>NW_027361741.1:3720000-4275000 GCF_039654945.1 Dendrobates tinctorius | reverse complement strand
TTACTCTGAAAGCAACATCACTCTTGCTTAAAATCTACACCACTATACCAAAAAGCTGCAGGAGTAAAGGTCCACCCATCCCCAACTCATGTCCTCCTCCGCCTCCGGTAGTTTCTTGACTTATAGATATGGGACGGACCCCCACTCCATCTTAAAACCACCATAACTACAGTAAACATAGGCACTAGAATAAATACACAACACATTATTTTGGTTGTCAAAATAGCCACAGCTTTATTTAAATCACAGGATTAAAACAATCACAGTAGGAGTCAGGTGAAGTGCTAGTACATTGGGATTCACAAGTACTGTGATATCCCCAGCTGTCTGACATACAGAACCAGGACAGACAGCCATAAAGGGGCGGCATGCACTGGTTTGCCATTCAAGCAGAGCCAGTAAACTTTCAGGGCACCAATGACCCTATTATCCTCATTCCTGTGCTTAACCACTGTGCCCGCCCCTGATTGATGTTACCATTACAACGTTCTTGAGGCTGGCCACCAAAGCCGAGCCTGTTCACCACCATGGGGTTTTACATACTCTATTAGTTAAAATGAGTCCACCTTAACTTGTCTGCAACTTCCACCTGACTCCTAAACCGCCACCAGAGAGGCCATTTGACACCTTAAATGGACTCGACCCCCATCAACCATGCCTAAAAAAGCCATCAACCATTTCTACATGCTATCAAAAGACTGTGCATACAAGTAAAAATAAATAAAATTCCAGAGCTCCGACAGATTAATTTTATCAATGCCATGCTACCAAGTTATGATCGATAATACGGTAACTACAGCAAAATAACAGTTGCTAAACATCCTGCAATGAGGATCCCATAATGGGGAATGTGGAAAGTAAACCATAAATAAGGTTGTAGCCACAATCTGAATACCTGTATAATGACATCTGTCATGCCTCAAAAAACTATTATGCTGCATGTATTGTAGCCAGCTCTAATAATTCACCAATTCACAGATTTTAGTTCTAGAAACCAGGGCTGTGGAGTCGGAGTCGGAGTCGGAGTCTGAGCTCATTTTGGTGGAGTCGGAGTTGGAGTTGGAGTCGGTATATAATGGACCGACTCCGACTCCTAAAATATATAATAAATTGGGTACAGTAATTCAATGCAGGATGTGCTGAATATTTTTTCATAGGAGTTTGGGAAAGTTATGAAATGTCCTATAAATGGCTGTTATATTCCTGATCTAAGGCTACATTCACACACAGCGTTTTTCCCTGTGTTTTTTGAGGATACATTTTTCAGCTGCAAAAGCTGATCATCTTTTTAAAAAACTGCATCACCTGAAAGGTTTTTGAGCTCATAGATAATGTTTTCAATAGCAAAAGCAGATTAGAAATCTGCTCTATCTATCCATTTATCCATATCTGTCTATCCATATCGTATCTGTACCAAAAAGAATGAAAACCGGGTAGTACACCAATATATATTCTGTTCTATCTAAATATCTTGATTATTGGATCATAAAAATGATTAAATGTCTGAGGTTCACATTGTACTACAATAAATTTTTCACTTAAATATAAGCAATATGTGTGGGAGTCGGAGTCGGAGTCGTGGAGTCGGAGTCGGAGTTGGAGTCGGTGTAAGGGAAATTGAGGAGTCGGAGTCGGAGTCGCAGGTTTGGCTTACCGACTCCACAGCCCTGCTAGAAACCACCATTATTTACAGTAGCTGTGCAGTAAAATTTCTTAAACCCACTTACTATCACTACCCGAAAAGTGATGAACATATCAATAGAAAGATATTATAAATAGGGAGTAATTAAAAACTATACACAATATAACATCAACATTGTAACCGACCATAAAATAACATTCAGAATATCTGTAAGTAGTAATTTAAATAAACCTAAAGCAAAAAAGTCTACAAAGGCATTATTAATAACCCTGCCACGCCATTGTTAATTGTTTTTCATGCACTTGATAACATTTACTGTTGACCTCTCCAACTGGGTCAAAGGCATTGGGAATAGGCATATTACCCTTCGTATAAATGCACTTGATTATTTTACCCTTAGCTGCTCCCACTGGCTCAAGGGCACCAGGAGTAGGCATACTGCCCTTTGTGTTAATGCACTTGATTATACCCTTAGCTGCTCCCACCAGCTCAAGGGCATCAGGAATAGGCATATTGCCCTTCATGTTAATGCACTTGATTACTTTACCCTTAGTCACTCCCACTGACTCAAGGGCACACAGATTAGGTGCATTGCTCTTCAGTTTCATGCACTAGATAACTGTATTGTCCAGACGACAACCTTGAAAGAAACATGGTTTGGTCAATATAAACAGTCAAAAACCGTGCCTTCTCAAGTCACATGAAAAAAGAGAGGGTCCTTGAAGCTATAGATTGTATTGAAAAGCATGCCTACCTTGTTCTTTTCTCCCCTCCAGCCGCTGTTCCTGGCTCAGAGGAGCCAATTTATTCTGTAGGCATGCAAAATATGATTGCCATGACCCCAGGGACATTACCCTAACAGGGTCCTATAAAATATAAATGCTTCTGGAGACCAGGGGGCCATACCTTGATGGTCACCACTCTATACCAGGGGGCCATACCCGAGATGGATACCCCCTCCACACCAGGGGGCCATACACGAGATGGTTACCCTCCACACCAGGGGGCCATACCTGAGATGATTACCCCTCAAAACCAGGGTACCATACCAGAAATGGTTACCCTTCCAAACCCAGGGGGGTCATACTGTGATGAACACCCCCCCAAACCAGAGGTCCATACTTGACATGGTTACCCCTACTGACCAATTTATAAATAACTTCAAGGACTCACTAAAAGGAAAACAAATAACTGTTGGTTTTTTTTTTGTTTTTTTTTTAATTTTTAATTCATGTTCTTATTAAAATAAACATAAAATAAACATCAAAGCATAAATAACATTAACACGCTGGGGGGAGTCCTTGAAGCTCCAAATCTGGTGATTACCAAACATAAAATGTACCAACAATTACTCCCAGCCGTTACCCCACTAGCTCTGGAGCACCATAGCCACAAGGGTTCCAATGTTCACTTGAATTTTCTGGGGATCCGACAAACCCTTGCCGAAACTCTCCTCCACATTTCACCAGGTCCAGAACCATATTAACTTCCAAAAAGAGGAATCCATATCCCAATGGATCCCCCAGACCAATTTCTAACCAACTTCAAGAACCTCCCCAACCACCAGGCTCCAGGTAATTCACTCAGGCCAGTGCTATCCACCATCTTAAGTACTATAAAATAAGCACTTGGTGGGTATACAGCGATCCCCTCCTTTTTTTTTTTTTAATTATTATTCACGCCTTTATTAAAACAAACATACAATAAAACATCAAAGCATAAATAATATTAACATGCTGGTAGGAGTCCTTGAAGCTCCCAAAATCCGGTGATTAACAAACATAAAGTGAACATAAAATGTACCAACAATTACTCCCAGCCATTACCCCACTAGCTCGGGAGCACCATAACCACAAGGGTTCCGATGTTCACTTGAATTTCCTGGGGATCCGACAAACCCTTGCCGAAACTCCCCTCCACCTTTCACCAGATCCAGAACCATATTGAATTCCAAAAGGAGGAAACCATATCCCAATGGATCCCCCAGACCATATTTAACCAACTTCAAGGACCCCTCCAACCGCACAAGATGTGGGATAAGTGAGGGTGAAAACCATGCAGGTTTACAACCAAGGTATGCAACAGGTTAATAATGGAAAATATCCCATCGTAAGGTCCAGAAATAGACAGAGATGGGCAATGCTGTGTTATATGCTGTAACCATAAATGAGAAGCCGCCTGCTCCTCTACAGCAGTTACAGACAGACTCTAATCACCAGCTGCGCATAAATGGTAAGAAATATGTAGGTAGCTGGGGTAGCCATTGCCTTCCACAAAGATTTGCCAGTAGTAATTTCAGATATATATAGGGATAACAAAGGCAGACACCTTGCCATCAATTTTACTTTGGAAGGTGTGGAGTATACGGTAGTAAATGTATACACACCCAATGTGAGACAAATCAGCTTTCTCAATAAGGTCAAAAAGAAATTATCCAATTTCAGTAGGGGGCAAATCATATGGGGAGGGGATTTCAACTGTATAGTCAACCCAGATACAGATTGCTCATCTGCAGCTCCATATTATAGGAGCGTGAATCTAGGAAAGTGGTTGGGAGACTCCAATTTACATGATAGTTGTAAAATATTGAACCCTACTTCAAAAGAGTACACTCGATTTTGCCCACATAACAAATCTTATACTAGAATAGATCATATATTCACCAACTTCTCACTACTGGACTCGTACATAGATTTTCAAACTGGCCCCATTACATGGTCAGATCATGCTCCAATTCTACTGACTTTACGTATTTCTTCATTGACTCCAAAACAATACAATTGGAGATATAGCAAATTTGTTGTAGACTCCCCAGAGAATATATCATTAACAAGGAATGTCCTAACAAACTATTTTAAAGAGAATAACTCCCAGGAGATCACACCTGAAACATTATGGCTGGCACACAAATGTGTCATCAGAGGCCACTTAATTCAGATGGCCTCGAGACAGAAGAGGGCAAGAGAGAGCCAACAGAAAATATTGCTAGAGCAAATCCAAAAATTAGAACACCAAGCCAAGGCAGATAAAAATTTTGCTAAATATAACGAACTATACTCTCTTAGACTAGAACTCAGAAATCTCCTCATAAACTTATATGAGAAAAAGACTCTGTTTAATAGAGCAGGGTTTTATGTAAATAATAATAAACCCTCAAAAAATATGGCAAATAGGTTCGAACCTATAAACAAAAAACATTTAATCAAAAAAATAATCCAAAACTCAAGGAATATAGAAAAGCCAAAAGATATAGCCCAGGCCTTTGAGAATTATTATTCAAAGTTATACAACATAGGAGAAAATGGAGCTCATCCCTCTCCTACAGCAGAGATGATAAATAATTTCCTGGGAAAGGTAAAATTGGGATCTTTGTCTCTAGAGCAGAGGGAATCACTTGATGCACCCTTTTCTGAAGGTGAGGTCTCTTTTGCAGTAAGCAACCTTAAAAGTGATAAAGCTCCAGGTCCGGACGGCTTTCCCATAGAGTACTATAAAGAATTTCAAAAGGATCTTATCCCACACTTAACAAATGCCCTGAATTTTATCAAATCAAAAGGAACGTGCAATGCAGACATGCTGAGAGCCACAATAGTGGTGATTCCCAAGCCAGACAAGGACCCGACCAAAATTGAAAATTATAGGCCCATTTCCCTCCTAAATGCAGACATCAAGGTTTGTGCAAAAATACTGGCAGAAAGAGTGCAGGATGTTATTCCATACCTCATACATCCCGATCAAGTCGGTTTTGTAAAATCTAGACAAACTTCAGATAGTTCTAGAAGTGTTCTGCACCATATACATTTATGTAACAAAAATAAAATTCCCAGCTTGTTTGTGGCTCGTGATGCTGAGAAGGCCTTTGACCGTATTAATTGGGCCTATGCATTCACAGTATTAGAGAGGATGGGCTTTGGTGAGGAGATGTTGAGGAGTATTCGAGCTTTGTACTCTCGGCCGTCTGCCTCTGTACTGGTCAACAGCACGATGTCAGACAAATTCTCCATAACAAATGGGACAAGACAGGGATGTCCTCTGTCCCCAATTATTTTTATCCTGAGTCTGGTGCCTTTGGCTCAATTGATAAGGGACTCTGATGAGGTACACGGTGTACAGCTGAGAGGCTCAGAGCATAAGATAAATCTTTATGCAGATGACATCATACTTACACTAACAAATCCAGTTGACTCACTGAAAAAGATCTGGGACATTATAGATTTGTTTGGCTCTGTCTCATACTACAAACTTAATGCAAAGAAAACTAACGTCTTATCACTTTTTATTTCAGCTTCCATTAAACAGCAATTAAGAGACAAGTATCCCTTTAACTGGGACAGTGCTAAGATCCCATATTTAGGAATTTGGCTTACAGGTAACCCCACACATATTAGTGAGACAAATATAGATCATCTTTTGCAGTCTCTCGACCTTAAGTTGAGGGAACTGTCAAAAACCCCAGTCACATGGATGGGTAAAATAGTGTTATACAAAATGTTCTGCCTTCCTAAAGTCCTGTTCCTATATAGGAATGTCCCTCTGCCCATATCCATACAATCCATACAAAAATTAACCCACCAGATGAATAAGTTTATTTGGAATAACCGGAAACCTAGAGTGAAGAAACGTACATTACTCAAATCTAAAGAAAATGGGGGAATAGCTCTTCCAGATCTGGAGGCATACTATTTTGCCACTGTGACTGAATTAACAAAAAGTTGGTTCACGGAACAGACCGAACTGGAATGGCCAAAAATTGAAAGGGATATGATGCCCAACAGGGAACCAATTTTGTTTATATCATACTTTCTTTTGCACAGAAAAGAGATTGTGAATATAGATAATCCAATACTCAGAGCCTCTATGTTGTGTTGGTCACACTTGTGTAAAGGAAAATCTAATGTTTCCCCTTTTTCAACTGAAAAATTGAGACTCCCCTTTTTGTCTCCTGTCAGGACTTCCTTAAGACCTATGTTCGACAGTTGGGCAAAGTTTCCAATCACTTTTGTGGATGACTTGTTGGATAACAACAGAGTCATGCCCTTTGAGCTGGTTAAGACCAGATTTGGAATTCCTAATACGGAATACATGAAATATCTTTTGCTCAAGGAGGAATACAATAAATATAAGAAATACTTCTGCAGAGTGGTTTTGATTAACCACACTATTTATAATTTTTTATTTAGCATGTCCCCCAGACATGGGAGCTATCTCAGACCTCTGTATAACAGCTTGACTGGCAAGGACACCTTCACTAATGAGGGATGCTTTGAGAAATGGGAAACCACTCTGCAGAGACAGATATATATCCCTCAATGGACTTCATCTCTTAAAATTGCGGTTAAATCTACGAGGTGCATGAACATACTTGAAACACACTACAAGTTAGTTCACAGATATTACCTCACCCCAAATAGACTCAGGCACTTTGGAGGGGGGGGGGTTCTGGAACGTGTTGGCGTGGTTGTGGATCTCAAGCAGATTTACTTCATGTCTTTTGGGGATGTCCTATATTGAAGCTATATTGGCTTAAAGTTTTTGACTTACTTTCACTCATATGTAATTGGCGTATTCAGCCACAGCCTGCTTTAGCTTTGCTACTCATAGACATACACAGACTTAAAAAGGAAAAGTTCCTGGCCGCTCACATTCTTATGTCCGCAGCTTTCCTCATAGCGAAAGGTTGGAACAGTAAGCAACCTCCAGATATTGTCACGCTTATTATGCTGGTAGATAAACACTGTGTTTATGAGAGGATTCACTACATTAACAATATATCAATAAAGTTATTTGATGAAAGGTGGTATAGATGGGTGGAACTCAAGCCCAAAATAGAAGATTTCATATCCTGAACTTTTATTTTCTTTTTTTTTTTTTGATTCATGATGTGCCAAAATTTCATATATCTAGGTGCCTAGTGTACTTTTGTAAAGGTTCTTTATTTTTCTTCCTTTTTTTTTTTTTTTTTTTTGTATTATTATGTTTCTTGTTTACCGCACTTATTTCAAGTGTTGATAAGATTGTAATGTCATTACACTGTGATGTCTTGCTTTACATCACTCAAAATTCATTTGGATGTGATTGTATAAATGTATGCCTTACATTTTTGCTTATTACTCTGAAAACCTCAATAAAAATATTGTTTAAGAAATATGTAGGTGTAATATAAGCTGCCTGCAGCCGTAGGTGTGTGTGCAGAAAACTGCAAGTTCTGTATCCCAGTCAGTCACTCTACTACATACATTTACAATAGACGAGAGACAGGGCTGAAAACTGGGCCCATGATGTGTTTTCCAGAGCAATGTGCAGCATCACATTAGGAGTGCCCACTCACTGCCCGCCATGTGCTGAGTTATTAGTGCCCACTCAAATGTGCCGAGTTACTCACCGATTATTTATTTTACACATGATAAAACATAAACCATTCAGGCCTGTGCTAGCCACCATCTTAGGTAATATAAAATAAGCTCTTGGTGGGTGTACTCTGATCATGCAACATACGAGGGAGACAATATACAGAAACAGGATGGATATATCCGGCAGGACAGCATGTAACATAAGAGGACTAAAGGCAGCAATAGCTACAGAAATTAAGCACTAAGCTGGAAGTCATGTCCAGATTATATGTACAGCCAGGAAAATGACCTGGAGACACAGGATGTCTATACCCAGCATGATCCGCATACAGCAGAGTGAGGAGTGATATCATGTATACAGACCTGTGGTACAGGTGAAGTATACAGCACAGGAATAGAGCCTTTACACATATACCACCTATAGTGAGTAACCTGGTTGTACTGGATCTGCACACCCAGCATCAAAGTATGTAACAGATGAGGTCACATACAGATCATCAGACTCCATAACTGGGAAGGGGGGATAATCAGCACACAGCAGGGTCAATATACAGTGCACTGACATGAAGTGCAGCCTTTCATCATCATACATATACCATCCCCCGACTGCTCCCCTCACACCGATGTCTCTAATACATGTGACTGCCCAGCTCCACCATAGTAATGGCAGACACTGTATGTGTCCCTGCTCTGTCCTATCATACATAAACCCAGAACTCATGAAGACTGTATAATACAGCAGTAATGTGGTATATCAGAAATGTCTGCAAGGAGGTCACACAAAAGCTGCCTCTGCAATAAGTGAGGGAACATGGCAGCTAAATGAATTTCTGAGGTAATCTTGATCCCATATATGATGTAGAAGCTGATACTACACTAGTACACACTACACAATGTCTGAGGTGACTGCAGAGTAGTATATCAAACATGTCTGCAGGGAGGTCACAGAGAATTGTCTCACAGTCTGTGAGGAAATGTAGCATGCACATGAGGGACATGGCAGCTACATGAATTGCTGAGGTAATATTGATCCCATACATAATGTAGGAGCTGATACTACACTAGTACATGATGCCTGAGGTGAATGTGCTCCTATCATCTGTAATGTGAGGTGATAACCCCAGTATTATACTCCCTGAAACTGCAGACATGCTTCCTCCTGTTCATCCTGTCCAAGAAAGAGGGAAGAGACAGATTTCCTGTTCTATATAAGCCCCACCCTCCTCACAGTAACCCACCAGGCACATACATACTGTGCTTCTTACTCTGAAAGCAACATCACTCTTGCTTATAATCTACACCACTATACCAAAAAGCTGCAGGAGTAAAGGTCCACCCCTCCCCAAGTCATGTCCTCCTCCGCCTATGGCTCCAGTGGTTTCTTTACCTTGGAGATAGTACCTCTTGACACGCCAAGCATTCGGGCACTTTCTGTTACACTAACGCCTGCCATACGAGCACCAACAATTTGGCCTCTTTGAAAATCCGGGAGGTCTGCCATTGGTATCAGGTTCTCATCAATGTTCTTACAATTCTGCAAAATAAACAGTTAATTTACATACACCTATCAAATAACACAAATAATCAACTACAAAACATTACCATATGTCATGGTTTGTATGTTTATAACAAGTTTGAAGATTATGATGCCAAAACGTTAGGTGTTTCCATTATTTTCTCCAACCCCTGTAACTCCAAGTAAATCCAGGTCCCTTCCTGGAGGAAGACACATGTAGTGTCAAAACATGTCGTCCAAAAGGGATTGACTATATGCAAAATTGTTATTAAAGAAACATGGAACCTTTTTAATGGAACAATAAGAGTTATATTTTACCCTACCATTGGACTGATTGTTGGAGAAACAATACTATTTCATATATATATACATACATACATACACTGGTCAAAAAAATAAAGGGAACACTTAACAGAATATAACTCCAAGTAAGTCAAACTTCTGTGAAATCAAACTGTCCACAGGGCGCCATCCTGGATGAGCTGCACTACCTGAGCCACTTTTGCACGACAGCATGTGAAATCGATTGTCAATCAGTGTTGCTTGCTAATTGGACAGTTTGATTTCACAGAAGTTTGACTTACTTGGAGTTATATTCTGTTGTTTAAGTGTTCCCTTTATTTTTTGAGCAGTGTGTATATATACTGTGTGTGTGTATATATATATATATATATATATAAACATACACTAGCTGAAGAGCCACTTGTTGCCCAGGCATTGTAACTAACTGTGGTTATGTGGTTAGTTATAACAAATTATAATGATTATCCCTCAATACCATAGTCCAGCGCCCATATACCCATCACACATCCTCCATCCCATAGTCTAGTGCCCATATACCCATCACACATCCTCTATCCAGCAGTCCAGTGCCCAAATACCATCACACATCCTCTATCCCATAGTCCCATGCCCATATACCTATCATACATATCCTCCATCCCATAGTCTCATGCCCATATAACTGTCATACATATCCTCCATCCCATAGTCCCGTGCCCATATACCCATCATACATATCCTCCATCCCATAGTCCCGTGCCCATATACCCATCACACATCCTCCATCCAATAGTCCTGTGCCGGGTGGCACTGAGCAGGAAGTTCCTGGAGATGTACTGTTATGTAACCTGGCAGTGTGGCTCTGTGTGCAGCCGCTTACGATGCGATTTTCTACGCCGGTAACAATAGAGCTTGGCGTTGGCAGTAATAGAGGAGGGGGTGATTCACTTCTGTCATATGCGCTCTGCTCCTTTCGGGGGGGCAGACAATGGCTGGGAGCTTATGTTCCTGGGGATGCTAGATTTCTCCCACCCTGTCAGTGTCTGCTGAGGTGTTGTGGAGTGGGAAAATTGTTGCTCATAGCAACCAATCATACAGTAGCACAGCTTTCATCTTTTAAACAGCTCTGGTGAAATTAAAGATGCTTAGTTATTTGTTGCTATGGGCAACACAGGCAGTGTAATCTGTTGTGGTCAAGAAGATGTGCCTATGAAATAGATATAGTAGATATTTATTATATATATTAGATTAGATATTTATTATATATGTATACATTAGATATTTATTATACAGGGCTTTGCATGTGGAGTGAGTGTGGCTATGTGTAGTGGACGCGGCTATGTGGAGTGGGAGTGGATTGATACACACACACATACATACACTCATTTTTATATATATATATATATATATATATAAATGCAGTATGTATACAGTATATACTGTGTGGGTATAATATATATCATTGTATCCCTCAAACTCTTCTTAGGATGAAGCTGCCTTGTTGATGAGTTGATTGAGAGGGATCCATATGCTAGTGACTGTTAATCTCAGGGAAAGCTACATATAGGTGCTCGCTCTGTTCACCTGCAGCAGACCTACCGATAGTGCCAAACGAGTTCAAACCGGAGCCGATCTCTCCTTGCTATGGCTAATACAGGATGTTTTCTAGATGTCCATGATATTACCAGTGACATTTTCGTTTTTACATTTTCTTTCTTTAACTTTAATTATACGTTTGATAATGTTAATGAGAGTTAATATCATTACAATGTAATCTGAGCCTCTCCTTTTTAGGTGGGTTTGTCCTATGTGGGGTCTGCTGGATTTTGATTGATCCCTATATTCCTCTGATTGTTTGCCATGTCATTATAACCTTAATCCCTATTTACTCCATAACACTTGCAAGGTTCTGAGGTTTAAAGGGAACCGGTCATCTGACTTATGCTGCCAAAACAGCCACGATTGCAGCCAGGTATATTTTACTCTGCAATACTCTGACATCTCCGAGGTAATATACTTTAAAGATCCACCCCCAAATGGCTTTTTACTTCTCCACTGCAGAGGATTGACAGGTTTCTTGCTATGGGAGAGACCTGTCAATCACCTCAAGCAATACTGGGAAGAGCCCACTAGGGGCAGAGTCGGACTAGTCTCATCACTCTTGATTGTCCCCTTATATTTTCCCTGAAACACCGCAACATTTAAGAGTAAATTATACCTGGCTGCAATCATGCAGCCAGGAGCCGATTCATGCTGCCAGTGGATTGGGCAGCATGAATCAGATGACATGTTCCCTTTAAGGGTGTGTGCACACGCTGCGGATTCTGCTGCGGATCCTCAGCGGATTTGGCCCTACAGATCCGCAGCAGTTCTTGCTGCGGTGTACAGTACCATTATAACCTATGGAAATCAAAAACCACAGTGCACATGCTGCGGAATTTTTTGCGCGGATTTGCTGCGGTTTCAAAACCGCAGCATGTCACTTCTTTCTGTGGAATCCGCAGCGTTTTCACACCTTCTCCGTTGTAGAGGTGTGAAACCGCAGGGCTAAACCGCAGGCTAATCCGCAGATAAACCGCAGGTCTTTTGACCTGCGGATTTACCTGCAGACTTTGCTAAATCAGCGTGGAAAATTCCGCAGATGAATCCGCAGCGTGTGCACACAGCCTAAGGAGTGCTTCAGGAACAGAGAAAATGTATATAAAGAAAGAACGTCATTATAAATAGATTCCGAAATGCCACCATTTCAATGTAATATAGTGAGTACCTCTAGGAAAAAAAGGTGGGATTTGTTAATTAAAAGTCATCAGAAATGTATTTGTAATGACATTTTCTTTCTTTTTATTACTTATTACCTTCTATTCCAGAGAGCCCTTTAATTGGTTCCCCAAACATGACTGTACTTGGCCATATAACAAATAGTTCCCAATTATGTATCCCAAAACGGAATTGTGAATTGGACATGCAGGTGTTTGAGGTGATAAAAAAAAAAATTACATTGACATATTGTATGTGTGACTCTCCAACAGGTTTGGGATGATGCCGATGCATACGCCCATCGCTTGACTGAGGCACCAGGCTCTGTATATGTCTCCCCATTCAATCACCCTCTGCTATGGTGAGTACACTTGAAAAGGAGCAGTCCAATATTCTCCGACTCTCAGCAGTAACTCCATAGACTTTATATTGGTATTATATCCTAGAAGAAGACATTCTCTAGACTGTTCATGTTACAAATCATTTGCACTAAAGCCATCGTCTTGCTTTAAGCTGCCTAGAAAGAAAAAAAGCTCCAAAACAAATTATTTTACATTTTTAGTTTTGTTTTCTATTTTCTTCCAGGGAAGGTCACTCCAGTCTTATTTTGGAACTAAAGGCTTCTCTTGGCAATCAAAAACCAGGAGCTCTTGTGGTTGCAGTTGGAGGTGGAGGCCTTCTGGCTGGGTTGGTTGAAGGAATTGTCAAGGTGGGCTGGTCTGATGTGCCCATTATTGCCATGGAAACAGTGGGTGCTCATTGCCTAAATGCAGCCCTCCAGGCCGGGAGACCTGTGTCATTACCTGACATTACAAGGTGGGATATTATTAACGATAGAAAGCAGAGATCTGGAAAATTGTAAGGTAACGGAAAATGAATCACCATTTACATAAAGGAATATTGATATAACACATCTCCCAAGAAATGTCAAACTCAGTTTTAATAGGTAAATTACATTTATTTTTGTGTATTTGATTTATTTCAGGTAGATGGAAAATGCAGAAGCCAATTATTTTATACCTGATGCATTTTACCCAACCATATATTTGTTTGGTAATAACTAGATGAAATTTGAGGAACATCTTTTCTGCCAAGTAATTCCCAGTTGGAGAGAAAAAATTCAAAAATTAATGAAAACAGAGCAATAAACAAGAGGGAGATGAGTGTGAACTGAGCCTTAAGGATAGATTAGGAAGGAAGGTGACCAGGGCCTCTATGTACTAGATTCCTAAAGGGGTCATGGCAAAGATTTTTTGTTACAAAACTTTTGTTACATTGATTCCTATATTTCGAAAAGCGTGTGGTCATCATTATTTCCAGATAAGGTGTAATATATAAAACGCAAGACAAAAGAATAATAACAGTCAATGGGGCATGTACCAACAATGGATTCTTACTGATGGATACACTCTGGTGATACAAGAAAATAATTGTGATTTGTAGTATTTTAGTTTAATTCTCATTCCACTGACCAAATGGACACTAAGCATAGAATAGCAAACTCACCTGTCTGTCATAGAGAAGAAAAGTATCTGTAATTACAGCCCCTCTTCAAGCTGCAATTTACTGGGGTTATTAAGACCCAGTTTGTGCCTGACAGCTCATTGCTAGCAACCAGATTGGACTGTCCAATTAACTGTGACAATCTGACACTTCTGAAGTGAGAACTGTCCCTTTATCCCAGACACTCACACATGGCTAGGTTGGAGGCAGTCAGCTGCGCTCCCTTGTCCATAGGTTTGTGCAGGGGTCTCTATTATTTTCCTTGTAATAATGTTTAACATGCCTGTCTCTTACAGCATTGCAAAGTGTCTAGGTGCGAAAACAGTATGTGACAGAGCACTGGAGTGTGCAAAAAAATACAATGTCATCTCAGTGACTGTGGATGATAAAGACGCCTTGGCGGCAGTGGAGATGTTCTTAGGTAGGTGGAAACAGCTTTGCTTGTCCTCTCTGTTTAAAAGCCCCCATATACACAGACTAAAGACAACCGAAGCCACTGATATCAGCTGACTATCTAATGTATTATGGTCTCACGACTCTTCTCCGACATCCCCCCAAAATCCAACAGCCGATCCTATTATTCTTTGGAAATAAGTCCCTTGAATGCTTGTCTGAGTCATATGTCCCTGTGTGTGGGTGATTTAGGCAAAACAGCTGTCGGCCAAATGATCATTCGGCTGTCAGCTATATAATATGATGTGTATGGGGCCTTTAACACACTATATACAATATATAAACTCTGGTGCTTAAGGGCGCCCTATGCACCTCTGCCTCATGAGAAAACACCAGTCCTTCAAGTCTCGCATGATGAACAGAAGCCCTGGACCTTCCTGTAACACAATACGGGCAGAATGAAGCATGTAGTACTAAGTTTGGTAATACATGGAATTAAGTAGTAAGTATTAATACTTCCGGGGGCGGGAATCAGAACACCGATACATGAACCCGGCCTTAGGACACGAGCATATCATTAACTAAAAACTAAAAATAAGGATTAAAAAAGAAGCACCAGACGGATTTCATCAACAAAGGTTTCATTTTATTCAGTATAACGGCGCCGACCTGACACTGTGAGTAGGTTAATATGCACAACCGTTATGAAAGGTTCACTTTAACAGCTTGGGCCAGTTTTGAATTACCTCAGTCTTGTTTACTTGTGGTTTGATAACCCCGCGGCCGATCACGTAACCTAAGTACTGGACTTCCATGAGTCTTATATCGCATTTCTTTGGGTTCACTGGTCACCCCGCTATTCTGAGAGACTCCAGCACTGCTTGTACCTGGGACAGGTGGGTATTCCAATCTGCACTAAAGATGACTATGTCATCTAAATATACGTTCGAGTATTTCTGATGGGGCTCTAACATTGTGTCCATCAGCCTCTGGAATGTGGCCAGAGCCCCATGTAACCAAAAAGGCAAGACGACATATTGATAGAGACCCTCGGACGTTATAAAAGCGGTCTTTTCTTTCGCCGATTCTGTTAACGGGACCTGCCAGTAACCTTTGGTGAGATCGAGCGTGGTAAAGTACTGGGCCTCCCCCAGTCTCTCAATTAGCTCGTCCACCCGGGGCATTAGATAGAGGTTAAATTTTGACACCTCATTTAATTATCTGAAGTCATTACAAGAGCGTAATGACGCGTCTGACTTTGGAATTAGCGCAATGGGGCTAGCCCACTCACTCCTGGACTCCTTAATGACTCTCAACTGAAGCATTTGCTTCACCTAGGCCGCGATGGCTTGCTTCCGGATTTCTGGCACTTGGAACTGTTTCATCCGTACCCTTACCCGGGGCTTGGTGACAGTGTCATGCTGTATCACCGAGGTCTGCCCCGGCAGCTTCGAGAATACATCCGTATTCTGTTGCACCAGAACACGAGCCTTCCGACGCTGCAGTTTGGTGAGAATGTCATTTATTTTAACCTGACCCCCGGCTGTATCCTTCGCCGGCGCCTGAGGGTTCCCCGTGGGTACGACAGTAGTTGCCTCCATGACCAAACATTCCTGGTCCTTCCAGGATTTTAGCAGCTAGACATGATACAGTTGCTCGGGTTTCATTTTTCCGTGTTGGTACACTTCTCCTACCATCCCGCGCACCTCATATGGCCCTTGCCACTTGTCCATGAGCTTACTCTCTGTGGTGAGAACCAGTACCAACACCCGGTCACCTTCTTTAAAGGTCCCGACTGTGGCTCTCTTATTATACGTGTGGCTCTGCGCAGCCTTGGTTTACAACAGATGCTCCTTGACTATGGGCCTGACCGCCGCAATCTGGTCCTGCATGCTTGCCACATGCTTGATCACACTCCGATTCGGAGTTGGCTCCTGTTATCATGTCTCCTTGGCTACGTCCAGCAACCCCCTCAGATGTCTGCCATACAATAGCTCAAAAGGGGAAAAACCTGTGGACGCCTGTGGTACCTCGTGAATAGCGAACTGTGGTGAATTCCCTGGCTCAGACTTCTGAGCTGAAGCTCCCCCTGCTCCCTCCAGTGGTTACTGGAGGTAGAGGAGCTGGCCAGATTGACAGAGGTCTGCCACCTGATGATGATTATGATGATTGGAGATCTGGGGTGACTGATTGGAGTATTTAAGTCTGCAGACTTCCTGCAATCCCTGCTGGTGATTGCTTTCCTGTGCATTCAGAGGTCTGATGTCTCCTGCCCTGATCCTGCATTGTTCAGCTAAGTGGTTCATTTGCTAATCTTTTGCATCTGATCTGGTTTTGTCTCTCTCTGCTTGTTGTGCGGGTTCAGCTTGCTCCTCTGGGGGCTATGCTGGACCACTTCTCCATATGTTACAGCCTGTGTCAGTTTGTTCAGTCCTCTGTTATATTGGTCTCTTTTGCTTTGCTCTCAGTTCATACTGGAGTGCTGATATAGTGGGGGCGAAGTCATGTGACTTCAGTGTTTTTTTGTACATCAGACGTGTTGGATTTTTCAGGGTTTTTGCGTGATTGCAGACAGTGTCTTTCCTTTCCTGTCCTGTCTAGTCAGTTTGGGCCCCATCGTTTGCTCAGACTATTTTTCTGCCTGCGTTTGTGTTTCATCTTGTCTCACCGACAATATAGGTTTGGGGGCTATCTATTCCTTTTGGGGTCTGCTCCGGGGCAGTTTAGATTTCACCTTTCTTGCTTTAGGCTTAGTTAGCTCTCCGGCTGTGCCGAGGCGTCTAGGGAATAGATACGCTCCACGGCTACTGCTAGTTGTGTGGATAGGATCAGGGGTCTGCAATCCCCTTAGTTACCAACCTCTCTGGTTTTCTGGTGGCTTAGCCTGTTTCTGCCATCCTCCTCGGTGACCCAAACAGCGAACATTAGATAGGGCAATAACATGTCCCAATCCATCCTGTCCTTGGAGACCACCTTTTTAAGCATGGATTTAAGGGTCTTATTAAATCTCTACACCAACCTGTTGGTTTGAGGGTGGTACACCGACATGTGTAGCTGTTTGATCTGGAGCAGCTTGCATAGCTCCCTAGTCACCTTGGACATAAAAGCAGTCCCTTGATCGGTAAAGATCTCCTTTGGCAGGCCAAGGCAACAAAACATTGCAAACTGCTCGTGGGCGATTTGTTTTGCCGAGGTGTGGCGAAGTGGTATCGCCTCTGGGTTTCATAGTGGCGTAATCCACTACGACCAGAATATGTTGGTGGCACCTGGCGTATTTCACTATAGGGCCCACCAAATCCATTGCTATCTGCTCAAAGGGTAACCTTAAGATCAGGGCTGCCACTAGCAATTTTGGGGCCCCATACTGGCAAAATTTTTGGAGGCCCCCTTGAAACTCCGCCCAGGCTTCAGCCCAGCCCCGCCTCCACCCTTCGAACTGTCCACAGTTAAAAGATTTTTTAAGCCACCACCACGACAAGGTAGTCTAGTCTATCCTATTAAACATTTGTTAAAATATCCAATACAATTTAGGTATATTTTTATTTATTTTTTAATTTTTAAAATGACCAATAATATCACGTACAGGGGACAAATACCACCGCACCATGACCAGACACCATATTACCATCAAAGAGTGACCTATAATACCACATACAAGGAATAAATACCGCCACACCATGTCCAGACCACATATTACCACCACATTGACCAAATAATATCACATACAAGGGACAAATACCACCGCACCATGTCCAAACCACATATTACCACCACATGATGACCAATAATGCCACATACAAGGGTATATATATATATGTAAACAGCATGCATACAGTTTATAATTGATGTGCAGTTACACACACTTCTATAAATTGGGACTTTAGTAGTCAGCAAGCATTTGCATTTTTTCAAGCACATTTATTGTCTGGGTGCATAGGACTTTAAGTATTATACTTTATATGATCATGACCAGTTTTTGTCTCATGTCTGCTTTAGTTCAGACTTTTTAATTGATTTTAACTAAGTGCTTGTTTGAGGAGCTCTGTATATAGTGTATAGGTAATAGTGATCACTGGTGACATTGTACACAGGACCGCAGTATATAGTATACAGTATATAGTGTCAGTGTACAGGTAACACACTGACTCACCAGTGTCATCTCTAGGTGATGTCCTTCATCTTCACTTTTCATTTTCATACAAGACAGACCGCCGTCACTTCCTCAGCCACTGCTCATCTCTGCAGGAAATAACACAGTTTTCTAGAGCACCGCTTGCAGAACACATTACTCATTTTTTCCCCAAATTCTAAACTACACCAGATAAAGAAAAAAGGTGACAGTGTTGCTCTGCACAGTAAAAGGACTGCCTCCCCCATTTAAAACAGTATCCTCAAAAAATAAAATAAATACATCACTGCAATCATAATATCCCCCATCCTGGCCCCCGTGTGTCTCATTCCTGGCTTCAGCCATATGTTCTCCCATCCTGCCTACATGTAATGTCCCATCTTGCCCCATATGATCTCTCCATCCTGCCCCATCTGTCCCATGATCCTGCCCCATCTGTCCCACGATCCTGCACATCTGTCCCATTATCCTGCTCCATCTGTCTCCATCCTGCCACATGATCCTGCACCATCTGTCTCCATCATATCCATCCTACCCCATGATCCTGCACCATCTGTCTCCATGCTGACCCATGATCCTGCCCCACCTGAATCCATGCTGCAACATGATCCTGCACCATCTGTCTCCATCCTGCCCCATCTGTCTCCATCCTGAACCATGTCTCCATCCTGCCTGTCTCCATCCTGCCCCCTGTGTCTCCAATCCTGCACCCTGTGTCTCCATTCTAACTTGTGTCTCCATTCTGCCCCTGCGACTCCCATCCTGCCCCTGTGTCTCCCATCCTGCTCCCTGCCTCCATTTTGCCCCTTGTTTACATTCTGCCCCATGTCTCCCATTCTGCCCCATGTCTCCATCCTGCTCCTGTGTCTCCCATCCTGCCCCGTGTCTCCATCCTGCCCCGTGTCTCCATTCTGCCCCGTGTCTCCATTCTGCCCCGTGTCTCCATCCTGCCCCGTGTCTCCATTCTTCCCCGTGTCTCCATTCTGCTCCGTGTCTCCATTCTGCCCCATGTCTCCATTCTGCACCTTGTCTCCATACTGCCCCCATGTCTCCATCCTGCCCCCATGTCTCCATCCTGCCCCCATGTCTTCCATCCTGCCTCTGTGTCTCCCATCCTGCCTTCGTGTCTCCCATCCTGCCTCCATGTCTCCCATCCTGCCCCGTGTCTCCCATCCTGCCCCGTGTCTCCCATCCTTCCCCCGTGTTTCCAATTCTGACCCTGTGTCTGTATTCTGCCCCGTGTCTCCATTCCGCCCCTGAAAACATACAACGTTTCGGCCATATTATGGCCTTTTTCAAGTACAACATGTAGTTCAAATGGTGACCTTTTATGGTGTGGCGCAGCGAATCACCACTTCGGTAACACCCATTACATATAATTACAATAAATACATAGAATTACATCCATCAGAAACTTGTACATGTAAATCAACATAATATCATGTAAATTTTACTCAACATTGTATCATTAATATAAATGTAGTAAAATTAATCCAAATGTAAATACAAAGTCCCCAAAAAAAGCCCACCAATAGATGTCATGCATCAAAATAACCATAGCAATAGTGTGCCAATCAAAAACAGCGGTACAAATATGACTCCACATGATCATAACTGCCAATCAACACCCTCATTTCTTTAGGCGCCAGCCCCAGTAGCCAATTGTTTTTATTTACTTATCCTGCACAAGAGCCGGAGACTTCCCTCTCCTCCCCCTGCAAACGTCAACAAAGTTACATCACATGCTGGCGCCAGGTCGCATACCGCGCACAATAGCATGACGTGCACAACGTGGCCACCGCGCATGTCCCCGACAAAGCGCGATCACGTGACGCGCCCGTCGCATAACACCGCGCTTGCGCAGTGTCACCCAGATGGCGCAATCACATGACGTGCCAGTCAGAAACAACACACATGCGCAGCACCGTCAGAGGGACAAAATCATCCACAGGCGCCCGTCGCGATCATAGCGCCTGTGCAGACAGCCCCTACAACAAATAATATAATATCTTTATAGTAAAGCAGGGCATGAGCTCACCCAAATAAGGGGGGTCTTATATTTCTTTAGAAAAGGAATATTATATGCGAAAATAAAGAAGACTCCTAAAAAAAGGAGCCATTCATAGATCGCACATATTCAGCAACCAAATCCATGGTAACTTCCTAATCCAAAGAATAGACCACCATAATTGAATCATTATATATGACAGAAAAACATTTAGTGTTGGCAACAAATACAAATTACAAAAGAAACCAAAATATATACTGTATAGCAGGAAGAGGGCACGGGGAATAACAGACAACAAAATACATGTCGCAAAATCTTCATGATTCGGGACTGTTCAGTCCCCGTGTCCAAAGGAAATCTATAAAAAAAAACAAAAAACAAAAATTAAAAATTAAAATACACCATTAAAAACCACATAAACTCCATAGCCAGGATGTTATGAGACGAGGAATTAGGTAACACATATTTGTAAATTATAGTCCAGATTTAGACACTTCGGTTGTAATGTATTCAAAACAGATATCCATCTCAACTCCTTCTTTTTCAACACTTTAACCCTATCCCCCCCCTCGTCTCAATACAGGGACCCCATCTATCACCCTGAACCTTAGCTGATTAACAGAATGTCTACACTCAATAAAATGCTTCGGTATTGATAACTCCAAAAGTTTGGTCCTAATAGTACTCTTATGTTTACTTATACGTGCCCTAATTTCCAAGGTAGTCTCGCCTATGTACATCAATCCACATGGACACGAAATTAAATAAATCACATAAGTCGACTAGCATGCATATGTTTCCTTAATCAAAAATTTTTTTCAGTGCAAGGATTATTAAAACTATCCCCTTTGAGCATATTGCCACAGCACGCACATCTTAAGCATGGAAAATTACCCATCTTAGGTGGAACCAAAGTTCTCTGTATACATATTTTAGAAGGACCAACGTCAGATTTAACCAATTTTATCTTTTAAATTATACCCTCGTCTATAGGATAACAGGGGTCTATCAACAAACTCCGTTACGTGTGGCAAACCCTTCTGTAAAAGACTCCAATGCTTATTCAAAATTCCTCCAATCCTGCCACTAACCGGACAGAAAGTCGAGACAAAAGGGAGACGCCTAGTAGATACCTTTTCAAGTTTACAGCATAGATCCTCAACTGGCAAATCCAAAGCCTTATTTTTATATTGTTTAACCCTATTAATTGGATAACCTCTGTTGATAAATTTTGTACACATTTGATCCAATCTCATATCCAACTTATCCTGTTGTGAACTCATTTTCTGGTCTGCCTCTGGTTTCTGGTGAGGGAACTGTTTGTGCTGACAGAGGAGTTGTGAGTTCTGTTTCCGGGCTCCCTCTGGTGGTGGCAGGAGGTAATGAAGCTGATCTAATTAACAGAGACCTGCCACCTGATAATGAGGATGACGATTGGACATCTGGAGTCTCAGACTGGATTTAAGACAGCCGACTCCCTATTCCCATGCTGGTGATTTTCTCCTGCCTCCTGAGGTCTTGGTTTCCAGCTCAGTTCCTGTCTTCTCAAGCTAAGTTTTCTCTGCTAATGTTCACATTTGATTTGGTTTTGTCTATTCAGTTTTTGTGTGGTCAGCCAGCCCCGGCTGGGGCTGTGCTGAATTTCCACTCTTATGTTACTGTATGTGCCAGTTTGCTTTGTGTCCCTTATTAGATTGGCCTCTTTTTGATCTGTTCTCAGAATATGCCAGAGTGCTGATATAGTGGGGAAGTCTAGTGACTTCAGGGTTTTTTTTCGCTATCAGAAGTGTTGGACATTTTTGCAGGGTTTTTTGGGCGTGATTGCAGACAGTATCTTTCCTTTCCTGTCCTTTCTAGTTAGTGTGGGCCCCATCATTTGCTCAGCCTATTTTCCTACCTGTGTTTGTGTTTTCATCTTGTCTCACCGACAATATATGTTTGGGGGCTATCTATTCCTTTGGGGTCAGCTCTGGGGCAGTTTAGTTTTCCCTTTTCTTGCTTTAGGCTTATTTAGTCCTCCGGCTGTGTTGAGGCATCTAGAATCATCGTAGGTACGCTCCACGGCTACTGCTAGTTGTGTGGATAGGATCAGGGGTCTGCAATCCGCTTAGTTACCATCCTCTCTGGTTTTCTGTGGCTTAGCTTGGTCTTGTTTTCCTCCTCGGTGACCCAATCATAACATTATCGTCTTCTTTAACAATTCTTCGTACCCGCAACATCTGAAGTGTTGGACATTTTTTGCAGAGTTTTTAATTGCAGACAGTATCTTTCCTGTCCTTTCTAGTTAGTGTGGGCCCCATCGTTTGCTCAGCCTATTTTCCTACCTGTGTTTGTGCTTTCATCTTGTTTCACCTTCAATACATGTGTGGGGGCTGTCTATTCCTTTGGGGTCTGCTCTGGGGCAGTTTAGATTTCCCCTTTTCTTGCTTTAGGCTTATTTAGTCCTCCGGCTGTGACGAGGCATCTAGAATCATCGTAGGTACGCTCCACGGCTGCTGTTAGTTGTGTGATTAGGATCAGGGGTCTGCAATCCGCATAGTTACCAACCTCTCTGGTTTTCTGTGACTTAGCTTGGTTTTGTTTTCCTCCTCGGTGACCCAATCATAACATTATCGTCTTCTTTAACAATTCTTCGTACCCGCAACATCTGACTCCATGGGAGTGACTCAACCATCCTTCTTGGGTGATTACTATCATACACAAGAAGACTATTTCTGTCCGTCTCTTTAACAAAGAGATCAGTACATAAAGACTCCTTATAGACCAGTGTGTCCAAAAATTGGATCTGGTCCAAAGAATGGGTCAATGTAAATTTTAGCTCAGGAAACACATTGTTTAATTCATTTTGGAAGCCAAGGAGATTATCCACACTCCCTTCCCAAATGCAAAAATATCATCGATGTAGCACCACCAGGCCCTGACATGGCTCCAATAGATGGAACTGTACACATGCTGGTCCTCGAATACCGCCATATAGATGTTAGCATAAGTGGGGGCCACATTGGACCCCATGGCAGTATCCCGCAACTGTAGGTAATAATCATCCCTAAAGAGGAAGAAATTCCTCCTGAGGATGAAACCTAACAGTGCAAGGACCAGTTGTGCACACTCAGTCTCCGGTTCTTGTGCAGGATAAGTAAATAAAAACAATTGGCTACTGGGACTGGCGCCTAAAGAAATGAGGGTGTTGATTGGCAGTTATGATCATGTGGAGTCATATTTGTACCGCTGTTTTGATTGGCACACTATTGCTATGGTTATTTTGATGCATGATATCGATTGGTGGGCTTTTTTTGGGGACTTTGTATTTACATTTGGATTAATTTTAGTACATTTATATTAATGATACAATGTTGAGTAAAATTTACATGATATTATGTTGTACAAGTTTCTGATGGATGTAATTCTATGTATTTATTGTAATTATATGTAATGGGTGTTACCGAAGTGGTGATTGGCTGCGCCACACCATAAAGGGTCACCATTTGAACTACATGTTGTACTTGAAAAAGGCCACAATATGGCCGAAATGTTGTATTTTTTCACTGGCAGAATAAATCTTTGACACGATTTTTCACCTGGATGGGATGCTGCTCTTTCTTTTTATTGGACATTTGTGTTCACTTGGGTTTGTGAACTTGGAGCTTGCATCCACAAATACTCCTGCTGTGCTGTCAGCTGTCTTTTGCTGTATTCCATCCTGCCCCGTGTCTCCCTTCCTTCCACCGTGTCTCCATCCTGCCCTGTGTCTATAATCCTGCCCCTGGGTCTCCATTCTGCTCCCTGTCTCCATTCTGCTCCCTGTCGCCATTCTGCCCCCTGTCTCCATTCTACCTCTGTGTCTCCATTCTGCCCCCTTGTCTCCCATCCTGCCTCTGTGTCTCCATCCTGCCCCCATGTCTCCCATCCTGCCCTGTGTCTCCTTTCTGCCCCCCGTATCTCCATCCCGCTGGTGAAATATATTGCGTCTTGCCGCTTTCAATGAAAAAAAAATCTTTCTCCTTACCTGGCCACTCTCCTGCGATGGTTATCCCTCCAGGCATTTCAAGCGCGCACTCGCCGGCGAATGACAATGATGTCATACGCCGGTGACGTGCACGCTGACGTCAGCTGCCAGCCTCCGATTGGCTAGCAAATAGTAACTTGGCACTCAACTTGAATGATCCTTTTTGAAAGAAAATTTTATTATGTGCAGTCTCAGAAACGTTTCGGCCCACAACGGGCCTTCGTCGATCATTCAAGTTGAGTGCTAAGTTACTATTTGCTATTCATTTGGGTCTGGGTAACCTACTTGTGCACCCTGCGGTAGTGCCACGCTATACTTATCACAGCCTCCGATTGGCTGTCGCTCTTAACTATTGCTGTGCGGGCCCGCACGGCAATAGAGTAACTGAACCTGTGTCTCGGACGCAGGTTCAGTTACTGCACCGAGAGAATCCTGCCGCTGGGGCCTGATCAGCAGAAGAGACAGAGCCTGATGTGGGCCCCCTCTGCTGATCGGGCCCCATGCGCTAGTCAGGGCGCTAATGCCCTGATGGCGGCCCTGTCTATGATGGGTAGAGGCAGGAATGGACTCTGGAACTTCACAATGGGTGTGGTTAGTTGGCACTTGAGACACGACTCACAATACCGTTGTACATCTGCATACTTTCCGGGCCTAAAGAACTGCTGAAGTATGCGTTCTTCAGTTTTATTTACCCGTAAGTGTCCTCCCAGCATGTGTGTGTGTGTGCCATCTCTAGCACGGCTCGTCGGTATGACTGGGGCACCACCAACTGTTTTACCACTTCATCTCGGATTTTATCAACCCTATACAATAAGTCTTGGTTGACAGCCATGCGAGGAAAAAACAGTTTCTGTCCCCGAGTGCTGAGCCACCACATTTATTTCCACCCCCCATTCCTGTGCCCGGGCCAGGGTGGGATCCTGGAGCTGCGCTGTTCCAAACTTACCGTTGGACACTTCCAGCTCGGGGATCATGGGGTCTCGCCCTCTCCTGCCTATACCTCTAGGGAAAAACTATCGGGGTTGCACTCTGTCCCTAGGTTGGCGACCTCTACGGCAGGTATCCATGACTTCAGGATCTTCGGGTACCAAGCCCTGAACAACATTTACCTTGGGAGGCTTAACCTAGGTTTCCCACAGGGACCAGGATAGGGGCAAGTCTGTTCCCAACACAGTCCCATATGGAAGGGTCTTCACCACTCCCACCACACGGTGTGGAAAAAGTAACCTCCGTGGTCAAGTACTCTCGAGTTCCCCATGGATACACACCACCCACACTTCCGTCCATTGAGGTCATCCCCGGCAACAAGGGACCCATGGACCAGAGTCACTAAGCTCCCTAAGTCCAAAAGAGCATCCGTCTGGTACCTGTTGATGAGTACCTGGCACTATCGGGGCTGTCATCAGTGTTGCCAGGGGAAGTGCTTCCTGTAGGACTTTCTGACCAATGCAGACCTTTGCACCCGATTATGGGGGGCGGCGTGGAGATAATAGGAGCGGAACGCGTGAAAATGGGGCTTCTGGCAGGAAGACAGTACACGCTGAAGGAGACGGTTGACTCTGTCTCCGTGGTTTCTGACCAACCAGCGGGATTACTCTGCAGCCTGTTGGCCCCTTTGCGCACTACTTGCGCACCTACTGGACTGAGCACCTCACAGACTATGGTACCTGAGAGCCCTGATTGGTCAGCACCCCTGCCGACCCTACAGTGCTCGTCTGTCCGCGGGGTCCTGCTGTGGCCTCCACTCAGGGAATTTACTTTCCACTCGCTGAGCCAACTCCTATTCATCACATAACACCGTGTTCCAGGACTGATGGATTATGTCGAGATGAGCTAAGCCACGCCATTGCGGTACAGAGAGAGTGCCTTAACTTCATCCAGAATTGCTTCAGAGACGCCTCGTGGCACCTGCGTCGCCATCGTGGGATCTTTCAACCTAGTCCGTCCGGAAGCTACAGACTGATAAGTTGAATCATTTTGTGCTATATGTTGTTAACATTGTTTTATCCACTGTTCCCCTTCCTGCATTCGTACTGTATCATTACTGCAAACTCCCTGCGTGGAGTATTGACTGCAGACTACTTTGCATAAAGTTCCTGTTAACTCTTGCTCTGCCTCCTGCTCATCACTGCATACCACGTTCCTGCTAGCATCTAACATATGACTGGATAAAGATGTTCAAAGAAATTTGTTAAAGTGTCATCCATGATGAAGGAGCTGGATGCCAGTCCCTGTCCACAACTGATGACAGTGTTGAGCTTGCATGTGAACTGATTACATTGGAAAGACGAGTGACAGTGGATTCTATGTCTTTTAAAAAATCCCCACAAGGATGAAAATTCACATTTGGTGAAGAGGTGAAGGCAGGGGTGAATTCTTGGCTCCGTTTTCAGCATAAAATATTTTTCAATGATGGAATACGAAAGGTTGTTGATCATGGACAAAGTGCATTGAAAAGCAGAGAAATTCTGTTAAATTATGAATTTGTCTTTTTTTTTAAACTGATTGAAATAAATTTCACTGTCAGAGTGCAATAATTTTTAACTCATCCTCATATATAAATCAAACCATTTGCTCGTAACTTTCTTTAATTTACAACCAAAGAACTTCTCCTTCTGCCTCTTCCCCTTTGGCATGTCATTCGTCATCTTCACATTAGACTCACTCCACCTTTACACTAAGTAATCATTTCAATTTCTGCTTCTTCAAAACTCTTTATCTGCTTTTCCATCCCATTTCCTCATTAAAATTAAACAAGTCTCAAAACAACAGTCCTTCTGATAACTATTAATGGGGTTGTCCAAGTTGGCATGAAAGTCTTCAGTAACTCTATGTGACTGCAGACTTGTGAATCCTCACATCGCGCATAGTGTGTGCTAACAGAATTTTGTGGTGCTGGCAGTGAGACTGGGCGGTCATGTGACTGCAAGTATGTGATATGTATACTTTTGGCCACATTCCAACTACACTTTCACAGACTCGCCAGCACTTTTTTGCGCTGTTCGTAAAAAATATTTTAGGCGCCCATGATATTTTTGAGGCAGAAGAAACTTATACAGATTATAATTACTGTAATAATCATAATTTTACAGTGAATGCAGCTGATGTGTTCATATCAAAATTATGGGCTTTAGATGGATCCCCCGCCAGGGCAGTGGGGTACTCGGTACCGGGCTGGTATCTCAGAGGGAAGTGTCACAGTAGCGGTGACCCGGTACGTGGCCCTGGGCGTCCATGTAAAAAGGGGTTAAGAGTGGCTGGTTAAAGTTTATAAGTGGATGATACGTGACGCCACCTGTGGTGATCGGCAATGAAGGGGTTAAGCCGACGCTGCAGGCAAATCCTCTGGGACAGATGGTATAAGGCAGCAAGATGTAATAGCTCCCCACAGGTGGAGCTGTGGTCCCAGGGCAGTGGTAATATGTGTTGAGGAAGAGGGTGTAGTGTCTGGCACAGAGATGTAGCGGTGCTGGAGGGTTTGAGGAAGAATGCAATGACACAACAGGGTGCAGTTTCCGTTACCTTTACTGTGCTTTGTAAGTGCAGTCCAGGGTCCAGATTACAGATGGAACAGAGGCTGGCCAACTTGGAAGCAACTTAGGAATCTCTCTATGCAGATGGGTTGTGTAGTCTCCTTTCTAGCGCTTTCTGAGGTACTTGCAGTACTGTGTTACACTGAAGTTCCACTTGCTTGCTCTCTTTTAGAACCCCCTCGTATGGCAGACAGCTGTAGCCTCCATCTGGCTCACACGTTGCTGTTGTGCCTCTGAGTCTTATGTGGGAACAGAGCATTTACAGCTTCCTATTCCTCCAGTTTCTGCTGCAGGAACATCAGTATCCGTACAACCTTGGAGACCGGACTCCAGACCATGCGCTACAGCTAGAAGTGAGCCTGAACTCTGCTCAATCCTCCAGCTCGTCTCCTCACATCGACACACATTTCCCTCCTCATACGAACTGACTAATTTCCCCTTCCTGGCCCCCAGAGAGCAGCTCCTCCACCAGTTTTGGTTCAGAGCTCCCTCTGCTGGCCTGGAGTGGGAACTGTGCTGTGTGTTTTATTTAACTGATAGAGAGACCTTTCATTGCTTCCAAGCATGACATCACACTCCCTAGGAAAAGGTAATGCCACTGTGGCAACCATACTCCTGGGAGCGCCACATAGACATGAATCATTTACAGTATAATCATAATGATTTATTATGGTTTTCCAATGTGTCTGTAAAAATATTGTCTGCCCGTTATTTTTTGATAATATGTTAAAAAAAAAATAAGAAGTTGGGCCTCACTCAACACACTTACATTGAGGCTGCACACAACTAGTTGGATTGTGGCAGCGAGTATGCATATCACATACTTGCTGTTACATAACCACTGGTGTCAACATTGGAGAATCCTAACAGCACGCACTGTGTGGATTCACAAGAAAGACTGTAGACTTTTGTGCCAAACCTGGACAATACCTTTAAGACCACATTCACATGTTCAGTATTTGGTCAGTATTTTGCATCAGTATGTATAAGCCAAAGCCATGAGTGGAAAAATCAGAGGAAAAGTATAATAGGAACACGTCACCACTTCTGTATTTATCACCCGCTCCTGGTTTTTGCTTACAAATACTGATGTAAAATACTGAACGTGTGAACGTGGGCAAATTCATGTGTTGTCTTTTCTCATATATCTCAGGCTATGTGCCCAATATCAGGAAATAGCAGCGTTTAGGACACAGCAGATAATTGTTATGCCGCAGCTCAAAAACACGTACCGCGGGTGAATTTTCGCAGCTTTGAATAGAAGCACAGTGGGCATGGGATTTCGATAAATCCCATCCAGTTTTTTCCACGTTTTGGACTCAGCACACGTGAGCTTCATCCAAAACGCTGCTCTTCCTGATCGTTGGATCGCACCCTTAGGCATCATCCAGATGTCCGTGCGTCACGTATGTGTTCTATCTCTGTATTTTATAGGTAGATCACTTGCCCATCATAATCTATGGGGCTATTCACCTGTCTGTGATTTTTTTTTTCCGGTTGGTCCGCAAAAAAACAGTGAGACATGTTTGTTTTTGATCCAAGTCACGGAAAACAATTACCCGTACAAGTCTATGGGTTTATGAAAACCACATACAGCGCACCGATACGATGAATATATGGCGAATAAGTTGTGATGACAAGATACTGGCTTTTCATTTGCTTTTGTTCTCACTCATTGTGTAACATTTTCTCTGTCCTCACTCCCCTCTCCTCTATATCTCTTACAGAAGATGAACTGATGTTGGTGGAAGCGGCCTGCGGTGCTGCGCTTGCTGCGGTTTATTCCGGACACATCCAGCGCTTGCAGAAGGAGGGCCAGTTGGAACAGTTGGCGGGGCCACTGATAATGATCGTTTGTGGGGGAAGTTCAATAAGTCTTTCTGAACTCCAGAACTTCAAGTCCCAACTAGGAATGGTTTAATTGCCTGAATAAAGAAAATCGTGTAAATAAATACGACTTGCAGCGCTTCAGCTGAGAATTCATGGTCTTTCCACTGGAGGGAGTCTGGAGACCAACAATTGTCTTCTACATTGATGAGAAAGGAATGTTTGCAAGATTTCTATTAACCTTTGACTTCTGTTCTAGCTATTGATCAATACAACACTCTCGCATTTTCTCTATACCTTCTGGTCTTTTCATTTTTCTCCTCCCTGACTTGCCGGTTTTCTAGCCCTCTGCCTCTGTCTACTCTCGCCACTGCTGATGAATTTCCTACTAGCATGAGTCCCCTCACAGATTCTCTTTAGGATCAGAGTTCTATAAATCATAACTCTCCAGCCAATATCTTATGTAAAAAGGCACCTCGGGCTGGGAAATCCTATTACCAGAAGCACCATTAATTATTGCAAGTCAGCTTTCCCTCCAGCGGTAATATGTTATCTGCAGCCCCTTCAGCCCAGACAGTGGCCTTCCCCACGAAACCGCTGGAGGGGATGCAGAGAATGTTTGGAACAGAAAATAAATAAATAAATCAATATTTAAGCCACCAATATTCAGTTATATCTATCATCTATATATCCCATATCTATCTATCTATCTATCTAACAATCCCATACACTATCTATCTATCTATCTATCTATCTATCTATCCCATATCTATCTATCTATCTATCTATCTATCTAACAATCCCATACACTATCTATCTATCTATCTATCCCATATCTATCTATCTATCTATCTATCTATCTATCTATCTATCATCAATATATCCCATATCTATCTATCTATCTATCCCATATCTATCTATCTATCTATCTATCTATCTATCATCAATATATCCCATATCTATCTATCTATCTATCCCATATCTATCTATCTATCTATCTATCTATCCCATATCTATCTATCCCATATCTATCTATCCCATATCTATCTATCCCATATCTATCTATCCCATATCTATCTATCCCATATCTATCTATCATCTATCTATCTATCGACCTATCTATCATCTATATATCCCATATCTATCTATCTATCTATCCCATATCTATCTATCTATCTATCTAACAATCCCATACACTATCTATCTATCTATCTATCTATCTATCTATCTATCATCAATATATCCCATATCTATCTATCTATCTATCCCATATCTATCTATCTATCTATCTATCTATCCCATATCTATCTATCATCTATCTATCTATCTATCGACCTATCTATCATCTATATATCCCATATCTATCTATCTATCTATCCCATATCTATCTATCTATCTATCTATCTATCTATCCCATATCTATCTATCCCATATCTATCTATCTATCCCATATCTATCTATCTATCGATCTATCCCATATCTATCTATCATCTATATATCCCATATCTATCTATCTATCTATCTATCTATCTATCTATCTATCTATCCCATATATCTATCTATCTCATATCTATCTATCTATATATCTATCCCATATCTATCTATCTATCATCTATATATCCCATATCTATCTTTCTATCTATCTATCTATCTATCTATCTATCCCATATATCTATCTATCTATCTATCTATCTATCTATCTATCTCATATCTATCTATCTATCTCATATCTATCTATATATCTATCTAGCTCATATCTATCTATATATCTATCCCATATCTATCATCTATCTATCTATCTATCTATCCCATATATATCTCATAGCTTTCTATTTATCTATCTATCTATCTATCCCATATCTATCTATCTATCCATCTCATATCTATCTATCTATATATCTATCTATCTATCCCATATCTATCTATCTACGGTTTCTATCTATCTATCTAGCTATCTATCTATCCCATATCTATCTATCTACGGTATCTATCTATCTATCTATCTCATAGCTATCTATCTATCTATCTATCTATCTATCTCATAGCTATCTATCTATCTATCTATCTATCTATCTATCTATCTATCTATCTTCTTTTTAATTCTTTGCAGTATTTGTTCACTAATTGTACCGCTCAGCGCTATGTTCATGTTGGTTTTTTTCCAAGCAATTGTATGATAATAAAATCTAAACTAAGGTGATAATCTAATTATTTATTGCAAGCAATGATCATACTTTAAGAACTATGAACTATCACCTTCTTGATGCCATTAACACCTTTGACGAAGGTACCACTTTTTCATGTAGCAATAACTGTATCATTTGAGATATCCGCATCAACCGTTATGTAATATTTTAGCATCTGATCCTTCTGTACAGTGACCTGTCCTGCAATTACTAAGGTGTGTGCTGTTTCAGAATTGATGGACTTACTAAATGTCATTTAATTAGTAGCACATTTTTTTTCAACTATTTAGGTTTACAAATCTCCTAAAATGTATTTAAAAAAAAAATACAATTATTTTCTTTCGGTTATTGCATCTTTATCTCTGTCATAATGCTCTGTCTTAAAGGGGTTGTCTGACTTGTATAGCTGAGCAAAAAGATTTCCAGGACCCTAGAATGGCAACCATGTTGGTTCGCTGTTGGAGTCAGATCAGGGCAGTGCATTCTGTGAATATCTTGTGTGATTACAAGCCCCCACAACAGGGGCTTAGTAATCACAAGATATACCCATGAAGCTGACCTTTTGAGTGTCAGTTGAGGTAGTTGCCATAGAGTACTGATGTGGCCCTGGACAAGACTCCTGCAAATCTTTTAACTTAAGGCGACTGACATGTATAAATATTTCCAAGTAGCGGGGAAGATTTCAATCTCGATGGATCTAGAGCAGGTCCTTCCAGTGCTCTCCACTGTGACAGAAGTTCTGTGATTGGCTGCAGTGGTCAACCGACTGGAATACAACTGGAGTGGCCTTTCCTGGATCCACTGGGTTTAGAAGAGTATGCCTCATTTTATTATTTTAAACCTTTCCCTGCCACCTGGAAATTAATTTTAGAAGTTAGACAACCCCAAGACCACAAGTCACAATCATTCATGCCCACCATAAGCCATGCATATTTTGATTTTATACAATATAGAGAATTGTTTTTTCAGTTACCAATAGGTACACTCAATATTTTTTTAGGTAGCAAGATGCATGTGTGGCACCCCTGAGGGTCCTGTCGCCACAGAGGTAGTGCACCTCATCCAGAGGTGTGGTATCCCACTCTCAGGTAAGGAGGGAGCACCACCCAGGACTCCTAACTCTTGCGCCCAACACACACCTGGCTGGCCAGGAAAGGGTATTGGGGAGTTAGTGGGGAAGGTAGGTAGAAGGGGAGGAGCTTAAGAAGTGGGGTGATTGAGGACATCCAATCAGTCACAGGTGACAGTTAGTGGGAGGAGTTAGTGTGAGGTAAAAAGATCATTCTGGAAAGATCCAGTGAGTCAGGGACGGACCAGCGAGAGAGCAGGACTGATGTGGGGAGAGTAAGAGTCAGAGATAAACATCTAGAAGGAAAGAAGCTCCTAGGAGAATAGAAGGGGTCCTAGGGGCACGGGTAGTGCAATAAGCCAGACGTGGAAGGACCAGGCCACAGTGGGGGAGCCGGCCCCTAAGCCTACTGGAGAATATCAAACAAGGTACAGCTAGCAAGCCGGAGGCTGAGGTAATTTCAGATGCCTCAGCTGCAGCCACAAGTATTCCCTAAAAAGGCAGCCAAGATAGGAGCAAGGGGATTTTGAGATCGTCGCCTGACAGGGTCCGCGGCTGCCGGCTCGGGGACACTGCTTGTGAAGGTGCAGGGCAGGAGGGAAAGGAGAGATCAGCGCAGAGAGGCGGCCTAGAAAGGTGAACATTAAAGAGGAGTCCTAAAAAGGTGTTCCCAAATTGCCTGAGAATTTCCTGGACCCCTCCCACGGAGGACACAGTGCCAATTGTGAGTAAAGACCCTGAAACTGCACCCAACTGTGTCCTTCGTGTCATTTGCGTCCCGCCTGCCTTACACCGCATTCACCATCACCGTCACCGGCTCAACTGTTACTGTGGCGCCCCTGAGGCTTGGTCGCCACAGAGGTACTGCACCTCCTCCTGAGGTGTGGTGCCCCACCATCAAGGTGAGTTGGAGGCTCCTGACCACACTCCAACACTCGCATCCCACACAACACGGTAGTTCAGCAAAGCCACATTGCGGCTCCCTGCTTGGAGTGTAGCAAAGCACCTTTGGTGGCTCCCTGCTTGGAACACGAAACGTGCTGGGAGGCAGGTGGAGTTGAGAATGCATAAAAGAGGGGGAAGGTTTAGAGTTTCAGTCAGTAGGTCAGTCAGTAGGAGAGAGTGAGGAAAGAAGATCCCTGGGAGAGGGATGGAGGAAGGAGGTGCTGCAGCAGACCTCAGTGACCTGGATCTGCTGGCACGGGAAAGGAAAGGAGAAAGACATTGAACTGAAACCTGATCTTCCAGCAGAAGGAGAGATTAGTACGGAACGAAGGAGTAAAAGGGAACAGAGGACGTGGGTTAGGAGAGAACCCAGCCTAGAAGTTCTAAATGCAAGTCCGGGGCCCGGTCCCCGAGGTTGTATGGATGCTAATGGTCCTGCAGCAGACACCGGTGGAGTAGTGGTCTGTAAATGCACTACTCCCATCTAAGACTTGGGGGCACAACAGCAACATTGATAGTGAGCTGGGATTCAGGAGAAAGAGTCCCCGAAGCAGGCTACAGCTGTCTGCCGTACAAGTAGAGTTCTTGGAAACATCTGTCAGGAGGCACTCCAGTGTAACTCAGTACTGGGAGTACTTCGCACCAAAGGCGCTATATGAGGAGACGTTCAGAAAGGTACATGTTGGCGGAGCGTTGGAAGGGAGCATTCCATCTGGCCTGGAGGTTGACTGAGTCTCTGACCCGGAGGACACGGTACGGAGGCAGGCACCTGTGTGTACTACGGACTGTGAGTAAAGCTTTGGAACTACAAGCCCTGGTGTCCTCCACTGATTCTTGCACCAACACACCCAGCACTGCTACACCTGGGTACCAGCTACTACCCCGCGTGTGCCTCTCTTCTACCCCTACATCTCCACTTCCCAGGGACTACAGCTCCACCTGTGGGGAGCTTCACCGTCTTGGCTGCACCACATCACCAGTCCCAGAGGATCTGCATGCAGCGTCGGCTTAACATCTCCCTTGCCGAACACCACAGGTGGCGTCACAAACTATTCATCAATTCTATTTCATTGTTCTTTCACCCCCCTTTTGCAATGGAGCCCCAGGGCCACGGACCGGGCCACAGCTTCCGTGACAACTCCCATTGAGATCAACGGGCCCAGTGCCAAGTACCCCCACAGCCCTGGGAGGGCGATCCATTACCACCTTATCTGCCCTGGGACACAGCTCTATCCATGGAGAGCTTCACCATCCTTGCTGCCCTAACACCGTCCCAGAGGATCTGCATCGGCTACCATTGCGGAATACCATGGGTGGAGTCCCTACCATCTCTCCATCATTTTCCCTATTATCATCCATCATCCTTCATCAAATATCCATCTTTACTGGACGTCCAGGGCCATGGACCAGGTCACTACCACCGTGACACATTCCCCTTTAGTGAACCTGACCAGCCTGGTACCATGTAACCTAAGGCCCTGTGGGGGCGCTCCACATGCAAATTGAGAATTGAAGTATTTTAAGGACCTAGTGGCTGGCACTTTTGTATGGCTGTGTCGGCCTGTCCCATCAAATTCACTGGAGTTCCTTGACTTTCATCTAATATTCAGTGTGTCCATAAAGTAATGGTGCACTTTTGACCAGTCACAGGAAAGCAACAAAAGACGATAGAAATGTGAAATCTGCACCAAATAAAAGGAAAACTCTCCCAGTTTGGGGTTATGTGATGCAACATGTGTACATTGAACGTATCAATGACATTAATCACTTAAAACAGAGAATCATAGATGTTATTCACTCTGTTACACCAGCCGTGTGTGGCAAGAACTTCACTATCGTTTGGATGTGTGTAGGGCAACAAATGGAGCCCACATTGAACTGCACTGAATAGGTATGAAACTGGGAGAGCTTTTCTTTTATTTGGAGCAGATTTCACATTTCTATTGTTTTTTTTGTTGCTTTCCAGTGACTGGTCAAAAGTGCACCATGACTTTACGGTCACACTGTATAAGTGTACACTGTATAAGTCAGTCTGGTGAGGGAGGCAGAATTAGAAAAAGTTTAAGAAGTCATCTAGACTGTCACATAGGGCCGGGACGAGGGGTAGGCAGGGTAGGCACCCCCTCCTGTTTCCCTGTGGGGGGCATACTTTGCAGAAAAAAAAGACATTGCTCAATGTCTGTGGCCACCCGACATCTTCCTCCGGCCGCAGGCATTCAGCACAGTGACGGCTGGAAAAAAAGTACATATGGGAGTGTCAATCACTGACATCACTCACACATCTCTCTGCCTGCACTCTGGCATCGCTCCCTCCCTGCATTCAAATATATTCATGTCTGTTAAGGCCCCTTTACATTTAGCGATGCACCAGTGACCCCGATACGACCCGGTCAGGATCGCTGGTGCATCGCTAAATGGTCGCTAGTGAGCTGCCACAGAGGCAGATCTCACAGCGATGTAGCGACGCAGCAGCGGTCATTACTTACCTTTCAGACGCGGTGATCCTGACGTCCTCCCGCCTGCGTCCACGTGTTGCTCGTCAGCGCCAGCAGGAAGCCCAACAGGAAGCGCCCGACGAGAAATGGACGTGGACGATCTCGCGCGATCAGCGACAGACAGCGGGGGAGCCGGTCGGAGGTAAGTATCACACATAGCGATATCGCTAGCGATATCGCTGCTGCGTCACAAAATCGGTGACGCTTTAGCGATATCGCTAGCGATATCGCTATGTGTAAAACCCCCTTTAGACACGAACACTATTGCTGTGAGTCGTGCCGCCTGGCAGAGGAACTGCAATGAGCGCTCTCCTCCTCCTGCTGGGAACCCTATCAAAACGCAGACCACTTCTGATCTGGGCCCTGTTGGAGATCGTGTACTTAGAGGATATCAGATGGCATAATACAGTGACATCATCACGCCATCCAACGCCCACTGCTGTACAGGAAAGCAAAAGATATGGAGGCCACTGTGCACAGGGAGTCTGGATTAGGTGAGAATAAGCCTTTTTTTATTTTTCTCATATTTTATCAGTGAACGGTGGACATTACATGAGAGGCTGGCTGTGGGCGACATAAGAGGGGCTGGCTTTGGGGGACATACGACTGGCTGGCTCTGGGGGGCTGGCTCATATTTCATTATGTCATGCAATAAAATGCAAATTCATTATGTAAAAATCATACAGTGTGAGTGATGTTCTGGAATTTTTTTTTTAGATTCTGTTTCTCACAGTTGAAGTGCACCTACAATAAAATCGGCAGTGTATCAAATACTTATTTTCACCACAGTATATTGGAGACTGCGGGGAATATTATACTGGGAACTGTATGGGACATTATACTGGCAATTTTGAGTGACATACCTGGGCTTTGGGGACATCATACTATATAGGATATGTGAGGGCATCATACTGTATATTGGAGTTGTTGTGGGCATCTTAGTGTATATGGGGGATGTTGTGAATATCGTACTGCATGGACAGCTGTGATCACCTTCATACGGTGTAAAGGGACAGTGTGAGGGGGATACAATATGGAGAGGACAATGTGGTGGCCAGTATGATTGAATACACTGTGTTCCAAATTATTATGCAAATTGGATTTAAGTGTCATAAAGATGTTATTTTTTGTTTTTCAAATAAACTCATAGATGGTATTGTGTATCAGGGTTCTTTGGATCACTGAAATCAACCTCAAATGCCTGTGATAATTAGTTTACCAGGTGAGCTCAATTAAAAGAAAACTACTTAAGAATGATGTTCCACATTATTAAGCAGGGCACAGGTTTCAAGGAATTTAGGAAATAAAAAGGATCTCTCTGCTGCTGAAAAGCATCAAATAGTGCAATGCCTTGTTCAAGAGATGAAAACATTAGATATTTCCCAAAAATTTAAACGTGATCATTGTACTGTTAAGAGATTTGTGGTTGATTCTGAGCACAGACATGTTTGTGCTGATAAAGGCAGAATGAGGAAGGTTTCTGCCAGGCAAGTTCATTGGATTAAGAGAGTGGCTGCTAAAAAGCCATTACAAACCAGCAAACAGATATTTAAAGCTGCTGGTGCCTCTGGAGTCCCTCGAACCTCAAGGTGTAGGATCCTTCAAAGGCTTGCTGTGGTGCATAAATCTACTATTCGGCCACCCCAAAACAGTGTTCACAGGTAGAAATGGTTGCAGTGGGCCCAGACATACATGAAGACTAATTTTCAAACAGTCTTGTTTACTGATGAGTGTCGAGCAACCCTGGATGATCCAGATGGAAGGAGTAGTGGACGGTTGGTGGATGGCCACTGTGTCCCAACAAGGCTGCGACGTCAGCAAGGAAGTGGAGGAGTCATGTTTTGGGCCGGAATCATGGGGAAACAGCTGGTAGGGCTCTTTAAGGTTCCTGAAGGTGTGAAAATGACCTCTGCAAAGTATATAGAGTTTCTGACTGACAGCTGTCTTCCATGGTATAAAAAGCAGAAATGTGCCTTCAGGAGCAAAATCATTTTCATGCATGACAATGCACCATCTCATGCTGCAAAGGATACCTCTGAGTCATTGAATGCTATAGGCATAAAAGGAGATAAACTCATGGTGTGGCCACCATCTTCCCCTGACCTCAACCCTATACAGAACCTTTGGAGTATCATCAAGCAAAAGATCTATGAGGGTGGGAGGCAGTTCACATCAAAACAGCAACTCTGGGAGGCTATTCTGACTTCATGCAAAGAAATCCAAGCAGTAACTCTCCAAAAACTCCCAAGTTCCATGGATGCAAGAATTGTGAAGGTGATATCAAAGAAGGGTTCCTATGTTAACATGTAACTGGGCCTGTTAGGATGTTTTGGAGTTAAATAGCTTTTTTGTTCAGTGAATCTGACCTCCTAATGCTGCAAATTCCACAAATGAGCATTTTCAGTTCTTTAAAACATATCAAATGTTTAGAAATTCTACTGTGCCTAATAATTTGGAACAGTGCAATTTGAGCTTTTATTCATTTTGGAGATTATACTGTTATTATTGGGAGGTTTCTTCAATAAAATTTGATGTATACTCTAACCGGTGATGACTTTTATTAGACTGACTGTCATTTGTACCGACTATTTAGGAAAATCAGAGAAAAATATCATTTGCATACTAATTTGGAACACAGTGTAGTGTGAAAACAGGGCACATAATGGATATGGAGAGGGGGCATCGTGAAATAGGGGTACAGTATAGAGAAAAGTGATCTTGACTGAGGAACAATGTGGAGATGTAGAGAGTGTAATGGAAAAGTACAGAGGAGACAGCCATGATACAGGCCGTGGTTCATAATGGTGTTACGGTTATAGCTGATAATGGCAGACAGTATGTCGGGTAAAGCTCATTAAGCAGACAGTGTGGAGGCCATATACCATAGGAGGCTTATTCAGGTAATGTAGACAGATTTCTATTTATATACGGTAATTGCCTTGTAATGTTTTCATTTCTTGTTCTGTCCAGATGTCACCGTATCCCAAAATTCCAAGCGGAGGAAGTTCACCGACCGCCATATTGGGACACCCAAGTGATGGGTGTCTCAATATGGAAACTGCTGTTGGTACCACCAGCAGAACACCGTTGCACCACACACACACATATTCTATACGCCATTCGCACCAAGCAAAACACTCTCTATAAGCCGTACGCACCACACACACACTCACATACTCACGCAGCCTCTTGCACGGTACCACCAGTGGAACACCATCGCACTGCTCCTGCGTGAATTCCACGTAGGCGCAGTGAATCATTTGGCTCATCCAGGCGGCAGATGCGCGACATGTCTACAGGCAGAGGAAGCCGGCCACATTAAAGGGGTTTTCCAATGAACGAAAGTTCATTTTAATAATTGTCTGAGTCTGACCATGTACCGAGCATACCACATCTACTGGGCAGGGGAGGAAGCAAAAGACAATACTGACATTACAGCAGGGGATCACAGAGGATTCATTTTGTGAGGTAAAATATTTCACTGACTGTTTTTAAACAATATTTTACCTCACAAAATGTATCCTCTGTGATCTCCTTCTGTAATTTCAGTATTGTCTTTTGCTTCTTCCCCTGCCCAGGAGCTGTGGTACGTTCTGTACACGGTCAGTCACAGAGGTGAGAGAGACAGAGCACGGGGGGAGACAGCTCAAACATGACAGCACATGAGGGGAGAACACAGCACAGGAAGGAGAGAGACAGCAGAAAAGGGGGATAGCACATGGGGTAGACAGGTCAAAGAAGAGAGCACAGACGGGAGAAGTCAGCACATGGGGAAAGAGAGAGTGGATAGGTGGGTGAGCACATAGGGGGGAGATTCTCAACGCTGCAAAGCCTGCCTCCATCATGACATTACCGCCCTCCCGATGCGATAGCATTGGGCCTCCATCTAGTTTTAATATAGAGTTAATTTTAATAACACTCTTATTTAAAGGCACTGTGTTGGGAAGAGAAGAGGGAATTCTGCAGAGAAGAGCTGTGGATGTAAAAAGTCCTCATGGCATCAGGGCAAGATGAAGCGGTAAAGAAAGAAAAGACTAAATCAGAGAAGATGCCACCCAAAAGGTATCTGGATGTAATTGTTTACTTGTTGGTACTGACTATGTCTCATCAGTACTGTGGTTCCTGTATGGTCTGAAGTCTGATAAAAGCTGATTGTTGGCAGCAGATTATTCAGGATACTCTTCAAGGGTGTGACAACAGAGCTTCTTTATTCAGGAACAATATATGATAAGCTTAATAGATCAGGAATAAATCATTTGTGTGTCTCTATCTGTGCATCATCTACAGCAGGCTGCTTCTCTCATACACAGACACAGGAAAAACAGGAAATACAGTCACATGCTCTCCCTGTGTGAGCCATCAGTACATGAATAATGACACAAGAATCAGCATCAGTACATGAATGAGTCACCAGAATCACCATCAGTACAGGAATACAGCACCAGAACCACCATCAGTTTTGTTGCAAACTGTACATTTCACATGACGGACTTAAAGAAGTACTTCCATCAAAGTTGTTATAATCCTAATATATTGCAGTCTTCATATTATACAGCACTGTGTACTTAAAATAGCTTATTTTGCCCTTCTACCCAGCTAATTTTTCTCTTTTCTCTGCTGTATGTAGAAACAGGATTAAAAACATATATGTGACATGCACAAGTGTGAACAAGTAGGTAAGACAATGCCCACACCACCCAATGGCTGAACCACAACAAGAGAGCACAAAATGGCAAATTTGAAAAAATACTCTGCAGTAAAAAACATATAAAAGTAATCAGCAAGTGCTGTATAACAAATACAGGGTATTTAGTCGACACATTTTTTGCAAAAAATACATACCAAGCTGCTTCACCACTTCACGGTAACCCTTCACAAAGCAGTCCCTATCTAATGTATTCAAAACCTGAACATGTGAACAGTGTCTGAATGAACAGGATACAGACAGGCGCTTCCCAGTATATGGGCTTGTTGGTGAAAGACAGCTCATTTATGTGCATGTCACAAAGGAGGAGGGTGGGGTCTCCCAAACCGTGCTGAGCACGGAAAAAAAGGATTAAAAACATATATGTGACATGCACAAGTGTGAACAAGTCGGTAAGACAATGCCCACACCACCCAATGGCTGAACCACAACAAGAGAGCACAAAATGGCAAATTTGAAAAAATACTCTGCAGTAAAAAACATATAAAAGTAATCAGCAAGTGCTGTATAACAAATACAGGGTATTTAGTCAGCACGGTTTGGGAGACCCCACCCTCCTCCTTTGTGACATGCACATAAATGAGCTGTCTTTCACCAACAAGCCCATATACTGGGAAGCGCCTGACTGTATCCTGCTTCGTGAAGGGTTACCGTGAAGTGGTGAAGCAGCTTGGTATGTATTTTTTGCAAAAAATGTGTCGACTAAATACCCTGTATTTGTTATACAGCACTTGCTGATTACTTTTATATGTTTTTTACTGCAGAGTATTTTTTCAAATTTACCATTTTGTGCTCTCTTGTTGTGGTTCAGCCATTGGGTGGTGTGGGCATTGTCTTACCGACTTGTTCACACTTGTGCATGTCACATATATGTTTTTAATCCTTTTTTTCCGTGCTCAGCACGGTTTGGGAGACCCCACCCTCCTCCTTTGTGACATGCACATAAATGAGCTGTCTTTCACCAACAAGCCCATATACTGGGAAGCGCCTGTCTGTATCCTGTTCATTCAGACACTGTTCACATGTTCAGGTTTTGAATACATTAGATAGGGACTGCTTCGTGAAGGGTTACCGTGAAGTGGTGAAGCAGCTTGGTATGTATTTTTTGCAAAAAATGTGTCGACTAAATACCCTGTATTTGTTATACAGCACTTGCTGATTACTTTTATATGTTTTTTACTGCAGAGTATTTTTTCAAATTTGCCATGACTCCGGAATGTCTGACTAAAGGCTTTACTATTAACCATTAACCAAACGTCCCCTACCCACTAAGACTCTTATCCTATCTAAGACAAACACCAATACTGCGTGACATTGGATATAAAAGGCCACAGCAGCCCAATTTATTAATAACAAAGCATAAACAATATAACATTTTAAATCTTCCTTGAAAACACCGAAAGGAGGGGGGGTAACTGAAAGTTAACAAAAAATTGTCCATTGCAACATCGGCCCACCTCCTGCCCTCAGCCGCACCACACCGACTCGAGGGCCCTGGCCAGATGTTACCCGCAGGTGGTAACTGAAAGTTACACAAATTGTCCATTGCAACATCGGCCCACCTCCTGCCCTCAGCCGCACCACACCGACTCGAGAGCCCTGGCCAGATGTTACCCACACCATGTCCCGCTGAGACTCAACCCAGCAAGGACCCGTTTCACCAAAACATTTGCACCACTAGAGGTAACCCGCTCTTGCACTGGGTTCTTCCTCTCTTCTGTGCAAACCCCCACCTTCAGACACCCCCCTCCTTTCCGCCGCTGCGACAATTCACGATCTTCCTCTTCTTCTTTGTTGATGTTGAATTCACCATCAGGGCGGGTGGGCGGGAATGCTTCACAACGTCGTCCAGGTCCGAATGCTGCCCCTCACCCCTAGCCTGATCTATACATACCCTAACCTCTCTAGCTCCACCCCCTGACCATTCAGACTGACCCTTATCACTAGCTTCCCCTTTAATTCCACCCCCCAGCTTATCTTGTAAAACTAAACTATACCTTTTTCATTTAACTCTTTCTTAACCCTCTGGCTTGCCTAGCATCCCTCCTAGTCATGTTGCCCTCCCTTGAGCCTCTCTGTGGCAGCAGTCCGGGCTATTCCTTTTTGTGCTCTCTTGTTGTGTATGTAGAAACAGGAAGTCTCTTGTCTCTGCATTCATCATTCCTCTCTTCAGCTCCTGATCCAACTTCTCCCTCCTCCCCCATGTCATGGACTTTTGCTGTGACTCATGACTCAGAGAAAATTGACCACCTGTTTCTACATATAGCTTAGAAAGATCCAGCTAGACAGTTTTTAAACACGTGATGTCATAGACAGTTTTTAATCATGTGATGTCATAGATCTAATGGAAAAAGGAAGAATTTACTGGGTACAAGGGCAAAATGAGCAATTATAAGTACACAGTTCTATATAATATAATGATTGCAATATATTAAGAGGATAAATATTTTGATGGGAGTGCTTCTTTAAAAACAATCATGTGTATCTGTATCCCTTTATAATGGGGTCGGCTTAGTTTCGATTAGGGCATCTGACAGATGATGGACACTTTAATTGAAACCAAACAGCCCCCATTATAGTTAAGTCATATTAGTTTCCATAGCCATCCTTGGCTCTGACATTTAAAATATAGGACGTCAGGGATGAACATTGTTGTTTATCCCTTATGTAAATGGTCCACAAACAATGAATGATTCTATTCCTAACTTTGAAAATGTACTCTCTGTTAAACCTCACCTCTAAAGTACATCACTTTTTGTTTTTACGTCTGCTGTTTTCTTTGGTGAAAAAAGAGAGAAGCAATAGTGGTCCTTTGACCTAGTCTCTCACCATTTCCTTTACTTGGGGGCTGAGGGTTCATCGGGATGGGGAGGTTGGGGGGGTGTCAGCTTCATCTGCCTAGGTCATCAAGATACCTTGTCTCGACCCAGCTGTCACTTGTACAAATCATCCTAAAATGAAAATCTATTCCATGATGTGACATTGCTGCATTGACGTTGGGTATCATATATTTTCCATTTAATATGTTTATTTTGTCATTTTCCATCTATAAATAAATTTTCTACATTTTGCTTCATTTCCTGACCCACCACCTCACAATATTCTTTCCTTTAACTTGCTGCCTCTATTATCTCGCTGCCCTTCCTGGGTCTGCCTTGCTGCATCTTCTTTCCTCTGAAAACCTTATTTTTCCTAGCCAGTGTATATTTAAGAAGCAATTTCTTGGAGACTCATTTTTTGTAATGTTGTCTGGGAGAAAATAACTTTTGCAGTATCCTGCATTCAGCTGATTACCACCAATCACAAATCATCTTGCCATGCTGTACCTGATAGCACAAAGACAACTGGTTTAGCAGATTATTAACCCTATGTTCCCTAAAGAAGAAAAGTGCAGGAGAAGGTATGAATGACACATTTGTAGGATTTTAGCATAGATATAATTGGCATTTAATATACTTTCTAACTCTAAATGCTTCAAAATAAAAAAAACAATATAACACAAGCAGGCAGCAAATTTATGAAACATTTTCATTTTTTATAGTCTGGAGAATTTTTTTTCAGTTTTCAATAGATATTCTCTATTCTCTTTTTTAGGTAGCAAAGTGCAGGACAATTGATTATATAAATATTGTATAGCACTTGTTTATGGCCACCTTTGTAGTAGTAGCTTCTCTATAGTCACAGTTTTGTGCTATATACATATTTGGGACTGGTCTCCTTTTTGTCTCTCTAACAATTATTTTGTTGTAAGTTAAAAATATACATGTAAACTGACAGACACAACAATTCTGCTAATTCCTTTTAGGGTTGTAGTGCCCTTATGTACGGTACTTATTCTTTTTGGAGCAGCGTAGGTTGTCTATGTGATATGTGTAACGAATGGAAGTGGAGGCAGAGATGGTGAAGTTCACATTCGTTTTTTATTTTTAAAGTGGAACCTCGGGACCACGGTCCGGGGGGCTCCAAAGGGGGCGTGACTAGTGAGCCCCGGGTACACGTAGTAAAGCCCCTCAGACAGGACCAGAATGGAATACCCAGAAGACACAGGTGCTACCTCCAGTTAGACCTCGGACACGTGGCAGCTGTCCCAGCGGACCAAAAGGGATGACAGAAGTTACAGCAGAGTCCATAATGAGACGGGTCCTGGATCCGGGTAGCTGATACGTAGTTGGTTCCAGTGACCTTCACTCAGTCCTCGGACTCGGATGGCTGTTGGCGGAACGGGATGACTTTCGCCCAGATGGTTGCAGATATAACCAGGAAGATCAGGACACTGATACTCTGTGGAGACAGATAGCATTAGAGAATGCACAGAGACTGCAGATGCAGCGCAGACAGGTTAGCAAGAGAACCGGATGTAGCAATGATTGATACTCATTGCTCCGGCGCTCTCCCTATGGAGGAGAGACCAGAAATAGCAACCAGTGTGCTGCCATTGGTTAACTGCACTTTTTGAAAAATGCACGCTGTCCCTTTAAGAAGGCACGAGAGCGGTCGGGCGTGCCCTAATAGCTTTAGATACAGATTTGCCGACAGGACGCCAGGAGGTGGAGGCAGGAGGGAGCCCAGAATGCAGAGCAGCAGCATGAGACCCAGAGGAGGCCGGCTGCTGCCTAAGGACAGCGTACGAGGCTGGAGGTGAGTGCCCAGAGCGGGAGGCAGCGGCAGACCTGGACGTAGCGCCAGGACGGGGAACCAGGTGTAACAATGGCAGACCTGGGTGCCGCGCCAGGACAGGCACCGGGTGTAACAATATATCTACTCCAATAATTATAATAATAATAGAATAATTATGTGCTAATGTTATTTTTTTTCACAATTGAAATTACATTTCATTATAGACACACGTGTAGCTAGGGGTTCAGCATAGGGGGGCCCTAACCAGGTAACCCTGATTACGGTGGTGCACCCTAGTCATGGTTATAGGGAAACCTCAGCAGATGACAGTGCTGCTTTTAAAAATAAGTTACTATAGAATAGAATAGAATCGTAGAGTTGGAAGGGACCTCTTGTGCCATCTGGTCCAACCCCCTACTTAAAGCAGGATTCACTAAATCATCCCAGACAGATGTCTGTCCAACCTCTGTTTGAAGACTTCTATTGAAGGAGAACTCACCACTTCTCGTGGCAGCCTGTTCCACTCATTGATCACTCTAACTGTCAAAACGTTTTTTCTAATATCTAATCTGTGTCTCCTCCCATTCAGATTCATCCCATTGCTTCTAGTCTTTCCTTGTGCAAATGAGAATAAAGATGATCCTTCTACAATGTGACAGCCCTTGAGATATTTGTAGACAGCTATTAAGTCTCCTCTCAGTCTTCTCTTCTGCAAGCTAAACATTCAACAAATCCTGCAACCTTTCTCCATAAGACAGGGTCCAGTTTGTTGATGTCTTTTTTAAAATGTGGCGCCCAAAACTGGACACAGTATTCCAGATGAGGTCTGACCAAAGAGGAGTAGAGGGCAATAATGACTTCACATGATCTAGACTGTATGCTTCTGTTAATACATCCTAGAATTGCTATACAAAGACCATCACCGATATTACTGCCATATAGTGGCCATATTGTGGTAGATACCAGTCCTGCAGAACATATAAGTGATCACAGTACAGTTATAGATGGTGACTTACAGCTGTCATTCTTCCTGATGGAATCGTTCACTTTTAACGTCTTTTCCATCTGGCCCAGAGCAACACGACAACTTCTTCCGGCCACGATTCATGTGTAAAGTTTACAACAATGACTAGAGATGAGCGACTTTGCCTTTTTTCGGGTCGAATCGGGTTTCATGAAACCGAAAGTCGGGTCGAACGAAATTGGCCGATTATCGTGAAAAGTCGAAGGCCGACTGAAACACGAAACCCAATGCAAGTCAATGGGGAAGAAAAGTCAGCAGTGTGTGGAGGATAGAAAGCACACCTACAGTGCCCATTTTAATGCCAAAAACATCAATTCTTATTACTTAAGCTTGTCAACCTTAATCTACTTTATAATAATAGTTAGGCATTGAAAACTGGGGGTTATTTGGCTAAAGTTGTGAGGGGGGGGGTAGGGCTGGCTCCAGATTTTCGTGCGCCCAGGGCCAAAGAGTGTCAATGGGCTCCTTTAACACATGCCACAATTCATGATCCTCTGATACGGCAGAGAAATAGCGGTACAGTACAATGAAAAATACTTCACTTCTTACATCACAATACTGATATCCATTTTAAATTCTCCAATAGCTCCAAAAACGGACAGTATATTACTCCATACAGTATTATGGCCACTGCATAGTGTGCTATACAGAGTAATGAGGCCCATATATTTCTCCATACAGAATCATTGGTCCCATATAATGTTTGAAACAGTATATGATGAGTTCCACATAATGCTACAGTATATGTTGGTCCCCATGGATGAAGCTCCACTGTCTTATGGGCCTAAATAATGCTCCATATATAATGGGCCCCATTTCTAATGCTCCAGTGTATACTGGGCCCTGTAAATGCTGCTCCAGTGTCTGATGTCCACCTTTGGAATGCTCCAGGGTATGGTGGGCCCCATATATCATTCTCCAGAGTATAGTGCTCCCCAAAAATTGCTCCCAACCTTTAAAACAATTAAATAAGTCTCCTCGCTAGGGAATCCCTGTACTAGTGTGTACTCCTCATCGTCCCCATCTTCCATCTCTCTGTACTTGGACTGTTTAGGCAGAGGGCGTACAGATGTGATGTCATCGCGGTCTCTGACCAGAATGTCACTGTCAGGAAACGCGGAAGACGTCACGGTGGTGGAGCAGGGAGAGGTAAGTATTTCAACTTTGCAAGTGCTGTGATCCTGAGCAAGCAGGGGGGGCCCACTCATTGGCGACGGCACTGGCACAGGGCCCCTCATAGTACGGCGGTGTGTCTGACGGTGGGCTCCCCCCTCCCACCGGCAGAGACAATTTTCTGTACTATGAGGGGCCCTGTGCCAGTGCTGTCGCCCATGAGTATGCCCCCCCCCACCTGCTCAAGCAACCTGCACTTTCATCTGCATCTTCCTCTTTGTCACCATGTAAGGTGGTATAGTATGTGGGAAGGGGAACCTGAGTTTCATCAGGGTCAGAATCTGGCTGTGTAGAGTGCGAGGGGAATATAGTGGTCTGGGTCAATGTACTAGCAGAATCATCTAGCAGTGGCTGGGCATCAGTGCACTTGTGGTGCCCCCAGGAGTACGGTCGCCACAGTGGCATTACCTTCCTCTTAGGGAGTGTGATGTCGTGCTTGGGAGCAATGAAGGATCTCTCTAGCAGTTAAACCAACACACAACACAGTTCCCACTTCAGGCCAGCAGGGAGAGCTCTGAACCTGACTGCTGAGGAGCTGCTCTCTGTGGTTGGGAGGAGGGAAGTTAGGGCAGTCTGTGAAGGGAAGGGGAAGTGTGTGGATGTGAGAAGGGGAGCTGGAGGATGAGCAGAGTTAAGGCTCACTCCTAGCTGGAGCGCATGATCAGGATTCCGGTCTCCGAGTTTGTAGGGAGACTGACGGTCCTGCTGCAGAAACTGGAGGAAGTAGCAGCTGTAAAAATGCTCTGTTCCCAACTAAGGCTTGGAGGCCCCAGCAGCAACTTGTGTGAGCCAGAAGGATAAGGCTACGGCTACCTGCCATACGAGAAAGTTTCAAAAGAGAGTCAACAGGGGGAACTTCAGTGAACTCAGTACTGCGAGTACCTCAGATAAGCGCTAGAACGGAGGCCACACTACCTATCTGCAGAGACAGAATTCCTAATTTGCTTCCAGGCTGACCAACTCCTTCTCCATCTGTACTCTGGGTCCTGTACGGCACTTACCATGTTCATCTTGGACTGGGGAATTCACGATTTGACTTGATAACCCAGGCATGGTATGTGGGAAAGAGCTACATGGACTAATGTGAAGTGTGGCCTGCTGCATCATTCACTTTTGATGGGGGTGAAGGACACAAGGAAAGGGGTTCTTCCTGACCAGGAGCCAGCACTTGATGACTCAGTGCTTGCATTTTTTGAAACTTCAGAAGAGGAGGGCATATTTGCTGGAGTCTGTTTCGGCAATGTAAACCAAAACCAGTTCCTGATGCTCCGGCTTTAAAAGTGGTTAACCTGCTCCCAGAAAAGGTAGCCTTCCAGGCGTTACAGAGCCAGACCATGACGCAGGCTCAACACCTCCTGCCTTAGCTGCTATTGTGCTTTTGCCACTACCAGCAGATGCACCACCACCATCAGTACCAGCTGGCACGCCCACGTCCGCAGCCTCTTCCACCATACTTCCAAATTTTGGAGAAAATGTACCCAAAATAACATCAGATATATGGTACTGTATCAGAAGCTTACAGCTCTATACAGTCAAAGGATAATTGTCAATCTCCCTATATATTTCATGAGTCACACAGAGACGCTCACAGGCTTAGTATGGATTGGACAAGAATATAAAAAGTGGAAAAAGGGTACAGTATCATCAGATACCAGGTATATATAGTATAGTTTAAACATTCTAAATCTCCGTATATATTTCAGGAGGCAGACACAGATGCTCTCAGGCTCAGTATGGATTACAACACAATATAAAAAGCCGTAAAATGTTAATGGATCTGAAGCGTTCAGCTGTACACAATGTAGGGGTCATTGTCAATCTCAGTATTTATTTCCACAGTCAGAAACAGACTCTCACTTGGTCAGTTTGGATTAGACCAGAATATAAAAAGCAGTAAATGGGTAATGTATCACAAGCGTAGAGCTGTATACAGTGTTGGGGTAATTTTTAAATCTACATATAAATTGCAGGAGTAACCCACAGACTCTCACACGCTCAGGATGGATCACACCACAATATAAAAAGAAGATCCGCAAGAAATAATCACACATGTGGGCCAATGTTCCAGGTGTCAATGATACACTTAGAGTGGTGGGTGGAGGAGGACTTCCTGGCGGAAAGGGTATAGAATCACCAGATACCAGGTATATATAGCATAGTTTAAACATTAAAAATGTACGTCTATATATCAGGAGTAGTGTTGAGCCACCCCGCAAGAGTTTGGTTCGGTTCGTCGAACAGGAGGCAAGTTCGTCGAATGTTCGACGAACTCCGTTGAGCCCCATTGAAAACAATGGCAGGCAAACACAAACACATACAAACACATAGAAAACAATGGCAAAACACCTTAAAAGGTGTCCCAAAGCAGACACAATGCTCAGAAGACAAAAATAACATATGGAAAAGGGCAACTACATATAGAAAAGAGGTGGAGGAGTAAAAGGAGGAGGAGGAGACACAGATATAGGCATGTCATGCCCTTATAAAGTCAAGAAAGGCTGGACTAAAAATCTAAAATAAAAAAAAATCTAAAATTCTAAAATCGAAGACGATCATATACCGTTGGACTTCCCACCATAAATTATGCCAACTGCCGATCGGGCGGCGTTATTCCCACGACCCTCCGAACAGCGTCCATGAAGGCAAAGTGTTTGGTTTCCGGGGGCACTATGGTTGCAAAGCTGAACCTTAAAGGAATGTCCAGAAAGGCACCACCAGGAGTGGAGCCTGAAGCTTAATTGGACTCCACATGGGCAACCTCAACCATGCCAGCTACGGAAAAGATGGACAGATTGCAAGCTTTGTCAATTTCTGTCGGTGGTGGTGCATGGCTGTTTTTAGCTGTGCTAGCGATTTGTCAACTTAATTCCGTTAACGAACGAGACTCTGCCATGACCCCGTGGTCCGCGTCCAGCTTACTAGAGGGACACACGAGGCTCTGGCACGTGAGATCGAGCAATAACAGGTCTGTCATGCCCTTACATGTCCGGGGCTGCATGCACGCTACACTGAAAGGACCAGTGTGTGTCGCTTACAGGTGCGGATAACCCGCTGAACCCCGTTAGTGATGGTGATCTGGGATTCCAATCCTTCCCCGCGAACGAGGATTTCCCAGTAAGTGCAGGTCAACCGGAATTCCGGAATTAGGCCTAACCGGCATTCCAGAAAGAATGTGAAAAAATTAATTGTCCAAACCACAGGTGCTGTAGCTTGCTTAACAGCTGGGCTCCTCTGCTGAGTAGCATGCAGTTCTTACATAAACAGGCGGCATAGCTTGGTTCACGGGTGGGCAACTCTGCTGAGTAGCAGACAGTGCTTACATAAACAGGCAGCATAGTTAGGTTCACGGGTGGACTCCTCTGCTGAGCAGTAGACACAGGTACTAGGCCCAAAGTACTGACTGGGCTAAATGGAGTTAAAAAATGGTTCTTACATAAACAGGCGGCACAGCTTGGTTCACGGGTGGGCTCCTCTGCTGAGTAGCAGACACAGTTACTAGGCCCAAAGTATTAACTGGGCTAAATGCAGTCAAAAACTGGTTCTTTCATAAACAGGCAGCATAGCTAGGTTCACGGGTGGGCTCCTCTGCTGAGTAGCAGACAGTGCTACAAGGCCCAAGAGGATTTTCTGGACAAGATGCGGTAAAAAATTATTAGAAGCACACACGGTGTAGCTCTTTGACAGGTGCACTACACCGCTGGCTACCCGACACCGCTACTATGCCATGAAACTGTCTATTAACATTTAAAACCATTATTAATGTGAAACTAAAGTTACGCTTTTGGTGAACGAACCGTTCTCGAACGGAACCTTGAACAGCCGAATTTTAAGCAAAGTGTTCGAGTTCGACGAACGGCTCAAACACCGCCCAAAACAGCTCGAATTTGAACTTGGTGAACAGGTCGACTCGTACACCGCTCATCTCTAATCAGGAGGCAGACTCAGACGGTCTCAGGCCCAGTATGGATTCTACAAGATTGAAGAAAGTTGAGAAAGGGTACAGTATCACTGGATAACAGGTATATATAGCATAGTTTACACATTAAAAATCTATGTCTATATATCTTGAGGCAGACTCAGACGGTCTCAGGCCCAGTATGGATTCGACAAGATTGTAGAAAGTTGAGAAAGGGTACAGTATCACAGGATACCAAGTATATATAGCATAGTTTAAACATTAAAAATCTCCGTGTATATTTCCTGAGTCCGACAAAGACACTCACAGCCTCAGTATGGATTAGACAAGAATCTAAAAAGTAGAAAAAGGGTAATGTATTCGAAGCGTACACCAGTATACACTGTTGGGGTATTTTTCAATCTTCATATATATTTCAATCTCAGTAAGACTGAAAGTCGAGTGATTGCAGAAATTTTGGAATTACTAATCACGGGAAAAACTCCTGGGAGAATTCTCAGAGGCGATGCTGACCCTCAATTACTTTGTCTGTGGAGACAGCGAAAATAGTTCTTTGTGAAGAAAGGTTTGCTGCATTGCAGTACCATGGATCCATGATCCCATCACCGTTACTCATCTCCATCAAATTGTGATCACAGGGAGAGATGTAGACATTGTGCTCACTGCCTATCATGATCTGTCAGGTAACTTTGGAGTGCAAAAGACAGAAGCCACAGGCCATAGGCGATTCTATTGGATTGGCATGAGAGGACACATTTAAAAATGTGGGCAGGAATGTCACACGTCTGTGAGTAGGAAAACCGTGAAAGCTGATGATAAACCACCACTGCATCTCATTGTGAGTCGACATCCATAACAAATGGAAGCCATTGATCATCTGAAGATAGAGCCCAGCAGGACAGGGCATAGCTATGTCTTAACCATCATCTATCAGTTCACCAAATTTGTAGTGGCAGTCCCAGTGAAGGATTTAACAGCCCAGACTACACAGCGGTGGAGCAGGGAGAGGTAAGTATTGCAAGTGCTGGGGCCCTGAGCAAGCAGGGGGGGCCCACTCATGGGCGACGGTACTGGAACAGGGCCCCTCATAGTACACCGGTGTGTCTGACGGCGTGTGTGCACCCCCGCCGTCAGAGACACTTGATTGTACTATGAGGGACCCTGTGCCAGTGCCGTCACCCAAGAGTGGGCCCACCCACCTGTCCAGGGCAACGGCACTCGCACGGGTGCGTGCGCCAGGTGGTGACCCCGGCCCTGGGGGGGGAGGCAGCCCAGTTAGGGAGGTTGAAAAAATGGCATATGTTGATGTTGGACATTCAGCAGCTGCAAATGGAGGAATTGGAGAAGTCCGAGGAAGAGGAGGACAAAAGCGAACCATTTTTCTGGCAACCTACGTGTCAGCAGGGGAAGATGGGACAAAATCCTTTGAAACCCATGCATGGTTCATTTTAATGAAGGTTAGATCATCAACATTTTGGGTCAACAGACCGGTCCTTTTTTCTGTCAGGATTGATCCAGCAGCACTGAAGACTTTCGGATAGCACACTAGTTGCAGGGCAAGCGAGCTCCTGTATGGCATATTGTGCCAATTCAGGCCAGGTGTCCAGTTTACAGACCCAATAATCAAAGGGGAATGACCTGTGAGGGAGAACATCGATATGGGAGGAGAAGTAGTTTGTAACCATAGTTGACAACTGCTGTCTCCTGTCACTTGTAATCGATGCAGTATTAGCAGTCGTGTGAGCGGTACTTGAAAAATCAGTCCACAACATGGTCATGAAACCCCTGTGTCCAACGCCACTTCGGCTGAGTGCACCACGAACACCTCTTCCATGTTGCCCCCTACGGCTCATGGGAGAACCATCACCGCCGCTGTGTGCTGGGAAAGCCTCCAACAAACGGTTTACCAGAGTTGCTTGTTTGTTAGCCAATATTAGCTCTAGGTTCTCCTGTGGCATGATGTTTTGGAATTTGCCTTTATAGCGTGGATCCAGGATGCTGGCCAACCAGTAGTCTTCATCGTTCATCATTTTAGCAATGCGGGGGTCCCATTTTAGGATCTGCAAGGCATAATCACACATGTGGGCCAATGTTCCAGGTGTCAATGATGCACTGCGAGTGCTGGGTGGAGGAGCACTTTCTGGCAAATCAACATCCCTCCAGTCACGCACAAACCCTGTACCTGACCTTGCCACGCCAACATTTTCTCTTACCCCCTGAGAAGCATCCTCTTCCCCTAAATAATCATACCCATCATCCTCCTCCTCCTCATCTTCCTCTACCTCGTCCAGGAGAGTTCCCTGAGCAGACAATGGCTGAATGTCATCAAGGATTCCCTCCTCCTCTTCCTCCTCGGCTGCAGACGACTGCTCCTTAATGTGCATCAAAGTTTGTATGAGCAGAGGCATAAGTGGGATACTCATGCTTATGATGGCGTCGTCTGCGCTTACCAGCCGTGTGCATTCCTCAAAACACTGAAGGACTTTACAGAGGTCTTTCAGCTTCGACCACTGCACACCAGACAACTCCATGTCTGCCCTAAAACTGCCTGCCTGTGTATCCTCCCACAAATGCATTACAGCCTGCCTCTGTTCGCACAGCCTCTGAACCATGTGCAGGGTAGCGTTCCACCTTGTTGCAACGTCGATAATTAGGCGGTGCTTGGGAAGGTGGAGCAATCGCTGCAGCGTCTGCATACAACTGGAGTGTACGGGCGACAGGTGGATGTGCGAGCACAGTCTTCGCACCTTATGGAGCAGGGCTGTTAACTCCGGATAATTATTGAGGAAGCACTGCACCACCAGGTTCAAGGTGTGAGCCAGGCAAGGTATGTGTCTGAGTTTTGAAAGGTCTATAGCTGCCACAAAATTCTGGCCATTATCACTAACTACCTTGCCTGCCTCAAGATGTAGACTGCCCAGCCATGACTCAGTTTGTCGCTGCAAGTAGTCGTCCAGTACCTCCGCGGTGTGTCTGTTGTCGTCCAAACACATCATCTTCAACACAGCCTGCTGACGCTTACCACTAGCTGTTCGATAGTGGGACACCTCGTGTGCAACACTGGCAGCTGCTGATGGTGTGCTCGCGCGACTGCGCTCTGTGGACGAGCTTTCGCTTCTGGAGGAGGAGGAGGGTTGAACGCCTACAGCCAACTGTTTCCTATACCGTGGGCTAGGCAACACTGTCCCACCGCCGCTGTCCCCTGTGGACCCTGCATCCACCACATTAACCCAATGCGCAGTGATGGACACATAACAGCCCTGGCCATGCCTACTGGACCATGCATCTGTTGTGAGGTGCACCTTTCCACTCACTGATTGCTTGAGTGCATGGACAATGTGGTCTTTCACATGCAGGTGGAGGGCTGGGATGGCTTTTCGAGAAAAGAAGTGCCGACTGGGTAGGTCATAGCATGGTACTGCGTAGGCCATGAGCTCGCGGAAAGCTTCGCTTTCAACCAACCGGTAGGGCATCATCTCTAACGAGATTAGTTTGGCAATGTGGGTGTTCAAACACTGTGTACGTGGATGAGAGGATGAGTACTTTCTTGTCCTACTGAGAGTCTCTGGTAGGGTGAGCTGGACTTGAGAGCTGCATATGGTGGAAGTAGCGGTGGACATGGCGGACTGAGAGAAGGTTGGTGATGGTGTTGGTGGTCTTGCTGATGGCCAAGATTCAGTCTTTCGTAGCAATAACATTGTGATTCCCTGACTGCTTTGGCCTTGCGATGACACCTCAACATTTGTTGCTGGTGGTATGCTAACTGGTGGGCTTACAGTGGGGGAAGTGATGTAGCGTTGCTGACTACCTTCATTCGGAGCAGGTGCACATGTGGTACGTGAGGTTTGGTAGTCCGTCCACACTTGCAAGTGCATGGTGGTTAAATGTCTAAGCATGCAACTGGTATTCAAATTTCTCAGATTTTTCCCTCGGCTAAAGGTCTTTGCGCACTTCTTACAGATAACCTTTGCCTGATCATTAGGATTTTGTTCAAAAAAGTGCCACACTGCACTCTTCCTACTATGGAAGACATTTTGAGGCCTTGCATGCTGTGCTAATTTGACCGTCTGGCCAAGCTGCCTGCAACTCTTTTGGTTTTTGTAACCCGTTTTTCGACTGCTACGGGCCTGCCAGATAACAGCTGTTGCGATGTCGATACCTGCTGCGGATCCTCCTCCTCCTCTTCTGAGCTATCGGCAGCGGCACCCTCTTCCCCCAATGGATGCCAATCTGGGTCAACAACTGGGTCATCCATCACCTCCTCTTCAATTTCATGTGCACCTTCCTCTGTGTCACCGTTTAAGGTGGTATAGTATGCGGGAAGGGGCACCTGAGTTTCATCAGGGTCAGATTCTGGCTCAGTACACTGCGAGGACAATGTAGTGCTCTGAGTGAATGTACCAGCAGAAAAATCTAGCAGTGGCTGTGCATCAGTGCACTCCATGTCCGATTCATCTTGGACTGGGGAATTCACGATTTGACTTGATAACCCAGGCATGGTACGTGAAAAGAGCTCCATGGAGTAATCTATAGTGTGGCCTGCCGCATCCCTCACTTTTGGTAGGGGTGAAGGACACAAGGAAAGGTCTTGTTCCTGACCAGGAGCCTCCACTGATGACTCAGTGCTTTTATTTTTTTAAACTTCAGAAGAGGAGGCAATAGAACTGGAGGCTATGTCAGCAATGTAAGCCAAAACTTGTTCCTGAAGCTCCGGCTTTAAAAGTGGTTTACATACTCCCAGAAAAGGGAGCCTTCGAGGCCTTGTGGAGCCAGACGATGACGCAGGCTCAACACCTCCTGCCTTAGGTGCTATTGTGCTTTTGCGACTACCAGCAGATGCACCACCACCCCATCACCATCAGTACCAGCTGGCAACCCCCGCCCACTTCCACGGGCTCTTCCACCATGCTTTTTTGGAAAAATGTACCCAAAATACCACCAGCTATATGGTACAGTAAAACAAGGTACAAGGTGTATATAGTATTGTGGAGAATTTGAATCTCCCTAGAGATTTTAGGAGGCTGAACTATTATCTTGGGCCCACTATAGATTACACCTCAATTTAACAGGCTGAAATAGGCAGGTGTATGACCATGCACAAGGTGTGTATATAGTATTGGGGAGAATTGGAAGCTCCCTAGAGATTTTAGGAGGCTGAACTATTATCTCAGGCCCACTATAGATTACACCTCAATTTAACAGGCTGAAATAGGCAGGTGTATGACCAGGTACAAGGTGTGTATATAGTATTGGGGAGAATTGGAAGCTCCCTAGAGATTCTAGGAGGCTGAACTATTATCTCAGGCCCACTATAGATTACACCTAAATTTAACAGGCTGAAATAGGCAGGTGTATGACCATGGTGTATATAGTATTGGGGAGAATTGGAAGCTCCCTAGAGATTTTAGGAGGCTGAACTATTATCTCAGGCCCACTGTAGATTACACCTCAATTTCACAGGCTGAAACAGGCATGTGTATGACCAGGCACAAGGTGTGTATATAGTATTGGGGAGAATTGGAAGCTCCCTAGAGATTCTAGGAGGCTGAACTATTATCTCAGGCCCACTATAGATTACACCTCAATTTAACAGGCTGAAATAGGCAGGTGTATGACCAGGTACAAGGTGTGTATATAGTATTGGGGAGAATTGGAAGCTCCCTAGAGATTCTAGGAGGCTGAACTATTATCTCAGGCCCACTATAGATTACACCTAAATTTAACAGGCTGAAATAGGCAGGTGTATGACCAGGTACAAGGTGTGTATATAGTATTGGGGAGAATTGGAAGCTCCCTAGAGATTCTAGGAGGCTGAACTATTATCTCAGGCCCACTATAGATTACACCTAAATTTAACAGGCTGAAATAGGCAGGTGTATGACCATGGTGTATATAGTATTGGGGAGAATTGGAAGCTCCCTAGAGATTCTAGGAGGCTGAACTATTATCTCAGGCCCACTATAGATTACACCTAAATTTAACAGGCTGAAATAGGCAGGTGTATGACCATGGTGTATATAGTATTGGGGAGAATTGGAAGCTCCCTAGAGATTTTAGGAGGCTGAACTATTATCTCAGGCCCACTGTAGATTACACCTCAATTTCACAGGCTGAAACAGGCATGTGTATGACCAGGCACAAGGTGTGTATATAGTATTGGGGAGAATTGGAAGCTCCCTAGAGATTTTAGGAGGCTGAACTATTATCTCAGGCCCACTATAGATTACACCTCAATTTAACAGGCTGAAATTGGCTGGTGTATGACAAAGTACAAGGTGTGTATATAGTATTGGGGAGAATTGGAAGCTCCCTAGAGATTTTAGGAGGCTGAACTACTATCGCAGGCCCACTATAGATTACACCTCAATTTAACAGGCTGAAATTGGCTGGTGTATGACCAGGCACAAGGTGTGTATATAGTATTGGGGAGAATTGGAAGCTCCCTAGAGATTTTAGGAGGCTGACAATGATGCTCTCAGTCCAAGTATGGACACAGGCAGCCTAAGGCTGGAGTTACACACAACCATTAAAAAATCGGTCCGATTTTAACGGTACGAAATCACAAAAAGATTTCTTGACCAGTGATCCGTTTTCAATGCGATTTTTAATCGCATCCATAGACTTGCATTGTAGAATCCGATCCGAAAATCGGTGACAATCGCAGCGTGCTGCGATTGTCTCGGTCCGAGGAGCAAATCCGATAAAAAAACGCATGATGGGAGCAGCACCATAGAATAACATTGGGATGAATGCAATGCGATTTTTTTTTTTTTTTTTTTATCGCATTGCATTCGTCCGATTTAATCGCTAGTGTGACGCCGGCCTAATAAGCAGGACTGCTGCACACAAAAGTGTGGAAAAATGAACGTTTGGTAACTGTGCAGAAAAGAGGAAGAAAAGTATTTTTGCTTTTAAAAAAGCAGTTTGCACAGCAGTGTGCAAACAGCAATGCAGCTATCAGGGAGCCTTATAAGGCAGCTTAATAACCAACAGAGCTAATGCACAAAAATATAGCCTCCCCTGTCACTGCACACAAACTGTTGTGTTGTATTTTGGAAGTGCATTGAGCAGCAAGGTGGTGTGCTGGTGAAAGGGGAAAAAAAAAACAAACCTCTTTTAAATCTTCTTCCTGAGCGAGTGTGAACGAGCTGAGTGTGACCTGAGCGTAAGTGCGAACTGTGGTAAGTGTGTGACTTGAAATTCAGTGACTTTAGATTCAGAGAGTTTCCAAGGGAGGTCTTACTGAATTGCTGTTATAGTAATACTTTTTTTTTTTTTTATTTATTTTTGCTTATCTTATTGTCTGGTGCAATCCCCATTAGGATGTGCTCCACTATTGCCAATGCCATCCAGTGCACGTCTTGCCGCATGTATGCAGTCCTTGAACAGCCGGTCGAGGGTGCATACTGATGTACGAGATGTGAGCACGTTGTGCATTTGGAAGCCCAGATACTGGATCTAAATGTGCAGCTGGCAACACTGAGATCCATAGACAATATGGAAAGGAGTCTTCTGCTCACTGAGCAGACGCTCAATGGGATAGATGAGGGGGGGGGATGCTAGGTTGGAGCTGCAGGACAATGAAGCAGCTAGCTGGGTGACAGTTAGAAGGCGGGGTAGAGGGAAGAGCACCAGGGAGGCTAGTCCTGATCTGGCACACCCCAATAAGTTTGCAAAGTTGGCAGATGAGGGGAGTGTTAGTGCAGGAGTAGCACTGCTGCAGCAAGGCATGTCCTCTGAAAGCCGGAGGAGTGTCTTCTCCAGTAAGGGGGGAAATAGGAGAGCAGGGCAGGCCAGACAGGTTCTGGTAGTGGGAGACTCAATTATTAGGGGAACAGATAGGGCAATCTGTCACAAAGACAGGGTTCGTCGAACGGTGTGCTGCCTACCTGGCGCTCGAGTCCGACACATCGCTGATCGGGTTGACAGATTACTGGGAGGGGCTGGTGAGGATCCAGCGGTCATGGTGCACATTGGCACAAATGACAAAGTTAGAGGTAGGTGGAAGGTCCTTAAAGATGATTTCAGGGAATTAGGCTGTAAGCTTAAAGCAAGGACCTCCAAGGTGGTATTTTCGGAAATACTTCCTGTACCACGTGCCACGCCAGAGAGGCAACGGGAGATTAGGGAGGTTAATAAGTGGCTCAGGAATTGGTGTAGGAAGGAGGGGTTTGGGTTCCTGCAGAAGTGGGCCGACTTCTCAGTTGGCTACAGGTTCTACGCTAGGGACGGGCTGCACCTCAATGGGGAGGGTGCAGCTGTGCTGGGGGAGAAAATGGCTAGAAGGTTGGAGGAGTGTTTAAACTAGGGATGGGGGGGTATTCCTTTTATAGGAGGGGAAGACAGTGCAGATAGAGACCTGGGCACAAATAATGACATTGGGAGTGGGGGTGGCATGGGGGGTGGGGTTAGAACAGTTAATAATTTAAGAAAGAATAGAGGTACAGAGAGATACATAAAGTGCATGTATACTAATGCCAGAAGTCTCGCCAACAAAATGGAGGAATTGGAGTTAATGTTGTTGGAACATAATTATGACATGGTGGGGATATCTGAGACATGGCTGGATGAGAGCCATGACTGGGCAGTTAATTTACAGGGCTATAGTCTGTTCAGAAATGACCGTACAAATAAGCGAGGGGGAGGCGTGTGTTTATATGTAAAATCATCCTTAAAACCCATCCTTCGTGATAATATATATGAATCTAATGAAAATGTAGAGTCCCTGTGGGTAGAGATAAGGGGAGGGGGGAAAAATAATAAATTACTGATAGGGGTTTGTTATAAATCTCCAAAAATAATGGAAGCTACAGAGAATATCCTCATAAAGCAAATAGATGAAGCAGCGACTCAAGGAGAAGTCATTATTATGGGGGACTTCAACTACCCTGAAATACATTGGGGAACCGAAACCTTCAGTTCCAGCAAAGGTAATAGGTTTTTGACTACTATGAGAGACAATTATCTTTCACAACTGGTTCAAGACCCAACAAGAGGGGGGGCACTGCTAGACCTAATATTAACCAGCAGGCCAGACCGCATATCAAATGTAAGGGTTGGGGGTCACTTGGGTAATAGTGATCACAAACTAATAAGTTTTCATGTATCCTTTAATAAGATGTGTAGTAGAGGGGTTACAAGGACACTAAACTTCAGGAAGGCAAATTTCCAACGGATGAGAGATGATCTTGGTGCAATTAACTGGGACGATATCCTGAGACATAAAAATACACAAAGAAAATGGGAGACGTTTATTAGCATCCTGAATAGGATCTGTGCACAATATATACCGTATGGGAATAAACATGCGAGAAATAGGAGGAAACCACTATGGCTAAATAGAGCTGTAAGGGGCGCAATAAGAGATAAAAATAAAGCATTTAGAGAATTAAAGCAAGTAGGTAGTGATGAGGCATTAAATAAATACAGAAGATTAAATAAATTCTGTAAAAAGCAAATCAAGACAGCAAAGATTGAGACAGAGAGACTCATTGCCAGAGAAAGTAAAAATAATCCCAAAATATTCTTTAACTACATAAATAGTAAGAAGCTAAAAAATGATAGTGTTGGTCCCCTTAAAAATAGTCTGGGTGAAATGGTGGATGAGGATGAGGAAAAAGCCAATATGCTAAATGACTTTTTTTCAACAGTATTTACACAAGAAAATCCCATGATGGATAACATGATCAGGGATAAAAATTCTCCATTAAATGTCACCTGCTTAACCCAGCAGGAAGTACGGCGGCGTCTACAAATCACTAAAATTGACAAATCCCCGGGCCCGGATGGGATACACCCCCGAGTACTGCAGGAATTAAGCACAGTCATTGATAGACCACTATTTTTAATCTTTAAAGATTCCATAATAACAGGGTCTGTGCCACAGGACTGGCGTATAGCAAATGTGGTGCCAATATTCAAAAAGGGGACAAAAACTGAACTTGGAAATTATAGGCCTGTAAGTTTAACCTCAACTGTGGGTAAAATCCTGGAAGGTTTTCTAAGAGATACTATACTGGAGTATCTGGAGAAGAATAACCTTATGACCCAATATCAACATGGGTTTACAAGAGACCGTTCCTGTCAGACTAATCTGATAAACTTTTATGAAGAGGTAAGTTCCGGACTGGACCAAGGGAATGCAGTGGACGTGGTGTACATGGACTTTTCAAAAGCTTTTGATACGGTGCCACACAAAAGGTTGATACATAAAATGAGAACAATGGGGATAGGGGAAAATATGTGTAGGTGGGTTAAGAGCTGGCTCAGGGATAGGAAACAAAGGGTGGTTATTAATGGAGCACACTCGGACTGGGTCACGGTTAGCAGTGGGGTACCACAGGGGTCAGTTTTGGGCCCGCTTCTTTTTAACATATTTATTAATGACCTTGTAGGGGGCATAGAGAGTAGAATTTCAATATTTGCAGATGACACTAAACTCTGCAGGGTAATTAATACAGAGGAGGACAATTTTATATTACAGGAGGATTTATGTAAACTAGAAGCTTGGGCTGATAAATGGCAAATGAGCTTTAATGGGGATAAATGTAAGGTCATGCACTTGGGTAGAACGAACAAGTTGTATAATTATGTGCTTAATTGTAAAACACTGGGCAAAACAGTCACTGAAAAAGACCTGGGTGTATGGGTGGACGACAAACTCACATTTAGTGGCCAGAGTCAAGCAGCTGCTGCAAAGGCAAATAAAATAATGGGATGTATTAAAAGAGGCATAGATGCTCATGAGGAGAACATAATTTTACCTCTATATAAGTCACTAGTGCGACCACACTTAGAATACTGTGTACAGTTCTGGTCTCCGGTGTATAAGAAAGACATAGCTGAACTGGAGCGGGTGCAGAGAAGAGCGACCAAGGTTATTAGGGAACTAGGGGGTCTGCAATACCAAGACAGGTTATTACACTTGGGGTTATTTAGTTTGGAGAATCGAAGGCTTAGGGGTGATCTTATTACAATGTATAAATATATGTGGGGACAATACAAAGACCTTTCTAATGATCTTTTTACTCTTAGACCTGTGACGGGGACAAGGGGGCATCCTCTACGTCTGGAGGAAAGAAGGTTTAAGCATACTCACAGACGCGGATTCTTTACTGTAAGAGCAGTGAGACTATGGAACTCTCTGCCATATGATGTTGTAATGAGTGATTCACTACTAAAATTTAAGAAGGGACTGGATGCCTTTCTTGAAAAGTATAATATTACAGGGTATATACACTAGTCTCCTTAATATTGCGTTGATCCAGGGAGCTAGTCTGATTGCCGTATGTGGAGTCGGGAAGGAATTTTTTTCCCCAATGTGAAGCTTACTGTTGCCACATGGGTTTTTTTTGCCTTCCTCTGGATCAACATGTTAGGGCAAGTTAGGATAGGATATGGGTTGAACTAGATGGACTTAAAGTCTCCCTTCAACCTTAATTACTATGTTACTATGTTACTATGTTACTATGTATAGTGGATATCGCTAACAGGAGAAGCAGTTTTTTTGCTCTTCTTCCCTGCCTAACGCTCTCCCTTATTCAGAATCAGCAGCTGCAACCTCTCCCTAAGGCCGGAGTCAGACTAGCGATTAAATCGGACGAATGCAATGCGATAAAAAATCGCATTGCATTCGTCCCAATGTTATTCTATGGTGCTGCTCACATCATGCGTTTTTTAATCGGATCCGTTCCTCGGACCGAGACAATCGCAGCACGCTGCGATTGTCACCGATTTTCGGATCGGATTCGCCAATGCAAGTCTATGGATGCGATTAAAAATCACATTGAAAACGGACCACACGTGTGACTTGGGATTAAATTGCAAGACTTCTCCACATCAAAAGGAAAGAGCATCAGGCATTGGCATTGGATGTCAATTTGATGCTTAGATGCGAATAAAATCGGTTCATTGCCGGAAAATGGGATGACAGACGGATCCCTGGACAAGAAATCTTTGTGCGATTTCGTTCCTTAAAAATTGGAACGATTTTTTAATCGTTGTGTGTGACTCCAGCCTAATACTAATATCGGCAGAAGTAAGATGGCGGTCGGCGTGCATGCCCTTTTATAGCCCCTGTGACGCCACACAAAGCAAGCCAATCACTTGCATGCCCTTCTCAAAGATGGTGGTGACCGATGCCCATGTCATCGCGTTGCCCACAGTGTGCGTCCTCCATCATTGGCTGAAAAAGGGCGCTGGAAGCATAATTTGAAACGCGACTTTGGCGCTCTGGTCGCCGACCTCATGGCCGACCTCACGCTATGGTCGGGTTTCGTTTCATGAAACCCAACTTCAGCGAAAGTCGGCGACTTATGAATTTGACCGACCCGTTTCGCTCAACTTTAACAATGACACATTTTATTTGTCATATTTCCATCACTGTCCCCATCTACTCACAAACTGTACAAACTCCTGATCCTGCTGATACCCCAATACTGAGCCCGTCCTGCTGTATTTATCCTGTTACTGGACGGACCTACTATGTGGCACACAACAGGCCTCCTCTTAGTGCCCTACTTAACAATAATTTTCTGTACTAGCACTGTTTTTTGATTCTTAGTTTCTTATATTTTTATCCTTGGTGTCTAATTGGTGCCTACTTGACCGACAGAGCACTTTAAGGTTCTTTTAACATGTCAGTTTATCTTTACCATTTAGAACAGAGCAACAGAATGGAAAAAAAAACCAAAATTAGCATCCTGTGCATTCCTGTTTCAAAGGAAAGCAGAGGGACCCAATAGATTTGTATGAGGTCCGTCTGAACTGAAACAGTTTTTTTCCATTCTAAAAACAAACAACAAATGGAAACCAGACTAGACCCTATAAATCTATAGGGCCCCCATGCTTTCGTTTTGAAACAGGAATGCATAGGAAGCTAATTATATTTATCTATTTTGTTTGTCTGTTCTATATGTGACTATGACCCGGACATGTGAATAGAGACTAACGAGTACAATGAATATGATTAAACCTTTATTCTGCCTATGAGACTCTTAGGTGGGAACCACAGTAACCTATGGCATCCAATGGGAGAGCATCCATTGAGATATGGTAATGACACTCAGCTCTTGCTCTGCTGCGAGCGTGAGAGCGTCGCAGCATAGGTGTGAAGGAGATGAGTAAAGTAATTTCTCCATCTCTTCCATTGCCTGTCTAAGCCTATATTAGACGACATCCGAGTGCAGTCCGATGTTTCACAAGCACCATATACTTGTATTGGTGCATGTGAGACGAGTCTCGCTGCCAGTCGCAGCATGCTGCGATTGTTCTCTCCTGCCGAAATAAATGCAGAACTGCTCTGTCCCATAGTATAACAGTATAAAACATCAGCTAGCACTTGGCCATGTTATACGCTAGTGTGACCCCCGACCTTAAAGCACCACTCCAGTGGCTTTTTTATTGCATCGCTGGAGTGGTGCTTTACATGTAAATCCCCTGCCCCCTGACTCATATTCCCCTGTCACCACCTTCATTCTTTTCCAGTGTTGCTCCCATTGGTCTCCGGCGAAAAGTGAAAAAACTTTTCAATTGTAGATGTAGATAGAGGGGGATAAGTTACAGATTAAATATTAGAAAAAATATTTTTACAGTGAGGGTGATCAATGAGTGGAACAGGCTGCCACGAGAGGTGGTGTGTTCTCCTTCAATGGAAGTCTTCAAACAGAGCCTGGACAGACATCTGTCTGAGATCGTTTTGTGAATCCTGCATTGAGCAAGGGGTTTGGACACGCTGACCCTTGAAGACCCTTCCTACTCTAATGTGCTATGATTCTATGATATGACAGACTTGTTCTGGTTCTCATAGACTTGTACTGAGCTCTAGTGATGTAGCTTCTAACTTCCGACCAGTCAAAAGTTACAGGCACAAGATGGCGCCTTGGGACCGGAGCGGCGTCAGTAAAAGTTAAAGATTCCAGAAGGTGAGTATAAGAACCGGGGCTGGAGGCTTACATTTAAAGCACCACTCCTGTGCTGAAAGAAAACAAAATGTTGGAGTGGTGCTAAAAGCAAAATTAGACTTGTCATTCTGAAGCTGCTGTTCTTGTCTTTCTGTTTCTTTCCATATGCTACTAGTTATAGACTACTCATGGCAACAGATTAAAAGAAATCCACCTGTGCAAATATTCAATTCTGATTACTTCTTTGACCAGTTTATACAATACAATGCAATACAAAAGATAAAAATAAAAATAGGACATCAATCTCCTTTAAAAGTTGTGTACAAGTCTGCAGTGGTCATTGGGTTTCAACATATGTGAAGCTGATTTCTGAACAACAGTAAAAAAAATGTAAAATAGTGTTCTGCAATAGTCTAATAACTGTTAAAACAGTCACTTTTCCCACTAATACATATTAACAAGCGAAAGGGTTCTTGATAAACTTTACAACTACAACAACAAATTTTGGGAACCCAACACTAAAATGTGAGTCTCTTCTCATGTGGTTTAATGCTAATATACTGACTAATATGACTAATATGGGTAGTGTGAGCAGGTTGCGGGATGCAATGACAGACAGGAGACAAATCAAGGGTTAATGTATTTACTAATACAGGGAGTTAATAGGTTTTGAAGGATTATTGCAGTAATGGGCAAAAACAACAAGGAAGTAGGATGCAAGGAGCAACACTTGTGTAGAGATAGAAAAGAGTTCTTAAAGGATAAACTTATTCGGTCAGTAGACTTCCAGGTACTGGATTCAATGATGTGGAGCAGTAACGCTGACAACCATCAGCGTAAGCTTGTTTCGGTGGAGTGCTGAGGGAAACGTGGATCCGGTAGAGTCTGTACGGCAACAGTTTGTCTCTGGTACCCTACACAGGGTTCTGACTCCGAGGCTTGTGGTCGCTAATAAAGTGTGGGCCGGAACACAGTTCAGGCACACCGTGGCTCGGCAGATATGGACCGGGGAGTCAGGGCACAGTTCTCGGTCACATGCCTGGTCTTCCTCCGAAGCGGTACGAGTGCAGCACAAGCATGACCACAGTGTTCTACACCCTGGTATGGGAGAGCCCGCAGAGGCACTCCAAATCTCTGTCCACAATCCCTGCGGATGGCCGAGGATATTCTCGAGCGATGGCCTGCGCTGCTCTCGTTCTGCAGGGACAGAGCACTTACGTCCCCCTGCTGCACACTGTCCCTTCCCGCCAAGTCTGCCCACTTCTGCGCACGCTCCATTCTCCTCGAGCTAACACGCCCCCTGCTGCTAGCTGCAAAGGTCGGTCCAGTTGTTTTAGCCTTCCCCTGGACAACAGAGGAGACAGTCCCGACAGTTCCGGACCCACCCGGCGCCAGAAAGGTACCCCCAGCCCTGTCCTGCTGCTTACACTAGCATGGTGGCTTATGGTGCTGGGGTCCTGGGTTCAAATCCTACCAAGGACAACATCTTTAAGGAGTTTGTATGTTCTCCCCGTGTTTGCGTGGGTTTTCTTCAGGTACTCCAGTTTCCTCTTACACCCTAAAGATGAACTTAGGTTATGAGCCCCAATGGGGAGAGTGATGATGATGCTAAAGACTGCAGTAAGATTTCTATTATAAGGCCAAGTGCACATGCTCAGTATTAGGTCAGTATTTTACCTCAGTATATGTAAGCCAAAACCAGGAGTGGAACAATCAGAGGAAAAGTATAATAGAAACATTGCACCACTTCTGCATTTATCATCTACTCCTGGTTTTGGCTTAAAAATACTGAGGTAAAATACTGTACAAATACTGAGGTAAACACACCAAATACTCAGTGTATACATGTGGCCTTAGGCACGCCGCAGATAGTCATGAATTAGACAAACTGGGGTATCACACCCCCCATTTTGCCCCAGCTCCACACAATTTGGCAGAGATGGGTGAAACTCGTGTGACAATGACAAAAGTCGAAAACACTTAGCTGAATCAAGGCCATCGACTATGAAGTCTGATAGGTTATTTGTGAATGAACCTATTAATAATAGAACCTTATGGCAAAGAACTGTCTCCAAAATTAAATGGGTGTTAGCAAAAGCTGATTACCAGAAGAGGGAGCTTTTCTTTTGTAACCTATTATTGTGTTGAACTTGAACCCAATCGAGGGATTCTTCTGGTACTGTAGTGGATTAGTCCAAGCACGTAATTAGATATTTCCATGTAGTTGTCAGGAATATTAAACTTATTACTTTCAGGTTATAATGTACCTGATAAGCACATTATTACTAAGTGAAAATAAAATACCGTACTTTCTTTTAACAAGGAATTTTGGGGGGAAATCCATATTCCAGCCTGCCTCTCTTTGTTGTGTTTCACATAGCTCTCCTATCTTCTAGTTCTATGCTGGAAGCAAGGGTTGAACTGTCAGAATTGTGTACTATTGGGTAATGGGTATCTTACTGCATAATCCTAATTATGGTAGATTCTCGCTAAACAGATTTTGTTGCAGACATTTCTTAGACTGTTTATTACATCGGAATGGGATTTGACAAAAATCCATGCGTTACCTACCATACCAATTCCATTCAGATGACTTGAACTGATTTTAGGCTGCATTTTCTGTAAGAAAATCTGCCATGTGTGAATATACCAGTACTTCCTACACATTGTGATCTAATTATAATTTATTAGAGTTTCATGATTTTCTTCACTAGGGGTGTAATATAGTTGAGAACATATTGACTATCCTGAGGGGACATTACTGGTGAGAGGAGAGTCTTGTTTTGACAAGTAGTGCCATTTAAAAAATGAAGAAAATCGATGGACAAAAATAAGTCACATTCCAAGATACTTCATTGAGGAGGCAGGAGGAAAATCAGATAAAGTGTCTGCTGCTTGTGTCAAGGGGATCCCTGGCTGACACTACCTAACACTCGTCTTATTATGCAGCTGTTTAGGACTTGGCAGAGCTGGATATCTGCTTATAACAGATACTCCACAGCATGCTGGTGACAAGAATTTACATTATGATTGTCACTGGCTAACTGATTACTAAGATAGAATTATGTCTGCATGTTACCTATTTGATGTTATCTAGGAGAGAAATAACCTAATGTTTGATTGTAACAAATTAGCAGGAGAATGCTGTAAACTCCTGGATCTCATGCACTTTTACTATCTATGGACGGACCTAGAAATGTTGTAAAGATGTTGAAAGATTTCTCGGTTATAGTTACACAATGGCTTGAAAGAAAACATCCATTCATCAAGTTGAATGCCATCAACCTGGGGGCTAGAGAAATGACAAGTGACTTCCTTGGCCAAGTTCTCTAGATACGTGGATATGGAAGTAAATTAAATTTTGTATAATGGGCTGTAACTGTATGATGAAACCTTATTTTGTAAAGTGCCTTCTTCAATAACTTCTATGGAACACTCAGTTATCCTTTCTATATTATTTAATTGTACATGCTCTATTGTTTTGTCAATTTTGTAACATCTTTGTATAGTTTTATAAACACTGCCTACTTTAGAATTAAATATATAAAATCAAAAAATTTTGTTCCTCTTGCTCTGTCAACCACATCCCTGAAGCTATACGCTACCTATAACGAGTGTCCAATCACACTGCATAAATGATTGGTGGTGGCAGCTAGTTCCTTTTGTTATTGTGGAGTTTGGCAGCGACCGTATCAGAGTATATATGTATATACCATGTGTAGGAATCGGATGTGTATATACTATACGTTTATTGTGACCTCCCAAAGAACCAGCCTAGTAGTGAAAATAGCCGTGGCCTTGTTCATCACTCGTCAGTCAATTGTGTAATTGTCCTCTCGATTGGAGGCAGCTGAGTTTTAAGGCCGCGTCACACACAGCGAGATCGCTGATCTTGTGATGCATCAGCGATCTCGCCAGCAATCTTGCGGTGTGTGACACGTATCAGCAACCGGCCCCCCCCCCGCCGGGTATCGCTGATCGTGCACGAATGTCCTGGGCCGTTTTTTTGATCGTTAGTCTCCTGCTGGCCAGCATGCATCGCTGAGTGTGGCAGCGGGAGACCAACGATCAGTGAACTCCCAGCACTGTAAGCAGACGCTGGGAGCTGGTATTGTTGTGGGAATTTGATAGATATATACATATATATATATATATATATATATATATATATATTTGTGTGTGCTGCGGCCTGTCCTAATCAGGACAGAGTCTCATTGAGCGCTCAATGGAAAAGAAGACGCTAACCACCTTGCTAGCAGCAACTCATTCCAGCAGGACTCTGCCAGTTTTATTGCACATACATGGTTTTATCATTTTGTACAGAAAGGAGTGGTTACTCAATTAACATAAGGCTGAACTTCTTATCTTATTGGCTATTTGAGTAAATGAACATATATGGCAGTGTCCGACATAAAGGTTGATTTAGCAATATAATGTACGGCACCCATTGTTCTGCAATGTCAGCAAAACTCCGATATCGGCTGGTGCATCTGGTCTAGCTTCCTTTTTCTCATGTCTGGAAGATATATCACAAGACAATAAATGTTGGTTCTCCAGACTGGCTCATGGGGTTAGTAGGTCATCTTTCAACAACTGAATATAAAGTTCAAGATAGCTATGAATATATATCTATAACTGCATACGAGTATATATGAATACATAAATATAGAGCATGCAAGTGAGATCTATATGGAATACATATATATATTTCCATCACAATCCCCCCTTAGATATCACTTGCCCTAAAATCCTGCTCCTGTCCCAAAGCACTGCAACTCTTTTATGCTGCCAGTGGGTTGATACATGCCTAGCGCATACGCCCCCCACCGTACAGACTTCCGAAAATGGGCAGTCAGGAGGTCTGTCCCTAATGGGGGTTCATTATATTGTAATCAAAGTCTCTTAGTTAGCAGTCTATGCAGTCAGTAGTGTGTATTCTCTGTCAGGTAGATAATTTATTCAGTCAGGTAGTGTTAAGGTACTGTCACACTTAGCGATGTACCAGCGATCCCGACCAGCTGGTGCATCGCTAAGTGGTCGCTAGTGAGCTGCCACACAGGCAGATCTCACCAGCGACATCGCTGGGACGGGGGTCGCTACTTACCTGTCAGCCACGGCGATCCTGCGTCCTCCCGCCCGGCTCCACGCGTCGCTCGTCTCTCCACAGGAAGCTGATGACGAGAAACGGTCCTGAATGTTCTCGCGCGATCAGCGATAACCAGCGGGGGAGCCGGTCGTAGGTAAGTATCAGACACAGCGATATCGCTAGCAATATCGCTATAACGTCACAAGTTATAGCGATATTGCTAGCGATATCTCTTAGTGTGACAGGCCCTTTAGGAGTCAGATTTCTGCCCTGGCTATGCAGAGACCTAGACCCTTACATCCTGCAGTCTCCTGCTATCCGTCCTTCACCCCATACTCTGAGCATGCTCCTGGGACAACCTCCCATTGGAGCTCAGGAGTCAGGTGCTCAGGTCCTGCTCCTGATTCCATTGGTCCAGTTCAGGGTTATGGAGACTTGCGGAAGGTCCCATACACTATAAAAAGTGCACATGGCTGTTCCGCCATGCGCTAGTATTTTCATACTGCTGCTGTGTGTATGGTTTTGTATGCTTGGACTGGTGGATGACTTATTATGAAACCCCTTCCCTCTGATATTACGATTGTGTAAGTGATTGGGCAGCCGCCAGTAGCAGCGCTAGCGCCAGCGCGCTCCAGCCATACCTTGTGCAGCAGCTAAGCGTCCTGCATTGCGCCAGCGTCCTTGCAGTGCCTTGCTTGCGGCTCTCTTCACGCCGCGCTGCAGTTGCAGCTTATTTCTGCGTCCGCGGTTGCAATGCCAGCACACGTGTTACTACGGTAGGTGTCGGACATAGTGACGTTTTAACTACTCCAGTTTTTGCCTACCGCATGTGTGTCACTGAGTCCCTGTGTTACTAACAGGCTCAGCGTTGCTTTTCTATTTTTCCTGGAGCAGCTCTGTGCACTTAACAGAGACTGCTTGATTGCACCTGGGTGATATAGAACCCCCTGCACATTACCGCCACAGTGCTCTGTGTCTTCTAGCTGCGGTTTTTCCATCTGCCGCACGGTGGACCCCGGGCGGCGGACACGTTTATTTATATTTTTTTAAGCGTGTTCCGCCGTCGTAACATAATACTAGCGCCAGGGTCTGGCTAGAGATGACGGGACAGCAGCAACTCCTCCAGTGTGTGCGACAGCTCGAGACTCGCTTGACCACCCTTGAAAGAGCTCTCGCAGCTTCGCAGGCCACGGATGCTGCTGTAAAGGCACTTACTGATGCGGTCGGGCGGATGTCCATGTCCACCCTTGCACCGACAGTTACCCGCCTCCCGTTGCCCGATAAATATTCCCCCTCCTGCAGGGGGTTTATTAGCCAGTGCTTGATCCACCTGGAGCTGCTGGCTGCGCAATTCCCTACGGAATGGGCTAAGGTGGCCTTTATTATATCCCTACTGTCGGGCAAGGCGCTGGAATGGGCTACGCCTTTATGGGAGCGGGGTGATCCCGAGATTCGGACCGCTGCCCACTTGCTGACAGCCATCAGGCAAGTTTTTCTCGGTCCCCGGGTCACCCATGACACCTCTCTACAGTTGCTTGCCTTGTCTCAGGGGTCTCTCTCGGTTTGCCAGTACACCGTCCGTATTCGGACACTGGCGTCCGAGTTGGAGTGGTCCGACAAGGCACTGATCCCTGTTTTTTGGAGAGGATTAGCGGGGCATGTTAAGGATGCTCTCTCCACTAGAGAGATCCCTACCTCTCTGGAGGAGCTAATTTCTATCTCCTCCCGTATCGATCTCCATTTTTTCGGAGCGTGGTATGGAGCGAGCTCACTCCAAGCGGAAAGGTACCCCGGCTCCCAACCTTTTTGTGCCTCTGGAGCTTCCCGAGCCAGAGGTTCTACCTCCCGAGCCCATGGAAGTGTCTCGCACCATTTCAGAGACACCTCCGGCTCACGGGTCCATATGCGGTTGCCACCACCTACACGCTGCTTCCCAGGAAGACAGTCCCCCGCAATGGTCTGACTGTGAGTCGGTAGGCGAGACTTTTGTTCCCCCTCACCAGCGGCCTAAAATTCTCGCGTGGGCACACGCACCCAATGCGGACGGCCACCGTGGCTATATGCAGACCACAAAGTCTCTGGCCGGATCGTATTGGTGGCCGCATAGGGCTCAGGACGTGAAAAAATTCATTCGGGCATGCACTTTATGTGCCCGGGATAGCTTTGCCGAACGGAGTGTGGCGACGGCCGTCGATACACGGCGGCGTCCTCCTAAAACTCCCACTTCCATTATCTCCCAGGTGTCCTTCCTGAGACCTGGCGACCTGGCCTCCGCTGATTCCATCCGTATATCCTGGTTTTCGGTTTCACCTACCGGCACTTCAGACTCGCCTTTTGACGAGTCTGAGGCCTGTGCCACTGTCAGGCACAGGCTGGCGGATCGGAAGGTTCAGGGAGGGGGGGGCCCTAGGAGGGGGGGGTAATGTTAGGAGTCAGATTTCTGCCCTGGCTATGCAGAGATCTAGACCCTTACATCCTGAAGTCTCCTGCTATCCGTCCACTGCAGGAGAGTTTGCAGAAGAGTTTGCTTTTCAGCAACTCTCTCCGGAGGCTAAGTCCTTCACCTCATACTCTGAGCATGCTCCTGGGACAACCTCCCATTGGAGCTCAGGAGTCAGGTGCTCAGGTCCTGCTCCTGATTCCATTGCTCCAGCTCAGGGTTATGGAGACTTCCGGAAGGTCCCGTACACTATAAAAAGTGCGCATGGCTGTTCCGCCATGCGCTAGTATTTTCATACTGCTGCTGTGTGTATGGTTTTGTATGCTTGGACTGGTGGATGACTTATTATGAAACCCCTTCCCTCTGATATTACGATTGTGTGAGTGATTGGGCAGCTGCCAGTAGCAGCGATAGCGCCAGCGCGCTCCAGCCATACCTTGTGCAGCAGCTAAGAGTCCTGCATTGCGCCAGTGTCCTTGCAGGGCCTTGCTTGCGGCTCTGTTCACGCCGTGCTGCAGTTGCAGCTTATTTCTGCGTCCGTGGTTGCGACGCCAGCACACGTGTTTCTACGGTAGGTGTCGGACGTAGTGACGTTTTAACTACTCCGGTTTTTGCCTACCGCATGTGTGTCACTGAGTCCCTGTGTTACTAACAGGCTCAGCGTTGCTTTTCTATTTTTCCTGGAGCAGCTCTGTGCACTTAACAGAGACTGCTTGATTGCACCTGGGTGATATAGAACCCCGTGCACATTACCGCCACAGTGTTCTGTGTCTTCTAGCTGCGGTTTTTCCATCTGCCGCACGGTGGACCCCGGGCGGCGAACACGTTTATTTATATTTTTTTAAGAGTGTTCCGTCGTCGTAACAGGTAGGGCATCCACAGCATCATTCCAGCTCAGGTGTATCTTCTGGTATGAGGGCTTTCCTGCAATGCGATGCGTGGATCCAGGTGGGGGTTTTCCCTCCAGGTTGGTGGCATCAGCACTTGGAGAAGGGCCATCAAATCTGAGATCGAGTGCTCTCCTTACGAACTTTTTCCTCCAACACTCAGTCTTCTGACTTCTGAGCGTGCATACCAGGCACCGAATCTGGACCTGGCAATGAGGAAAAAACTTGGGAATGGACATTAGCAAGATTCTTGTTAAATTCAATTACACAAGCAGACAAAGTATCACATTGCATAGTCAACTGCTGAGGAAAGAAAACCCATAACCTGGGTTTAGACCCAAATAAAATTTCATATTGGTGACAGCTTTTTCTGAGCCTATGGGAGTGTCTAATGCCATGGTTTGTCTGTCTCTTGGGCAATTTTTTTAGCATGCTGCTCTTAAATGTCCCACTTAGTCTATGGTGCAGGATGGTGGGAAGTGTGTAGGTCTAAGTCTGACCTTACTGCTGATCAGATCTCTTGTGTCAGGTTTGCTATGAATGTGGGTCCCTGATCACTTGCTGTCACTTCTGGAACCTCATATCTGCTCACTATTTTTGAGAGTAGCTTCTTTGCAGTAGTCTTCAACAACTGGTTCCTTACTGGGAAAGCTTCAGGCCAGATGATGTGGGAGAACTTTTTCCCACTCGCCCAATATTGCTTTTGTCGGGGGCCAGACAGCTGCTGGAAATTTGACTGTTAAGGTGGGAGTCCAGTCCAATCAGGTTATTCATCTGTGTCTTCAATTCTGTGCAGGGGTCATGTGCCCATTGAACCACCATAGGGTATATACTTTGAGGTAGACTGGGTCTGCCTTGAGGTAGACATTTGAGGTAGACAAGGTTTTGGAGTCCAGTGCTTTTGCCCTTCTTCCTTCATATGTTATCCCTTCAGCATCTAGCTTTCCTTCTCCTCCTTTGGAGTCTTGTCCTGCAACTTCTTGTACAGGTCCCAGGACTTCATTTTGTCAGGTTTTCTTGTCTTCAGTCATCACGTAGTAGCTGTCCGGCTCTACGACCTCTCCCACTCTTCCATATTGTCTTCCTCTGGCTGCTTCTTTGGCTGCCAGCCAGCAGCCGTTCCTTTCATCCAGCTTGATCTCAGGTCAGCATTTGTTAACCACTTTGAGGAGCTGAGTGGCTGTCTTCTGGTCCAGGGCCTGGATAAACTTCAGGGAGCACCTTCAGAATCTTGTCCAAGATGATCCTCTGGCGCTGGAGCCGGAAGCAGTGCAGCCATTTTACGAAGCATGTAAGGTCCCTTTGGATTGAAAATTTCCTGGCCCATGCCAAAGTTCTTAGGCCGTTTGTAGCACTCAGACCTCCAGTTGGTCAGAGACAGTTTCACTCTTGGTGGTGGACATGGGATGCTGGGCCTTGTGAGGGTACGGGGTTCCAGACTTGAGTGACACCTGCACTGGCACAACTTGAAGTCTCCCTTGGACCATAGGCTTCCGGGTACTATGTCCAGCACCTCCGGGTACTATGCCCAGCACTATGTCCAGCACCACGTTGGGCGCCAAAAATGTTGTGGAAAATTGATTTATATATATATAGATCTGTGTGTGCTGCGGCCTGTCCTAATCAGAACAGAGTCTCATTGAGCGCTCAACGGAAAAGAAGACGCTAACCACCTTGGCGATGGGCGCCCATTGTAAAAAGGGGAAAGTTTGTAAGTGATTCGTGACGCCACCTGTGGTGTTCGGCAATGTAGATGTAAGCGGACGCTGCAGACAGATCCTCTGGGACAGATGGTGTGGTGCAGCAGTGATGTTATAGCCCTCCACAGGCAGGGCTGTAGTCCCAGGGCAGAGTAGGTGTAGTGACACTTAGATGGTGTAGTGTCGGACGCAAGGGATGTAGGGGTGCTGGGCTTGTTGTCGCGGGAATAAGTGGAGGACACCAGGGCATGTAGTTCCAAAGCTTTACTCACAGTCTGTTGTGGTACAGGTGCCCGCATCCATGCCGTGTCCTCCGGGTCAGGAGCTCAGCCAACTTCCAGGCAAGATGAAGTACCCCTTTCCAACACTCCGCCAACATATGTGCCTTCTCTGAACGTCTCCTCTTATAGCGCCTTTAAGTGAAGTACTCACAGTTCTGGGTTACACTGGAGTTCCTCCTGTCAGATGTTCCTATGAACTCTACTTGTACGGCAGACAGCTGTAGCCTGCTTCGGGGACTCCTTACTACCTAGTCCCGGCTCACTATCGTTGCTGTTGTGCCCCCAAGTCTTGTTTGGGAATAAAGTGGTCACTACTTCTATTCCTCCGGTGTCTGCTGCAAGACCATTAGTATCCATACAACCTCGGGGACCGGACCCCGACCTTGCGCTTAGAACTTGGGAAGGGTTCTCTCTTCCAATCCTGATCCTTAGTCCTCCTATTCTCCTTATGTTCTGTACTAATCCTTCTTTCCAATGGAGAATCAAGCTTCTTTTCTCTGTTTCTTTCCTGTGCCAGCAGACCCAGATCACTGTGGCCTGCTGCAGAACCTCCTTCTTCCATCCCTCTCCCGGGGATCTTCACTTTCTCACTCTCTGTCCTTCTACATCCTCATTCACTGACTGAATGAAATACTGACTGACTCAACTTTTCCCGCTCTTTTATGTGAACTAAACTCCACCCACCTCCCAGCACGTTTCGTGTTCCAAGCAGGGAGCCACCAAGGGGTGCTATGCTACACTCCAAGCAGGGAGCCGCCGAAGGTGCTTTGCTACACTACTTTGTGGTGTAGGGTGCAGGTGTTGGAGTGTGGTCAGGTGTCTCCACCTTACCTGGATGGTGGGGCACCACACCTCAGGAGGAGGTGCAGTACCTCTGTGGCGACTGAACCCTCAGGGGCGCCACAAATATACAGTTGAAACTATAAGTTTGCATACACTATATAAAAAGACACATATGCATGTTTTTCTCAATATCTAACGTGAGATCAGAATAAATCTTTCCCGTTTTAGGTTAATTAGGATTACCATAATTATTAATATTTGCCAAATGCCAGAATAATCAGAGAGATAATGTTTTAAGGTATTTTTATTACTTACTGCAAAGTCAAATGTTTACATACACTAAGATTACTATGCCTTTAACCCTGCAGTTATGTTCGGTCAAAAACGACCGAATTTGAACGTTAATATTTTTTAAAATATTCAAGATGCAGTTCTGAAGCTTGTGGTTGATTGATTTTTCCCCATTTGAGGGGTTCTTACTTTTTTTTTTTTGTTTACTTTTTGCTCCACAATTTTTATACACTTGTACTGTTTGGTCAAAAATGACCGATAGCCTTTTATAGTGATCTCCAGCCATTTTATGAGTAAAATAAAGGAGCTATAATCTCATTTTGGACTATATATTACATCTACTACTATTTACCAATCTATTTAGGTCCTTTTGGTCCATGCAGATTTACACATACATACATTTTCTCATTACAATACTGCTGATGGATTACCTTCAGATATTGAGAAAAACATGCATGTGTCTCTTTATACAGTATACGTAAACTTCTAGTTTCAACTGTATGTGTATACATTAAAGGGCTCCAAATAACCCACCTGTAATCTTATAAGTCATCTTTTTTTACGATCTACATTAGTCTATCCAATAAGTGACCACTAGATGACAGCAGTCCAGCTTTAAAACTATATAGAAAAACCTAAGTCATCGAACCTCCAGGTGGAAAACATACAGCTGAAGTAATGATGATGATTAGTGACGAGCGAGTATACTGTTTGTTAGGAAATCCCCACATGCATTCAGGCTGTCTAGCAGCCGCAAATCATGCAGCTACGGCGACAGAAACAAAATCTCCGAGCACATCCAAATACTCGGAGGTCACCTGAGCATACTCAGGAAATCTCGAGTAACGAATATAGTCGCTCATCACTAATGATGATTATATATATATATATACACTCACTGGCCACTTTATTAGGTACACCTGTCCAACTGTGTGTTAAGACTTAATTTCTAATCAGCCAATCACATGGCGGCAACTCAGTGCATTTAGGCATGTAGACATGGTCAAGACAATCTCCTGCAGTTCAAACCGAGCATCAGTATGGGGAAGAAAGGTGATTTGAGTGCCTTTGAACGTGGCATGATTGTTGGTGCCAGAAGGGCTGGTCTGAGTATTTCAGAAACTGCTGATCTACTGGGATTTTCACGCACAACCATCTCTAGGGTTTACAGAGAATGGTCCGAAAAAGAAAAAAAATCCAGTGAGCGGCAGTTCTGTGGCCGGAAATGCCTTGTTGATGCCAGAGGTCAGAGGAGAATGGGCATACTGGTTCGAGCTGATAGAAAGGCAACAGTGACTCAAATTGCCACCCGTTACAACCAAGGTAGGCAGAAGAGCATCTCTGAACGCACAGTGCGTCGAACTTTGAGGCAGATGGGCTACAGCAGCAGAAGACCACACTGGGTACCACTCCTCTCAGCTAAGAACAGGCATCTGATGGCTACTTTCAGCAGGATAATGCGCCATGTCATAAAGCTCGAATCATCTCAGATTGGTTTCTTGAACATGACAATGAGTTCACTGTACTCAAATGGCCTCCTCATTCACCAGATCTCAATCCAATAGAGCATCTTTGGGATGTGGTGGAACGGGAGATTCGCATCAGGGATGTGCAGCCGACAAATCTGCGCCAACTGTGTGATGCCATCATGTCAATATGGTCCAAAATCTCTGAGGAATGCTTCCAGCACCTTGTTGAATCTCTGCCACGAAGAATTGAGGCAGTTCTGAAGGCAAAAGGGGGTCCAACCCGTTACTAGCATGGTGTACCTAATAAAGTGGCCAGTGAGTGTATAATGTGTATATATATATATATATAATAACCTTAAATACTAGTTAAATAACTAAAGTAAACAAAAGTAAGAAATTAAATTATATAAGTATATATCTGTATTTATAGTCACCATCTTAGGTATAAATGTATATGTATGTAATAGACTGTAAATTTATGTATGTGTAATAAATATCGTTTATTGATACACGGTTTTGTAAGTGCTTAGTATAAGGAACAGTAAGGCATCACTAATAAGTTGTATAGTAATTATTAATAGTCGAGTTTGACATGAATAATTAACATCGGACCCAGTAGCGTAGCTACCGGGGGGACAGAGGGGGCAGTGGCTCGCCGATACAGTTATATTCTGCAGCAGAGCAGGGGGAATTGATCTCCCTGCTCTGCCGCCTGGCCGCTATGGGCCCCTGAGCAGGCAGGGGGGCCCTGTGCCAGCAGTGGGCCCCCTGCCCATCATCGCAGGGTCAGCTGTATCGGCATCTAGCCGATACAGCTGACCGCACTGATGAGAGAAGGAGCGATGACGTCGCTGTCAGGAGATGAGCGGGAGCTCAGAGCAGTGCAGGAGCCGGGAAAAGAGAGGTGAGTATTTATTTATTTTTATTTTTTTATTATTTTTTTATAGGGATGTATTATTTTAGTGTCTGCCTATGGGGGGTGCTGCCTTACCTAACTGTCTGCTTATGGGGGGCTGCCTTACCTAACAGTCTGCCTATAGGGGGGCTGCCTTACCTAACAGTCTGCCTATGGGGGCGATGCCTTACCTATCAGTCTGCCTATGGGTGGTGCTGCCTTACCTATCAGTCTGCCTATGTGGGGGTGCTGCCTTACCTATCAGTCTGCCTATGGGGGGTGCTGCCTTACCTATCAGTCTGCCTATGAGGGGGGTGCTGCCTTACCTATCAGTCTGCCTAAGGGGGGGGGGTGCTGCCTTATCTATCAGTCTGCCTATGGGGGGTGCTGCCTTACCTTACAGTCTGCCTATTGGGAGGTGCTGTCTTACATTACAGTCTGCCTATGGGAGGGTACTGCGTTACATTACAGTCTGCTTATGGGGGGCTGCATTATACTATACAGTCTGCCTAGTGGGGGCTGCATTATACTCTAGAGTCTGCCTATGGGGAGTGCATTATACTATATTGAGGACTATCTAGGGGGCCATCATATAGTGTTGGAGCCATTGAAAAGTTTGGGGGATAGTAATGGGTCAGTATACTGTCAGTGTACTGTATATAAAGTGAGGGGGCATTATACTGTGTATAACAGAGCATCATACTGTCTATAGGGGAGCAGTACAGGGGGGACTCCGGACATTATTAAATGTAAAGTGAGCACTTATTGTTATAGGGGATCTCGGGTAACTGTGACTGTCAAAGGGGTACACATAGGGCATTATTACTATTATTAGGGGGCAAAATGTGGGCACTGTTTTCTAAGGCACTTGCACCAAGCACCACTATATTGTAGAGGGTTGCTTTAGAATTTAAAAGGCACAGAGAACCACCCGGCAGGTGCAGTAATAGAGACACATACAGCAGCAGCAGCAGCTCAGCATTGGGGTATCAGTAGGATGAGGGGTTTGCACAGGTTGGGGATAGATGGTGATGGGGCTGGAATATGAGAAGTGAAACGTGTCTTTCTTGTATTCTCTGTAGCCGAGTCCTGGCTGGAGAATTGTCATTGTCGGTCTGGGCCAGATGGAAAAAACATTAAAAGTGAATGATTCCATCAGAAAGAATGTTGGCTGTAAGACACTATCTGTAATTGCTGTAATCACTTGTTCTGTAGGACTGATATCTACCACTGACCATATGGCGGTAATATCAATATTGGTCTTTATATAGAGATTATTTCAGTAACATCTCAGTCACCAAACAGCCACTTGAACTGGTAGCCTTGGACCACGTGAAGCTGAACCCAAGCCGTTCAGGCTATATCTACGCCCTCACCATTGTTGACCATTATTCAAGGTTCCTGGTAGTTGTGCCAGTGAAAGACTAGACAGCAAAGACAGCGGCCAAAGCATTTCAGCGACACTTTTGTCGAACGCACGGTTACCCTGAATGATTACTTACCGACCAAGGCCCAGCCTTTGAAGCAGAAGTGTTCCAAGAGTTCTGTAACCTGTACGGCTGCAAGAAAATCAGGACGCCGCCGTACTATCCACAGACAAATGGCATGTGTGAGAAAATGAGCCAAGTGGTAATTGACTTATTGAAGACCTTGCCCCTGGACAAGAGAAACCTGTGGCCAGAGAAGTTGCCGAACCTGGTAGATCTCTACAATCATATCACTGTAAACTCCACCAACTGTACTCCAGCCTACTTGATGAGAACAAGACCTGGCAAGTTACCCATTGACTTGGAAATGGGAGTCTTAACACCTGAAGTAACATCACCAGATGCAGATTGGAATACAGGCAAGACAAACGCAAGAAATAAATTATAATCAGCACGCCCCCTTGTCACCTGGAGAGTTGGTACTCAAAAGGAAGAGACTAGTGCACAAACTAGATGAACAATGGGAGGCTGAGCTCTACGTTGTTTTACCTTCAGACTTCAATAACACCAAGGTGTGCCTCATCAGCAAAGATGGAGGAGAAACCTCAGCAGCAGTGTCAACAGATCATCTAAAGCCATGCCCTGACCAACTGAAGGAAAAGATTGAAGACCAATACAGTAGAAGAAGTGGAGGAAAAGATCAGCACTGTACTCGGCAAGTTCCCTTCAAATTGGACAAGAGTGAACCAAGCATAGTCGTGCCTGTCTTAACCTTTCCCCAGCTGGAAGTGCCAGAAAGAGAAGCAATTCAAGACCAGCCTGAAGATCCGCAAGCTCAAGTAACAGAAGTCACATCTGCAGTAGAATGCGAAAATCTGCCCCCTGCTAGTGGTGAATCTGTCATACCCACGGTGAGTCTAAGATGTCGCAGACGGCTACTGCCCAGCTTACCAACAAACACACTAGACCAGGCTAGATCTTTACAGGCACCTGTACTGTGTAAAAAAAAAAAATATATAAGTGTAATGCTAATGTAAATAAGTTAAAAATGTTGATAATTGCAACTGTTAAGTATGTGAGCCTACAGAGACTTACTGTATGAACTTTTAACCATTCTTGTTTCATGATTATATGGACGATTGAGTCACTGGACTCGTAGTAACCAGGACAATAATTGTATATAGTTAGCACCGGTGACTACAGAACAAAAACCGTCTGGCGTGACCGAAGAAGAAGTCCAACCTGGTGACCACTAATGCCCTGTAGTCACACCCAGGGCCTACGTTGAGAGTTTGAGACGGGTTCCCTCAAATTGCACTTTGTATGGTGAAAAGGACACCCCATTTCAGGACTTCGCTGAAGTTATGTATTTGTTGTTAAAATCCTGTAAAAAGTTGTTTTATTTCTTTTATGTTTCCTCAGTCTGGATTACTGAATTGTATTAGGAGGGAATAAGGCACCCCACGAGTTCGGTTGCCACAATGGCCTTGACTCCCTCCAAGGGGGAGTAATGTTATGCCTGGAAGCAAAGAATGAATCCCCTTACCAGGTAATTCCAGCATACAACACAGTTCCTGCTCCAGGCTAGCAGAGGGAGCGCTAAACCCGATTTCAGGGGAGTTTCTCTCTCTGGTCAAGAGGAGGAAGTTAGTGGAGAGAATTAGAGCCTGAACAAGGTTGAGCGAGGACATGTGGAAAGGAGCTGGGGATAGGAGCTTCATCTGAGCTCACCCCAGGCTTGAGCACCAGTGACCTGGCACCGGAGCCTGAGGATGTGTGGGTACTAAAGCCCCAGCAGCAGAATCCAGAGGGTAGAAGACCACAGATCCTCTGTCCCCTACTGATACTCGACGACACAGCAGCACATGTGAGCTGGAGACACCAGACAGGAGCAACCCCTGAAGCAGGCTCCAGCTGCCTGTCATGCAAGTGGAGTTCTACCTAAGCATCAGACAGAAAGAGGGACTTGAATAGAGTTTACAGCATCAAGTACCTCAGAGAATAGCGCTTGAAAGGAGGCCTCCCAACCCACCTGACTAAGGAAATTCCCAAATTGCTTCCAGGCCGACCAGCTCCAGAACCATCTGTAACCTGAGCCCCGAACTGTACCTGCGCAGCTCAGTGAAAGGTAAAGAAAACTGCACCTTGCTGTGTCTTCTGAATCATTCCTGCGTCACCTGCCATGCACCACAATCACCACCAATATCACCTTTATCATCCTAACTGCCCTGGGACACAGCTCTACCCATGGAGAGCTTAACCATCTTTGCTGCCCTATCATCACCTCAGAGGATCTGCATTGCAACGTCGGTCCCCTGACTGAATACCACGGGTGGCGTCATGAACACTTTATTACAAACTTTATTATCCCCTTTTTCACCATCCCTTTTATTGGACGCCCAGGGCCACGGACCGGGTTACTGCTGCTCTGACACTTCCCCTTTAAGAAGTGGCCCAGTACCGAGTATCCCCACTGCCCTGGTGGACGATCCACATCTGCAGTAAGGTAAGAAAGTGAAAGAACTGGGAGCGCAAGTGGTCTTTACTGGGAGGATGGAAGAGGATGGCCACAGAACAAGGAGGTGGAATAAGATTTTGCAGGTGAACAACTGGCTATGTTGATGGTGCCGTCAGCAAGGATTTGGGTTTCTGGATCATGAAGTGAATTACCTATACGACAAACTACTTCCTAGAGATGGGGTGCACCTTACGAAGACTGGAAAACATGTATTTGGAAGACGCCTTGCTACACTCATCAGGAGAGCTTTAAACTAGAACAATGTGGGAAGGGAAGCAAAAGGCCAGAAAAAGCCTGACAAATACTATTGGGAACTCTGCTATTAGAAGTGGAAAGGAAGAACAAAGACAAAATAATAAAAATATTGGAGAAAGAGAAACCAATCACAAACTAAAATGTTTCTATACAAATGCACAAAGCATGGGCAACAAACAAGGAGAATTGGAACTACAAACGCAGGAAAAGAAATATGATGTCATTTGAATCACTGTGTAAGCATCGTTCCTATTCTGCTGTGTTCCGGACTTTGCCCTTACTGTTGCCCTTAAGCCTGGCTTCGTTCGGCCATACTGGTTCCTGTGACATCACCGCCTGTTGGTCCCGCCCGCCGGGTTTAAATAGCTTTCCTGGACGTGACTACCTTGCTTGTATATCTCGTCCTGTACCTGATCTGCTAGCTGGGAGTTGCACGCTGTGCTACCTCCTTCCTTCCTGCTGAATCCACCTGGATTACCTGCTGCCTAACTGCCGCTGCCTGGACCTTCTGACGGTGTCGGCCTGAAGGCTCCTTCCAGCCCTGCCTCCACCGCTCACCGCTACTACAGCACTCACGGTATGCGCTGAAGATCTTGACTGCTGTGTGCGTTCCACCTGGGAGACTATCCCTGCTACCTTTGCACATCCAGTATCAATTACCTAGTGACTTTCTCTGCCACTGCACTGTGCCCGAAGATTCCCCTCCCGCAAGGGAGAAGGCTAAGTGACTGTCCTTGCCTGCATTCTTAAGACTGTGTCTGCTTACATCTACACAGTGCTGGTGTACAACTTGCTATCTACTGGACTGAGTTCTGCTGCTGTTACCACTGCTGTCATTATCTGGCTCCGCCAGCACCTGTGCTGTTCTGTGCTGCTTGTTTAATACAAACTACTTTCACGTATACCTGTGTCTGTGACTCTATCATCTAGCCACTGTCTTCATAGAAACCTACTATACATCATTACAGGATATACAAGCCACCAATATGGAGACCGCAGGTGTAGAGTCCCTGGAGAAACGTGTAAGCAAGCAGCTTGCTTTGATACGGCAGGATGTGGCAGGCATTAGGACCCAGCTGGACATGCTGGAGCAACGTATCGAACACAACGCCGGGGCAGCAGAGGCACAGTTGCAACGACTGGCAAATCGGAATACGGCGCTGGAACAAGCAGCTCCTCTTCAGGGTGATCGTGTTCTGGCGTTGGAGCAAGCGATTCCTATGCAGCTCGATCGGATTGCTGCTCTGGAACAGGCCCCAGCCGCGCAGGTAGCAGGTGTTGCCCGGGATACTACACCGACCTTCCCGAAGCTTCCACCCTTCCGGTTCGCTGGTGAGAGGGATAAATTCCGAGTTTTTTTGAACCAGTGTCGGATCTTCTTTGCTGCTCATGCCCCACAGTTCACTACGGAACGCTCCAAAGTTCTGACCATAGTCATGCTGCTGTCTGGTAAGGCGCTCGCGTGGGCCAACCCTTTGATTGAGACCGACGACCCTCTGCTTAACTCTATGGACAATTTCATTGCCGCAATGACGCAGATGTTTGATGACCCGAACCGAGCTAATACTGCTGAGACGACGCTGCTGACCCTTCGGCAGGGGAAGCGTTCGGTGCTGGAGTATGCATTGGACTTCCGTAGATGGGCTTTAGACACCACCTGGAACGGGGCAGCCAAGCAGGCCATCTTCCGCAGGGGATTGTCTACGGCAGTTAAGGATGAACTGGCACGCGGGGACTCGCCCGTGCTTCTTGGGGACTTCATCAACCACTGCATCTGCATTGACAATCGACTCTCTGAGCGCAGACAGGAGCGCTGGTCTGATCTACGGTTTAATAACACTGTTCCGTTCTCTTCTCCCTCCAGAGATGTCACCAGCAGGAGGAATCCCGAGCCCGAGCCCGAACCGATGCAGGTGGATGCCGTACGTAGAAATCCTCCTGATGCCCGCAAGGAGCATCGCTTTAAGGAAAACCTGTGCTTCTACTGCGGGGGGACCGGTCACTTCATCTCCGAGTGTCCAGTCAGGAGACGTAAGACGGCTGCAGCTATCATTGATTGTAACTCCGAGGCGGGGGAGTCCTGCGTCCTAGATCTGAACAATTCGGGGGGCAGAGACAATCAGAGAGACCTGGACTTTGCCGATATGAATTCGCTGGCATCTCTTCCATTGAACGCAGTGGTGATCTCGATGACTTCCGTCGTTTCCTCCTTCGCTACTAAGAAGAATGCCCACTATTACCTATCCTTGAGGGTCTGCTTCCAGGGTCGGTGTGTCGAGAGCGCGGCCATGTTGGACTCCGGGGCCAGTGGAAACTTCATGGATATCGCGTTTGCAAGGAAGCATGGAATCAGGGCAGTGAAGAGGGAGTCGTCAGTCTTGATGGAGACAGTAGACGGGTCACCACTTACATCGGGACCGGTAACCATGGAGACTGAGTCGGTGAAGGTATGCATTGGAGAGGAACATGTGGAACATTTGTCCTTTTTACTAATATCTTCTCCTCACTTTCCTATTATCCTGGGGTTACCTTGGCTCCAGGTTCAGAATCCTCACATCAACTGGGAGACCAGGGAAGTGCAGTTCCCTCCAAGTTCTAACAGCAACCCCGCTATTCCTAAGGTCGCTGCTATCCCCAAGGTAGTAGCTACGACTGAGGGACAATTACCAATGGAGTATCAGGATCTGGCAGAGGTATGTGATAAGAAGAGGGCAGATATGTTACCTCCCCACCGGCCTTATGATTGCCCGATAGAACTGATATCTGGGGCGGAGATTCCATTCGGGCGTATTTACCCTTTGTCTGGTCCTGAATTAAAGGCCTTGAAGGACTTCATCGACGAGAATCTCGCCAAGGGCTTCATCCGACCGTCTACTTCTCCTGCGGGTGCACCAATCTTCTTCGTGAAGAAAAAGGACGGGGGTCTGCGTCCTTGCATGGACTACCGTGATTTAAACAAGGTAACGGTCATGAATCGGCACCGGCTACCCTTAATCTCTGAACTACTGGAGAGGGTGAAGCAGGCTAAGATATTCACCAAACTGGATCTTCGGGGAGCCTACAATCTCGTGAGAATTCGGTCTGGAGATGAGTGGAGGACGGCCTTCCGCTGCCGTTATGGACACTTCGAATCACGGGTCATGCCGTTCGGACTACGAAATGCTCCTGCAACCTTTCAGCATTTTGTTAATGACATTTTCCGAGATGTGCTTGATGTATTTATGGTTGTGTATCTCGATGACATTTTAATCTTTTCCAGTGATCTCGAGGAACATCGGCTCCACGTGAGGACAGTGCTGCAACGCCTGCTGCATAACCATCTTTACATCAAATTGGAGAAATGCGAGTTCCACAGGGCAACAGTGCAGTTCCTCGGTTATGTCATCTCTCCACAGGGTCTCCAGATGGACGATCAAAAGACCAGAGCGATCCAGGAGTGGCCAGCGCCAGGATCGGTGAAGGAAGTTCAGAGGTTTGTGGGATTCGCCAACTTCTATAGGCGCTTCATCCGTAACTTCTCTGAGATTGTGGCTCCCATCACCCAACTGACCAAGAAGGGGGTACCGTTCCGGTGGACTCTGCAAGCCCAGGAGGCGTTCACACGGCTGAAGGACAAATTTGTGTCGGCTCCCATCTTAAGACATCCAGACCCAGACCTGAGCTTTACTCTTGAGGTGGACGCATCGGATGTCGCCATCGGCGCAGTGTTGTCACAGAGAGGAGGTGAGAAGGCAGTTCTTCATCCTTGTGCCTTTCTTTCTCAGAAGCTATCCCCGGCGCAGAAGAACTATGACGTAGGGAACAAGGAGTTACTGGCGATTGTGACGGCATTCAAGGAGTGGAGACACTTGCTGCTGGGGTCCTCAACTCCGATTACAGTTCTTACCGACCACCGAAACTTGGAATTCATGCAGTCCGTAAGATGTTTGAACCCACGTCAGGCATGTTGGAGCTTGTTTCTAAACCAATTCAACTTCATCATCTCCTACAGGTCGGGGGCACGGAATGGTAAGGCAGATGCGCTATCTAGGATTGCTGCTCCTGAGGAAGTGATTAAGTCGTCTCCTAGTACTGTTGTGTCTCCCGCTCATTTCATCTCTGCAATCCATCATCAGGATCTTCTGTCTGAGATCAAAGCAGCATACGCAGCAGATCCGTTGCTAAGGCAACCTACCCCCGAAGTAAGCCTAAATTACAATGGAGGAGTGTGGTTACAGGAGAATCGGCTGTATGTACCAGAGGTGACAAGACTTGAAGTCCTCCGACTGATCCATGATTCTAAGATTGGGGGACATCGTGGAATAACGAAGACCCAAGAGTTCCTGGCTCGGTACTTCTGGTGGCCTTCGTACCGGAAGGACGTGGAGGGATACGTGTCATCCTGCGAGGTATGTGCTCTGTTCAAGACGCCTCGTGCGTCGCCTTCCGGGTTGTTACAACCCTTGCCTATACCATCTCGTCCCTGGAGATCCATCTCAATGGACTTTATTGTTGAACTACCGGTCTCCAAGGGTAAGAACACCATTCTAGTGGTCGTGGACCGCCTCACTAAGGCAGCACACTTTATCCCTTGCGCTGGATTACCCACAGCAAAACAGACTGCAGACTTGTTGATTCAAGAGGTGGTCCGTCTGCACGGAGTCCCGGATGAGGTGATCTCGGATCGTGGGGTGCAGTTCACGTCTAGGTTCTGGAGATGTTTCTGCGCGGCTCTGGATATTAGAGTAAGTCTGTCTTCGGCTTACCATCCACAGACTAATGGACAGACGGAACGTACGAATCAGACCCTGGAGCAGTACCTCCGTTGCTACTTAAGTCATCTGCAGGACGATTGGGTAGATCTGCTTCCCCTGGCAGAGTTCACATATAACAACTCGCAGCACTCCTCGATTAAGCAGTCACCGTTCTTTGCTAATCAGGGTTACCACCCAAGCATCTTGCCGCAGTTCCCCAAGGAGGCTGCAGTGCCTGCTGTGTCTGACCATCTTTCTTTCTTACAGCAGAATTTGGAAGCTCTGAAGACCACCTTGACGACTGCGCAGGAAAGGTATAAGAGAGCAGCAGATCGTACCAGGAGGCCGGCTCCGGTGTATAGGGTGGGAGATACGGTCTGGTTGTCTACCAAGAATCTGAGGGTGAGGGCACCGACTGTCAAGCTGGGGCAGAAGTTTGTAGGGCCATACAAGATCGTGGCTCTAGTGAATTCGGTAGCGGTGCGTCTGAAATTACCCCCTGCCTGGAAGGTTCACCCGGTGTTCCATGTTTCCCTACTAAAGCCAGTTGTACCAAATTCTTTCCCAGGGCGTACTTCCTCTCCTCCAGCTCCAGTGCTCGTTGATGGACATGAACAATATGTCGTGGAGAAGATTCTGGATTCACGGATCTTCAGAAGGAAGTTGCAATATCTGGTCAAGTGGCAAGGATACTCTGTCGAGGAGAATTCCTGGGAACCGGTGGAGAATATCTGTGCTCCGCGGCTGCTGGAGCAGTTTCATCTAAGGTACCCGGACAAGCCTGGTCGAAGATTGTCCGGAGGACATTCTTTAAGGGGGGAATAATGTAAGCATCGTTCCTATTCTGCTGTGTTCCGGACTTTGCCCTTACTGTTGCCCTTAAGCCTGGCTTCGTTCGGCCATACTGGTTCCTGTGACATCACCGCCTGTTGGTCCCGCCCGCCGGGTTTAAATAGCTTTCCTGGACGTGACTACCTTGCTTGTATATCTCGTCCTGTACCTGATCTGCTAGCTGGGAGTTGCACGCTGTGCTACCTCCTTCCTTCCTGCTGAATCCACCTGGATTACCTGCTGCCTAACTGCCGCTGCCTGGACCTTCTGACGGTGTCGGCCTGAAGGCTCCTTCCAGCCCTGCCTCCACCGCTCACCGCTACTACAGCACTCACGGTATGCGCTGAAGATCTTGACTGCTGTGTGCGTTCCACCTGAGAGACTATCCCTGCTACCTTTGAACATCCAGTATCAATTACCTAGTGACTTTCTCTGCCACTGCACTGTGCCCGAAGATTCCCCTCCCGCAAGGGAGAGGGCTAAGTGACTGTCCTTGCCTGCATTCTTAAGACTGTGTCTGCTTACATCTACACAGTGCTGGTGTACAACTTGCTATCTACTGGACTGAGTTCTGCTGCTGTTACCACTGCTGTCATTATCTGGCTCCGCCAGCACCTGTGCTGTTCTGTGCTGCTTGTTTAATACAAACTACTTTCACGTATACCTGTGTCTGTGACTCTATCATCTAGCCACTGTCTTCATAGAAACCTACTATACATCATTACACACTGAAACTTGGTGGGGCAATACACATGATTGGAATACAAGGCTAGAAGGATACAACTTATTTGCAAGAAACAGACTTGATAAACGAGGAGGAGGTGTCGCATTGTATGTTAGAAAAGCATATATCTGCAGAGATTGAAGCTTCAGAAACTAAGAGTTCTGGGGATACTGTTTGGGTTAGAATACAAGGAGAGAACAACAGAAAGGACACCATTGTAGGCATTTACTACAGGCCACCTGTGCAAGCTGAAGATATGGATGAACTCTTTATGCATCAAATGGCCAAGTTCTCCAAAAAATATGACATAGTGGTCATGGGAGATTTCAACTATCCAGACATTTGTTGGGAATCTCTCTCAGGCAATGCTAACTGATCCAGCAAATTCTTATCCTCTCTTGCTGACAACTTAACCTTTCAAAATTAAGAGGAGAAAACAAGGGGATCTGCTACATTGGATCTAATTCTTACAAACAGGGTGGAAATGATTGAGGAGATAAGAGTGGTTGGGACCCTAGGAGGTAGCGACCATGTAATTTTAGAATTTTGGATAACTAGAAGAGGAACATCTGTGAAGACTCAGGCTTCAAGGTTAGATTTCAGAAAGGCAGATTTTAATGGACTCAAAAAGAGAATTGGAGGGATCCAATAGCTGGATATCCTTAAGGACAAAAATGTCCACGAATGATGGGAAATCTTGAAAAATGAGATTCTCAAAGCACATTCGTTAACAATTCTAAAAAGAGGGAAGAATAGGAAGCTTTTAAGGAAACCAGGATGTATGAACATAGAACGTAAACACATGCAACAAAAAAGAAGAAAGGAATGTGTATCAAATGGAAAGAGGGAGGCATATCTAAAGAAGAATATAATGCAGTCTGCAGAACCTGCAGGGCGCGAATTAGATTACTAAAGCTGACAATGAATTGAGGCTTGCAAGAGAAGTCAAAAGCAATAAAAAAGGATTTTGGGGATATGTCAAAAGTAAAAGAAAAGTCAAAGATGCTATCGGATTTTTACAGGATGAAAATGATGAAATGGTACAAAAGGATGTTGAGAAGTCCGAACTTTTAAATTCCTAAACAATTAAACACACTGGCGCTTACCCACTAAGGAAATCCTCAGCAGCTGGAATCAAGACATAAAGTGCCAGTTCTGGCAAAAAATGCTTAGGAATAATAATTACTACTGATACCGCGCTTAAGGATAAATAATAAGAAGGAGCACCTAGAATGACACAAACAGTGTCACCTTGGTACTGCAGTGTGCTTCACAATAATATACACTCCTTGTTATAGTCCCGCTAAGTCACTACTTAGAGTAGCTCCAAATTGCCTTTTTCTAGGGTCAATTTAAATGGCCACTTTAAGAGCTAGTAAAGGTTGAATGTTGTCTAAAGTGTCCGTATAAAGTGTAGGTGTCAAGAAAAATTACCTCTTACAGTAGGATACAATATTAAATTCAAAAAATGTTAATCACCATTGATTGGCAATCACCTTAAATTGAGATGGACCTGTACATATAGTTAGATACCTTTCTAGGGTCACCACAGGGAGCTTGCTAGCACCAATTGTACAAATGGAACAATGCCCAGATTGTGAATATTGCAGAGAATGTAGGGGCACATACAGCCACTTGCTTACCTATGGTCATGTAGATCTCACAGGAAGCATGTGCTCATAAAACCCGGGAGACTGCTGGAGTGCGAGGTGCTGCATAGAGCCAGGGAAGCCAGGGAAGCGACCAGAATGGTGACGGGTCAGCAAACCATGTCCTATGAGGAACAGTTACAGGATTTGGGAACTTTTAGCTTGCAAAAAAGATGAGAGGAGACTTAATAGCTGTCTACAAATATCTCAAGGGCTGTCACATTGTAGAAGGATCATCTTTATTCTCATTTGCACAAGGAAAGACTAGAAGCCATGGGATGAAACTGAATGGAATGAGACGGATTAGATATTAGAAGAAAACTTTCTGACAATTAGGTTGATCAATGGGTGGAACAAGCTGCCACGAAAGGTGGTGAGTTCTCCTTCAACTGAGGTTTTCAAATAGAGGCTGGACAGACATCTGTATGGGATGATGTAGTGAATCCTGCTTTGAGCAAGGGATTGGACCAGATGACCCAGGAGGTCCCTTCCAACTCTACCGTTCTATGATTCTATGACATGGCGTCCGCATTCAATTCCAGCCAATTTTGCGTTCAAAAATCAAAAGGTGTTCCTTCCCTTCCAAGCCCTGCCGTGCACCCAAACAATGGTTTTCCCCTCACATATGAGGTATTGGTGTACTCAGAAGAAATTGCACAACAACTTTAGTGGTTTATTTTCTGTTTTTAAACTTGTGAAAATAAAAAAAAATGTTGCTAAAAGATGATTTTTGGGGAAAAAAATGTGATTTTTTTTTATTTTCACAGCTCTATGTTATAAATTTCTGTGAAGCACCTGGGGGTTAAAAGTGCTCACCACACAGCTAGATAAGTTCCGTGAAGGGTCTAGTTTCCAAAATGGGGTCAATTGTGGGGGTTTTCCAATGTTTAGGCACATCAGGGGCTCTTCAAACGCAACATTGCGTCCAGATTCAATTCCAGCCAAATTTGGGTTAAAAAAGTCAAAAGGTGCTCCTTCCCTTCCGAGCCCTGTCGTGCGCCCAAACAGTGGTCTTCCCCACATACAGTATGGGGTATTGGCGTACTCAGGAGAAATTGCACAACAACTTTGGTTGTCCATTTTCTCCTTTTACACTTGTGAAAATAAAAAAAAATGTTTTTAATTGCTTTTAATGCTTCTAATGCTTTTGGTGTCTGGTAGAATCCAGTTTACTGATATTGATTATACAGCTCCCCCAACTCCTGTTTTAAATTCACCTTACAGCGGCTTCACCCACTATGACAGTTGTTCCATTGGGATCTGGTCTCAAAAATGAAACGTGGAGCTTACAAAATGCAGGTTTCACAGCACCTGCTGGACCTCTGCTAATTGTCAGCGAGGGCCGCATAATGACTTGGCGGTGGACATGTGGTGGTGGCGGGCAAAGCCCTAAATTCAAATGGGCATAAAGTGAAGAGGAATATGCCTTCCACTATCTGGCTAACTATTTGGCATGAGGGAGGGAGTGAGAGCACTCCCATATGTATGATACAGGGCCACCTGAGGACCTTTACCAAACCCAGGTTTCATGGCAGCTGCTGGCACTCTGCTAATTGTCAGCGAGGGCCGCATAAAAACATGGTGGTGGACATGGTGGTGGTGGAGGGCAATGCCTAAAATGCAAATGGGCATGTTTGAAATGGCATTGTAAAGGGATGGAGAATATGTATTCCACTATCTTGCTAACTATTTGGCATGAGGGAGGGTCCTTCCAAATGTAGGAGTGAGAGCCCACACAAATGTTAAAGTAAAAAATAAAGCCAAAATGCTCAGTGTGAACATATGCTAAAGGGGAGGAATATATTTGTTTTATTTTTTTTTTTAATTTTGCATTACATACATGTAATTATGAAGGAAATAATGTTTCTTAGCATTTTTCAGTTTAAAAAAAAAATTTGGTTTGGTAAGTCTTTTGTGAGTCAGAAAAGCATGTAGGCATCTTCTCCATGCTATTCCCATTTAGTTTTCCTATCCATTTCAGCTTTTTTTATCATGCCCACAGATCTGTATGCTGGGTCCAGCAGAAAAATATTCGGCTCTCCCATTGACTTGCATTGGATTCGTTATTCAGTACGAATACACAGATATTAGAAATTATTTGTGCCGATTTTCCCATATCCAAATATTTCACTATTCGATCATCACTAATTACTTCAGTTTATCTCACTTCAAACCACTTGTGATGTCACAGAATTTGCCTGAGAAATATACAGCTACGGTGTTCCGGTTACTTTACTAACTTGTGATGTCATAGCAGATTACCTGAGTAAAAACCACTGAAATTACAGTTGCTTTCTGACTTCAAAGAACTTGTGTTATGATGGCAGATAGCTGATGGATATTGATGTTACAGCAGCTTTCTCGACAGAATATAAAATGACGTGGGTTCTCCTGTATTTTTGATAACCAGCCAGGCAAAACTGACAGCTGCAGGCTGTAACGCTCAGCTGTCAGCTTCAGCAAGGCTGGTTATCAAGAATATGGGGTCCACATGCTGTTTTTTTAATTATTTAAATAAATAATTTAAAAAAAGGCGAGGGATCGCCCCCATTTTTGTCAATCAGGCATGCTAAAGTAGACAGCTGGGGGCTGGTATTCTCAGGCTGGTAAGGGGCCATTGATATTTGCCCCCACAAGTCTAAAAATAGCAGGCTGCCGCCAACAGAAAAGGCACATCTATTACATGCGCCAATTCTGGCACTTTGCCCAGCTCTTCCCACTTGCCCTGTGGCAGTGGAAAGTGGGTTCATCTGTGAGGCTGATGTCACCTTTGTATTGTCCAGTGATATCAAAGTCACAGCTTAGTAATGGAGAGGCATCTATAAGACACCTATCCATTACTAATCCTATATTTGTATTGGAAATAAAAACACAGCAAGCATAAAGTCCTTTATTTGAAAAAAAGACAAACACACACTTTTCCTTTTTTATTTAAAGTTAACAAACACAGTTATACTAGCCAAAAGGCCATTCCACTGAATCTCTAGACTTCTGTAATAAAACAAAAATAAAAAACAAACATATCCCTCACCTGTCCATCATTCTGTCCCCTGCTGTAATCCATGTCTGGGGAGGAAAAGTTTTCAGCCTGGACAGTGCCAAGATGCGACTGTCCAGGCTGAGAACCACTGATGAATGAGCTGCTGCAAGTGCAGCATCAGTGAGAAGCGGTGTCCTCATCGAAGTTACCGCTGGTCACTGGGGCTGCATTCCCAGTCGAGCTGAGCTGTGATGACCTCAGCATTGTGAGAACAAGTCAGTGATGACGTCACTGCAGTTCAGTTTTCTTAACATGCAAAAACATATTCTTGGGGGATAACGGGTTTATTGCTTGAATTTGTGGAAAGGTGATTATGGTTCATGACTTAGGAGTTGCAAAACACTTGCCTTGACCTGAAAAATATTCAGGATTGAGAGTCCTCAGTAGTTGATACCTTTTAATGGCTAACTGAAAAGATGGTAATACATTGCAAGCTTTCGAGACTACTCAGGTCTCTTCATCAGGCTAGACTAATACAAAATCTGAAGTCACATATTTATGCACAATACAGCCTTGACCTGGGCACTGACAACCCATGCTACCCCACTTTTGGCGATCCTTTTTCCTTTGACAGTAGTATCCATAGGATTGCATCAGTGTTGATTAACATGACTAAGGATTTACATGTCTGTCCCTGGAATCCACCTGAATATGCCAAAAACAACCTAAATCAATGTAAAGCAACTACATTCATCATGTCTGAGATTTAATTTTAATCCATCATGAATGCTGATACAGTTGAAACCAATGATTGAGTAGGGAAGTCATCTGCTCCCTCCCCCATCATTCTCATTTGGCTTCTGAAATCTGATGCCTCAGTGCAGCAGATGCCAGGATGTCACTAAATGGTGCATTGGCACCTGCTGTGCATTGATGTCCAGCGCTTCAGACCACACCCTGAAGAGACCGGAGCAGTGGGGGACCAAGGGGACTTGTTATTATTTATTTTATAATGAGTACATTGTGTGTCGCATTATACTATGTGGAGGCACAGTATACTATATGAAATGCAAATGGGAAGCATTAGGCTATGTGCACACGCTGCGGATTGGTCTGCGGATTTTTTTATCCTGGGAACCGTAGGTAAAATGACCTGCAATTTTACCTGCGGATTGGCCTGCAGTTTTCCCTGTGGTTTATCATCTCTACAATGGAGGAGATGGTAAACCGCAGCAGAATCCGCAGAAAAGAATTGACATGTCAATTCTTTCTGCGGATTCAAAACCGCAGCTTTTCCGCAGTTAAAAATCCGCAACGTGTGCACAGCAGAATGTAAATCCCATAGGATAACATGCTACTGTGCACTGTCTGCAGAACTGCTGTAGTTCTGCTGCGGCCAAAACCGCAGCAAAAACAGCAGCGTGTGCACATAGCCTTACACTATCTGGAGGGCAATGGGGGTGCATTATACTATGTAAAGTACAATGGGGTGCATAATACTATCTGGAGAGCAATGCGGGTGCATTATACTATATGAAGTGCAATGGGGCTCATTATACAATATGGAGGCACATTATACTATGTGAGGCTGAATGGGGATGCATTATACTATATGGAGGGCAATGGGCAGATTATACTATATGGAGGACTATGGGGGCATTATACTATACGAAGTGCAGTGGGGGCGCATTATACTATATGAAGGGCAATGGAAGCGCACCATGCTATATTTATTTATTTATTTTACTCACTTATATACGCCATTAAATCCTCAGCACTTTACAGACATCGGCACTGTCCCCATTGAGACTCAAACTCTACATTCCCTATCAGTATGTGTTTGGAGTGTGGAAGAAAACAGGAGAACAATGTGAAGGGTTGTGTTGGGGTGATTACAGTGTATGGAGAGTTGTATTGGGGCCAGTATACTGTATGGAGGGCTGTGTTAGGGTCATAGTTGGGGCATCACACTCTGTTGGGGTCACCATACTTTGCCCAGGGGTGGGGAGTGTACAGTAGAGTCAGCATACTGTGCATGTGGAGGGTACTGTGGAGTAATTCACTGTTGGGGTATCATACTGTTTATGGAGGCAATGAGAGGGGAAGGTAGGGTCTTCAACAGTAGGAAAATTACTTTTAAGGGCTGCAAAATTGCATCTTTGGCAGGAAAATGCAGCCTCAAAAATGTTGCAGTTTTGGTGCATTTTTGCCTGCGTTTTTCACCTATTGAATGCACTGAAAAAATGCACAGAGAACTGACATGTTGCAGCTTATTTTCTGCACCAAATCTGCAAGTCAAAAATACTCAACGTGTGCACGACATGTCAGGTTTCTCATTCTGTCTGCTGGCATCAGGCTTTGTCACAAATCCGCACAGAAAAAAGTGACAGAAACTCATCAAATCTGCAACATGTGCACACAGGCTTAGGGTATGTTCACACTGGGTGTTTTGCTGTTTTTTTATGCTAATTTTCAGCTGCTTTTTACAGTACCAGCAAACCCTCATGCACACACATAGTTTTTTTTGGAATCAGGATTTTGTGCTTTGCAGCATTTTTTTAACATAGAGCATGTCACTTCTTTCAGCGTTTTTGCAGCATTTTTCACCCATTGAATTGAATGGATGGTGAAAAAATGCTGCAAATATGCATGTTGACTTTTTTTGCAGCATATATGCTGCAGAAAAGTCAAGGACAGCAGGATGTGACCTCGCAGTCAGCTCCGCTACATCTAGATGGCAGGCTGCATGATGCGTCCATACAGCCTGTCATCCAGCAGAGCGCACACAAGCCCCATTCACTTGCATAATACAGTGTTTTTGCAGAATACAGTGTTTGACACGCTGTCATGTGCATGAAAGCATGGCAAACATCGCTTCTGATCGACGGAGAAACCATCACCGCCAGTCAGAGAGCCGCAGATCCCATTCTGTCAAAAGACAGCGTGAGCGCTCAGCTGTGATTGAAGGTATAAAGTTTACTTTCGGTCACTGGTGTCAGCTGATGGGACTACAACTCCCATCATCCGACAGCTGCTGCTGCTAATAACAGTGAGAGCAGGAGCGGCTGATGGGTGTATTCATTTAATAAAAATAAAACCCTGTGTGGTTTCCCCCTATTTTTGATAACAAGCCAGGCAAAACTCACAGCTGGGGGCTGCAACCCTCAGCTGTCAGCATTAGCAAGGTTGGCTATCAAGAATAGAGGGGTCCTCATGATGCTTTTTAAAATTATTTAAATGAATAAATAATTTAAAAAAAACAGTGTGGGGTACCCCCATTTTTAACAACAAGCCTTGTTAAAGCAGACAGCAGGGGGCTGGTATTCTCAGGCTGGTAAGGGGCCATGGATAATGGCCCCCCCAACCTAATAATAGCAGCCCGCAGCTGCCCAGAAAAGGCACATCTATTAGATGCGCCAATTCTGGCGCTTTGCCCGGCGCTTCCCACTTACCCTGTAGCGGTGGCAAGTGGGGTTCATATTTGTGAGGTTGATGTCACCTTTGTATTGTCAGGTGACATCAAGCCCACGGCTTAGCAATGGAGAGGTGTCTATAAGGCTGGAGTCACACTAACCTGCGTAAAATACGGTCAGTATTTTACATGCGTAATACGGATGACAGACCCCTAAACAGTGCTCCGTATGTCATCCGTAATGAAGGTGTGGTCGCGTATTTTGCGCATGTCAGCATCCGTATGTAATCCGTATGGCATCCGTATGGTGAGATTTTCTCGCAGGCTTGCAAAATGGACATATAATGGAGCCCTATGACAGTTTTAATAAAGAAATGAAAGAATAGATATAGACACATAGAATGCATATATATATATATATATATATATATATATATATGTATTCTATGTGTCTATATCTATTCTTTCATTTCTTTATTAAAACAGTCAGTGTGAGTTTACTGTATCGTGCACTGAATTGCCGGCTTTGCTAAAAGACACCGGGTGCGTATTTCTCGCAAGTCACATGTGTGCTCCGTGTGTAATCCGTATTTTTTGCGCACCCATAGACTTGCATTGGCGTACTACGGCCGTAGTACGCTGACAATCGCAGCATGCTGCGAGTGGCACGGAGCGTAGGATACTGAGGAGAAATATACGGCTGGTGCGAGTGACCCCATAGAGAATCATTGGTCCGTGTCTAATGCGTGCTTTTTGCGCCTCTCACGCACCCGTATTCCTCGCCACTGTGACTCCGGCCTCTGACACCTATCCATTACTAATCCTATAGTTTTATTGTAAATAAAGACACAGCCAGAATAAAGTATTTTATTAGAAATAAGACAAAACTCAGTTTTCCCTTTTTATTTAAAAATAACAAACACAGTTATAATCACCTAACGCCTAATTCCTCCAACAATATCCTAATCTGTCGGTCGTTCTGTCCCACGCCGTAATCTATGTCTGGGGGATAGTTTTCAACCTGGACGGTGCCAAGATGCGACCATCCAGGCTGAGAACCACTGGTGACTGAACTGCTGCGAGCACAGCATCAGTGACCGGCGGTGACATCATTGAGGTTACCTCCAGTCACTGAGGCTCCGTTCTCAGCCGGGATGAACTGTGGTGGCCTCGGTGAGATCACCGCTAGCACCATAAGAAAGTCGAACGGTGCGGAGGCGAGATCACCACAGTTCAAATTCACAGCAGTGAAATTCTCTCAGTGCACTATCATATATGTATCAAACCCTGCACCTGTTGTCAGGCAAATAAGTAACAGATGACATCAAGAGTTAATAGATTAATGCCAAGATATAAAGAAATAAGTAAAAAAGGTCATACCCTGAATACAGCCCCCTGAGAAAGCCCACATGAAACACGCATTGGGGTTGCGTTTTCTGACGGCACAGTGGACCTATTAGGGTATGACCTTTTTTACTTTTTTTCTTATATCTTGGCATTAATCTATTAACTCTTGATGCTTTCTGTTACTTGTTTGCCTTTGCCGGACAACTGGTGCAGGTTTTGATACATATATGATAGTGCACTGGTTGCTACAAGTAGTGTGTATATATATATATATATATATTAATGGCTTGGATGTAATTTTGGTCTTTTTACCTGGTCTATATATATATATATATAATTCTGATGCCTTAGATTTTTTCATTGTTTGTGTCCTTCTATATATACTTTTTGTCCATATGATGAAATTGTATAATCTTATATATACAATTTTATGATTGAATTAATAAAATATTATATTTGATATTATTCAATTGAGGGTTTTTTTGCTCCTAATTTTTGTTGTCTCCAATCATTATTATGGGAGTATACCAGTTACTTATTAATCAGTATTGTGGCATTGGTGTTTTTATTCATGTTTTTTTGTATTCATTTCTATTCCTGTCAGTGTGATTTTACTGTATATGGCATATGAATTGCCGGCTTTTCAAAGGAACTAGGGGTATGGTTCCACAGGAAGTAGTTTTTTTTTCTCTGGGGGCACTCAACTTTATTAGAATGCACAAAGAGACAGAAGTTATCCCCCAAAACGCATGAAAAAAGCACAACAATTGCAACAAAAAATGCAAACGAAAACGCACCAAAACATGCGTTTTTGAGGCTATGGGCCCACTTAGAGTTTTAAAATGCACAATGAAAACCGGACTCCTTCCCAGAAATCGCGTGTTTTTTTCCGCGCGATTTCACCGCGATTTTGCCGCGATTTTCTCTAGCACTTTCCAAGCGATTTGAAGCATAGTGTTTGACAAGTGTGACCAGCTTTTTACTATTGAGGCCGACTATGCGGCATCAATAGTAAAAAAAAAAAATGTTAAAAATGATAAAAAAATAAAAAATCGGGGTATATTTACCTTCCGACGTCCCGCGCTGCCATCCCGGGCCTCAGCGTTCCCAGCGATGCCTTGCGAGACCTGTGATGACGTTGGTCTCGCGTTACTATAGCGATCTCACGAGACCGCTAGAGTCACGCGAGACTGCGTCATCACAGGACCTTGCCGCAAGGCATTACTGGGAACACTGAGGCCTGGGAAGACTGCGCGTGACGCCGGAAGGTAAATATACCCCGATTTTTTATTTTTTATTCTTTTTTTTTACAGGGGTATGGTACCCAGGGCCTGGAGGACAGTCTCCTCTCCTCCACGCCGTGGGTACCAACCGCACATGAGACGCTTAACTTCCCGCATGGTGGCTATAGCCACATGCGGGAAGCAAGCGATTCTCATGCATTCCTATGGGTGCGGAATTGCGGCAATTCTTTGCGATTCCGCACAAAAGAATGATCATGCTGCGATTTTTTCCGCGATGCGATACCGCAGCGGAAAAAAGCGCAGCATTAGCACAGCATGTGCGGAATGCCTTAAGAATACATGGGGTGCGTCATGTACATTATTTTTAAACGTTTTCGCGCCGAAAATCGCGGCAAAAACGCTTAAAAATCGCATCGTGGGCACACAACCTGAAACATCTTCTTTCCTGCCAAGAAATCAGGTTTTGCTGCAGAAAAAAAGCTGCAGAAAAAAAGCTGCAAAAACGCCCAGTGTGAACTTACCGTAGATCAATCTGTCCCAGTACAGTATCATGTTATCAGCAGCACATCTGCCGTTTACACAGGGCGATGTGCTGCTGAGAACAATGATTTTTGTTCCGACATAAACAATCCAATCATCCAATGCATGAGCCTAATTTTGCTCGTTCTTTGGGTAATTGCTGACATGTTTACACCTATGAACTTGATTTGCACTGCCAATATACTGCATATAAGTATGGATGCTACATACACACGCCATATATGACACAAACACTGCATGTTAAGCATGCATGTTTATATTCATATAAGGCCTGTTTCACACTTCCGTTTTTTGACGTCAGTCAAAATCCGCCAATTTTAGAAAAAAACGGATCCGCCAAAAAAGGGGCGGATCCGTTTTTTTCCCAATAGACTTACATTAGTGGCGGATGTTGACTGACGGTCGTCCGTCCCACCCGGTTTTTGACGGATCCGCCAAGATTTTAGCGTCTCCCGGGCGGATGAGACGGACCCTGCAACGTTTTTTTCCTTGACGGTCCGTCAATTTTAAGTGCGCATGCCCGGAAGCTTTACTCCAGAAAGCATTTTAACCCCGAAATGCCGTTCCAGTAGCGGCGAAAAATCTCTCTCTCTCTCTCTCCTTCCAGACCGCGGACGCTTTAAATTTTTCATCTTCGGCGGATCCGTCCATATTCGCGTCCGCTGACATCCGTATGTCACAACGGAGGCGGATCCGTTAATTTTCGTTTTTGGCGGATGTCAACTGTCCGCCATCAACGGAAGTGTGAAACAGGCCTAATACACACACATATACACAGAGCACAAACACACACATATGTATACACAGAACACTTACGCGCATATGTACACAGATCACATACACACAAACATGTATACAGAGAGCACATACACACACATATATCTATGCACAGAGCACATACACCCACTTATACATAAAGCACATGCATATACACTAGAGATGAACAAATACATTTCAGTGGAATTGATCTCTACTTGAATTTGACAAAAATACACATTTGCCAAAATGCTGATTTTTTTTTTTTATAATATGCTTTCACCTGGATTCAACAAAATACGCAACGTGTATTCTGCAAAACCCCATAAAATGAACCGTGAAAGGCCATTTAAATATTACAAAACAAAAAATATCCTCATACTTATTTCACCACTAAGCTCTCCAGCCCCTCCGCTCCTCATGTATGCCATCCGCTTCTCACCACATTGTCAGATCATCACCGCACACGCTGAAATCCACGCACCTCTCACACTGAGCCTAGATCTCCCGGTTTGAGTAGACCAGCGAGTATTCAGTGCATGCTTTTGGAAAGGTCACAATATCATGATGTGAAAGGTCATGGCATCATGACATCATAGCATGCCCAACAACCTTTGCGGGTGCATGTACAGAACCCCTCAGGGCCTAGTCAAACACAGAATTCCGATTGTGATTGTGAGAAGCGGAGGGGTCTGAGGGGTGAGAAATGGGTATGAGTTTTTAGGTTTTTTTATTATATACTTATAATCTGTGGAGATCCCAGGCCATAATAAGGGACATTCAATTTGTGGAGAATAACACATATATAGACACACATGTAAAAGCAGAGCACATACATAGACATCTATGCATACACAGAGCACATACATATATACATATAGATAGTGCATACATACAAACATATATTTATACACAGAACCAACATGCATATACACTTATATACACATGTACACACAACACATACAGACACACATATCACATAAACACTTGTATACAAAAAGCACATACATGCATACACACTTGTATACACAGAGCATACAGTCGCATGTATACACAGTGCAAATAAAGTCCGTGGAGCCTCATTTAAGAGTCTCAAACACGGGACTAGCCAGATCTTCCTCCAGGGAAGGACCCAGCCAAGGAGTGGCTCCTTTGGGAAACCACCATTACCACCATATTAAGTGGCCCTTTATGTCAATATCCAGCTCTTTACGAGTTTACAGATATGACAATGGAAATACCAAGGCCAGGTATCCATCCACAGACAGCTGTTTCGGGGTGTTGCCCCTCATCAGTGTGGAGTAGGATTCTGGCTAGATGGGAGCAATGCCTAGTAGACCAACATCACGAAACAATCACTGACCTCAGGGAGACCAGTCAAAGAAAACACTGCGGCAGCCGGCAAAGGCGCTCAATCAGTGAAATCCTATTCTAGTCCCATGTTTGAGACTCTTAAATGAGGCTCCATGGACTTTATTTGCATATTCGTATTTCCCAGGAAGCAATGCACTTGGATTTCACTGATTGAGCGCCTTTGCCGGCTGCCGCAGTGTTTTCTTTGACTGGTCTCCCTGAGGTCAGTGATTGTTTCGTGATGTAGACACAGAGCACATTAATAAAGACACACATGTACACACAGCACTAGTGATAGGCAGACCCGTGGATGTTTGGGTCTGTAGGGTTCAGCTGAATTTCTAAAAAAAAAGGTTGGTTCGGGTAAGAGAACAGTACCGAAATTCGAACCCAGACCCCATTCAAACGAATAGGGGAGCACAAACATCTGACTTTTCCCACTCTGTCATCTCTATGACAGCACAAGAAACACTGGCATTTTGCTGAGATGCAGCTTTAACCTGTCTTTCCTGCTTCCCGAAAGTAAGAACAGGGAGGAATCTTTCACAAGCAGGACACAAGTGTAACAGGATGGAGCGGCATCATATAGAAACACACTGAAACTAAATATGAAATAAGTATTATTTAAATCACATTTAAAAAAGTAGTTTAACTAAACTAAAAATACACAAATAGTTAAACTAGTCATGTCTTTCATTGAGCACGTTGAGAAAATTTTCACTGTACATGGAGAAAAAGTAAGTGTTGTGTTAATGACTTATTCATGAGCTAATTGTCACAATGAATTCCTTTAATTAAGGAAACTAAAGTGGAAGTGTGTTTTGTCTATTAAATAATGGCATACATGGTTACTATCAAATATATTCTTCTCAATTTAGTCTGAACCATGTCATTATGGAAAACATATTTCATAATTTGTGTTATAAGGATGCATGAAACTGGAAAACTCTATCTATAGTGTACAATATACATCAATGTGGGGGGGAAGAACACTGCACAACAACACCAAAACCTCATCCCTCCTATGAAGCATGATGGAGGGTGCATCATGGTGAGGGCTGCTCTGCTGCCTCAGGGCCTGAACACCTGGCAGTCATTGAGAGAACAATACATTTAAAAGTGTATCAAAAGATTTTAAAGGAGAAGGTGTCCATGACCTCAAGACAAAAACATGTTCAATTGTTCAAATTGTTTCATTTTGGAATGGTCAAGTCAGAGTTTTGACTTTAATCCTATTGGGATACTGTGGATTAATCTGAAGAGGGCTGTGTATGTAAGGCATCCTAAAAATATTGATGATTGAGACACATTTGCAGATGAGGTCAAAAATTTCTCATCAATGTTGGGCAAACCTTATTTGCACCTAAAACATTTGGTGAAAGTGAATGCTGCTGAAGGAAGGGTATACAAGGGTTCACTTACTTGTAAAGTGCAATGCGGATGCTTACTCAATGTGCTCAGTAGAAGATATGAATAGTACAACTGTTTGTGTATTCTTAGTTTAACTAGATTGTGCCTGTCCTTGTGCAAATAAGAATAAAGATGATCCTTCTGCAATGTGACAGCCCTTGAGATATTTGTAGACAGTTATTAAGTCTCCTCTCAGTCTTCTCTTTTGGTTAAACATTCCCAAATCCTGCAGCCTTTCCTCATAAGACAGGGTTTGCAGACCGGTCACCATTCTGGTCACTCTTTTCTGAACTTGCTTCAGTTTATTGATGTCTTTTATAAAATGTGGCGCCCAAAACTGGACACAGTATTCCAGATGAGGTCTGACCAAAGGAGTAGAGGGCAATAATGACTTCACGTGATCTAGACTGTATGCTTCTGTTAATACATCCTAGAATTGCATTTGCCTTTTTTGCTGCTGCATCACATTGTTGACTCATATTCAGTCTGTGATCTATTAGTATACCCAAGCCTTTTTCACGTGTGATGTTGCTTAGCCCTGTTCCTCCCATTCTGTATATGCTTTTTTCATTTTTATTGCCCAGATGTAGTACTTTGCATTTTTCCCTGTTAAAAACCATTCTGTTAGTTGCTGCCCACTGCTCCAGTTTATTTATATCCTTTTGAATCTTATCTCTCTCTTCTCTAGTATTAGCTATCCATAATCTCTTTATAACCCCGGCCACACCACTGATTGCAGCTTTATGTCTGTTTACAGTGTATGCAAAAAGATGTCAATCATTGTTGTGGTTGGGTTTATTAAGAGCTCAGCGTTCATAAAAGTGGTCAATCTGCAGCAGATTAAAAAGTGATTTTATCAAAACTACAGTAAGCAGCCCAGTAACGAATACCTGTCCTGCCACAAATTCACAAAGCAAGGCCACTGAGTTCTGAAGTGTGTGATACCTACTGTGTCACATCAGTCATTACAGAGTTTCAAACTGTCTCTGGAATGACATTGGCACAAGAAATGGGGTTTGGGAGCTTGATTACATGGGTTGCCGTAGCCAAACAGCTGTACAAATGCCTAGGATCTCCGTACAGGAAAGATGTATATATTTGTACCGTGTTAGCCAGTAGATAGAAAAACATTCAGAATTGAGAGTCCTCAGTGGTTGATACCTTTTAATGGCTAACTGAAAAGATGGTAACAAATTGCAAGCTTTCGAGACTACTCAGGTCCCATCAGGCCTAGAATCTCCGTATGCATTTATAAGATTTAGTTGGACTGATGTAAAATACCTGGACTATGGATCAGAGGAAGTGTGTTTTCTGGCACGATGAATCATGGCAGCAGGATAGATGAATAATATTTAGTGGTGAATCCCACCTCTAAGAATTGGTAGTGCCTTCTGCTATATGGTGGAGAAGCGAGAATATGCTTGGCTGTTTTTGGAAGGTCCACTTATTTCCGGTGAAGGATAATTCAGCAAAATACAAAACCAATGAACAAATTTGAGATAGTTTGGAAGGCTAATTACGAACTATGCCTTTCCAACATAACTTCTTCTCCCTAAAAATGGCTAAAGCGGCCCAAATTCTCACAAGCATGCCTATGGTTTTGGTATAGGATGGCCAACAAACTGAAGTAGGTCCCATGATCAAGTATAAATTTTTGACTTTATCGTGTATCCCTTATTTCAATCTTTTGTTTCTGCTCTTTAATTATCCTCAGTTTGGACGCCAGAATAATATAAATTTCAGATCAGTGTTTATTAAGGGTCTGCTCTTTGTGCTGTGACGGTTTTAAACCTATGTTAACTTTTCAATCCAATATCAAAAGAGATGGGCCCCTAATTGGATTGCTTTTTTACGCCCACATTTTTCCATTTTGTCATTCAGTTTTCATTGATCAACTTTGCATCAAATTTATCAAAATAGTGCACAACGTTTGATGGATTTCGTTCAAACCAAATGGTACTGCGAGGATGGAAAGAACCAGTGGAAAAAAAAGAGCAGAAGACATAATGATCTTGGCGGCAATATGAAAATGACTAAAATGCAAACTTTTACTCCAAAAATGGTAAAAATGAATGACAAAAATGGAGCCTGAATTTAAATAAATGATTCGAACTGAAATAAATTATTAAAAACAAAATATTATAGAATAAACAATAGGTCGCAGAAACAACAACAGACTATCTATCGTATGATAGGAACATAATATTTGAACACTATTTGATATGTTTGGCAAAAGGGAAGAGGTTTCCTGCCATGAAAATTCTGTATTTCACAGACAAAAAAAAGATAAAGGACACGCATTGTATGTAAAATATACTCCTGACAGAGTGCATGTAGGAAGATGTTGGAAACGAAAAGGCTGGTGAACATTGCACAATAAATAAGGAAACACAAAACGTACTTTATTTTTTCAATTCTTTATACAAAATAAGTAAATGTGAAGCTTAGAAGCTTCTCAAATTATAGTACAGCAAAGGGGCTTCCACACTGCCCCCTCCTCTCATCTCCCATAAATTATTTTGTAGGGGCTGGGAGGTTATATAAAAAAACATATTTTTGCACAATTTCTTGGAAGTGCGTAAGTAATAGATAAAGGTGACATTTTGCCTAATATCAGTGAACGACAAATCCTACAAACTTGCCACTAGAGGACATCCTAACACAACATTGTTGGTATACATGAAACGGAGCAATTTAAGCCTCTAGAACTATTTTAAAGGTTTTTTTTTTCCTTCCTTGCATTTTATCATCCGATTGTAAGAATATAAGGGTTATATATTTGACACCCATTTCTTAAGCACACTGGGTTAATACCAGCTAAGAACTTAATCAATGCAAAAACTGAAAATGGGAGCAATATCTAAATCCAATCCATCACATTAGCATGTACAGGTCTGCTAACATTTCTTATTGCTGCAAATTCTGCCCAGCATCACAGCTGATGCCTGAGAATGAAATAAAATTGAATTTTTTTTTATTATTATCGCAAATGACCCATTAGTGACAGTGAGGTTTGGCGTCCGATTTCGTATTTTCCTCTGTATTGTTGTCGATAGAAAATTCTACAAAGAATTGCAAAACACAAATCAAATAAATTATTTGGAATATAAGCTTTTTTTGCTGATGATCTGAATGCTAAATGATTTCCTCGTCTAATCAACTTTTGAAACTGACACTAGTAATAGAATAGAAAGCTATAGTATGAAAATTGGTCCCAATCCATGTGGTAAACTAGTAGCTTCACTTGCGTTCCAATACGAGGGAGGAGGCAGCCCATTCAACAGCCGTGGAGGTGAATTTTGGTTTTAGTGCCATCTTGGTCCCAATGAAGACTCTTATCCTGATCTGACGATCCAGTATTTCAGGATGAGATACAAGGAGACTGACTGGATGTCTACTGTCAGGGCGTTGGCTTTTGGTTGTTTCTGTACTCTTTCATTTTGGTATTTTACTTTGTCCCTTTTGTCAGAGGAGTGTTCATTTCGAGCTCAGCATGGGGCGTTGTGTTGAAGAGCAGGAGGTACGCCAGGAGAGCTTATACTCTACTTTATGCAGGATCAAGTCTTTGTCCTATCACTTTGAAAGATTGAAATAAAAAAACAAATGCTTGATATGTGGTCAGTGACGAGAGAAAGTTTATCCCCAAGCTTCAATTATTACCACACTGTGGCCTCATTAATGTCAGGGTTTTGATGGGGTATAGGACCATTAAAGCCACTATTGCTAGACATAGAAAACGGAGGACTTGGACCACTGCTGAAGACTTCTCCAGATATTGGATGAAGAGAGCCTGTCATGCCAGGCTCTGGACTGGGTGTATCAGGGTGAGATATCATGTCCGCATATCTTTGGTTTTCTGAAGGGTGGTGGCCTGCTAATGGTGGTTCTAGGGAACCAAGAGGAGTAGAACCAGGCCCTGAATTCTGTAAATAGCTGGAATCTGCTGGGGATTGTGTCTGGGAGGATGGAGGACCATGAGGGAAAAAATCATAGTTTCCACTTCCATAATAATCTCCTTGGTAATCTGCAAAAATAGAGACAGGAATAGAGATGAATAAAAATGGTAAAGACAGTGTTGTCATATCTCTTCTTTATATCAATTATTTTTACTTCTTATACCTAAATGTCTATGACATTGTCATTAAAAAAAAGGCAAAATTAGAGGTCAACATCCCAGACTTGTCCATGATGTGTAGTTCTAGCTTGCACTGTTTTTTTTTACCTATTTTGTTTCCAAAAAGGGTCTACTTTTGGCCTTTTATGCATGTTAGTACAGATCAGTGCCTAGCGTTCAGAATCGTAAGCTGGTCTTGGTGGCTGCGGTACACGAGATAGCACCAGAAAGCAGCTCTTTTGTGTGTTTTCTTGTGAATATATAAATTATTCTGTCCATGCGGAGAGAGAGCTGCTGATTAAAAACCCGCCATAGGATTAAAAAGCAGATGACAAGCATATGAAAACTACAAGTGGAAGAAAAGACAAAAAGACTGAAAGGAGAGAAAAGCCACTGTGAAACGAATTCTTGCTTTGCATTAATTAAGACCAAGACGGGAAAGGTGAGGAATTCATTTTTTTCTCACAACTTTTTTCCTAGGTGGAAGAACTGTTTTGTAAATATATATATATTATATTGCTTAGGGCTAGTCTGACATCATCCAGCTCTGCTTTAAAAATAGCCGATGCCATTTGTATTCATATTTCTATCTGAAAAAAAATTCAGAGGCTCAAGACTAAGCGGTATACAAATACAATCTTTACTTCTCGGCTATCAATAAAAGGTAGTGGCACATCTGTGCTTAATGTCGGTGCATATGAGAATTCCTCTAAATGGATGAAAATATATAACCTTTTTTGTTTACTATCTATCATTTAAAAGGCCAAGTGTCTTCACGTGATGTTGACAAAGTTCAGCACCATTTCTTACGGCGGTGGCGGCGTTCTTTGATGCCATGAGATAAACACCTCCCACAATACTAGCTTGTCTGGGGTCAGCGCACTCATATCCTAATTAATGGTAAATAATAAGCCAAACACTTAGTAGAGATAAATCACACAGCTAGCAGAATGAAACCCATTTGTAAGTGTGGCAAGGCATTAAGTGTTCAGGGTATGCTGGGCTGCATTAGGAGGAATGGGATAATACAAAGATGCAGGGAGGGAGCAGATGGGGAAATAATTACTTTTTAGGCTACTTATTACACAATGAAAAAAAAGTACCAAGATGGAATCAAAATGATATATTCTAAAAAAATAGATGCAAAACCTAGAGGCACAACTATAATATTAAAAGAGATACTTCCTTTAGTTGTTTAATAAATATTTACCTTACTTTATGTCATGAACTGAAACAAAATCTAAACTAGATTTCTACTAGTAAATATAAATGTAAATGCAGAAAGGATCCTGTGTGAAAGGATCCATGGGTCAGATTTAGTATCCTTTTAATTGAATTTGCGACTAAATCACCTAGAGGAGAAGGAATAAAGCCATGTATTTGGATTCTTTTGTTTTGCTCTTTGCTCAGAATGAAAGAACCGATTCTGTAATCTCTTGACATACAAATCTATTCAGGGCACAGAATGCACAGCTCTTGGTAAACAGACATCCCCATTCATACAGCTCAAAGAAACAAGACACATCTAACTTGTAACAGATCACAAAGACATAGGAAGGGGGGGATGTATAGAGGAGAACAGAAAATCCGAGATTTGGGAGAGGGAGGCAGAGATGTGGAAAGGATTGAAGGAGGAATATATATTAGGTGTAAGGATGGTAGGGGAGCTGGGGAAGGCTGGTGTAATAGAGGGAAAGGCGTACAGATGGAAAATATTGACATCAATAAGCTTATGAAATAGGCTGGACATTGTACTACATGGTACATGAAGAAAGAAAAAAAATCATCACATGAAGTCCAATAACTAGAATGACATATAAAACTGTGAGTATATCTAGATAGATAGAGCTCAAAAGGTTCTTGACTCATTCCCCATAACATAAATCACACTATATACTTTATTTATATATAAAAAACATATATATTATATATATATATATACTGTATATAATATAGATAGATAATGTTCATTTAATCCACACAATTATTAATTTAAGCCAAAAGATCAGAAAACATTTTTGTTTAAGGGCTTTGAAGAATCTTAATATTTGGTAATAATGCACATGGTAAGGCAGGTGAGAGAAAACATGATAGTTGAATACATACAACAATACGTCAGAGGAGAGAAAAATGATCCGCCGCAGCATTTTGGTATTCTCAGATTATTATTTATGTCTGAGCTTCCGAGCACATGACACTCATAATAATTGCAATGGGTAAATTGTGAGTCAGAGGAAGGAGAAAACAAACAGAGAAAGGCAGGGTACCCTGCTCTCTTCCAATCACCCTCCATATGTTCAAAGAATGTGAAGGTAATTGGAACAACTGTTGTCTGAATAAGGTACAAAGAAAGCAGCTGTGCTATTGTCCCCTACAACACTATGGAGCGAGATGGAGAGAGTGAGGGGAGAGTAAGAAGGGGGAGGTAGAAAGAGGAAAGAGCAGAAAGGTGGGGAGCACATCATGGGGAAAACCCTCCGGGGGCATGTCACCTCTACAATGACATGTCTATTTTACTTTCTACTTGCAGCACAAGAAAAAGTTTTTGAAAAATATTTAGAATTGAGAGTCCTCAGTGGTTGATACCTTTTAATGGCTAACTGAAAAGATGGTAACACATTGCAGGCTTTCGAGACTACTCAGGTCTCTTCATCAGGCATAGACTAATACAAAATCTGAAGAGTCACATATTTATGCACAATACAGCACAGAAAAAATGCAATAGATGAGACAAGTGACGTGAAGCAGAATTATGATTATGGGAGAGGGAGAAATATAAATATTGCTCCAGTTCATAGATAAGGAGTCCGGATGTTTTATTGTCCTCTGATAGGGGTCTCCTAATGTGTTGTGATGCCCCCACAAGGCACAACTGGGTGCCTCTAGTAGTCACCTACAACCCAAATCTGGAAGTGCTAAGGGGAGCTGCACGGAAATTACAACCTTTACTACAAAAAAATACCCGATTACAATCTATTTTTCCAGACCCCCACTACTGTGCTTTAGGCAGCCCCCAAATCTAAGAAGCATCATTGTCAGAAGCTCCCTGTCCTCTCCAACAGCTGCAGGAACCTTTCCTTGCAATCAGAAAAAATGTAAAACTTGTCCATCTATAATGACCACGGACAAGATAAAGATCCCCAATTCACATCAGGACTACAAGATCCCAGGTACTTTCAGCTGCATCACATCTAATGTGGTGTACTTAATTATTTGTACTAAATGTCCAACTGGGGGTCTGTATGTGGGGGAGACAGGGCAAAAGCTTAGAACAAGGATGAATGCTCATCGTCACACAATAAGAGAAAAAAGAATGGATCTACCTGTGGCAAAACATTTTTGTATGATGGACCACAACACCAGGGATATGAAATTACTGGTATTGAAAGGTAACTTCACATCTCAGAGAGAGAGAAGAGTCTGTGAGTATAAATTTATGACGACCTTTGACACTCTCAATGCTGGAATGAATGTGTTGCATGGATTTATGTCTTTTTACATCAATTAAGGAATTTGCTCCTAAGAACTTGTGGGGGTATCACAACGCATTATGAGACCCCAATCAGAGGACAATAAAACATCCGGACTCCTTATCTATGAACTGGAGCAATATTTATGTTTCTCCCTCTCCCACAATCATAATTCTGCTTCACGTCACTTGTCTCATCTATTGCATTTTTTCGGTGCTGTATTGTGCATAAATATGTGACTTCAGATTTTGTATTAGTCTATGCCTGATGAAGAGACCTGAGTAGTCTCGAAAGCTTGCAATGTGTTACCATCTTTTCAGTTAGCCATTAAAAGGTATCAACCACTGAGGACTCTCAATTCTGAATATTTTTCTATCTACTGGCTAACACGGTACAAAGATATACATCTTTCCTGTAAGAAAAAGTTTAGGAAACCTTCTAGAGGTGATGGCTGCCGTGAGAGGAGGAGGTGATGATGGTGGTTAGAGGATTGAGAGGGAAAAGGAGATTAAAGAGACCTCAGGAAGAAACCTTGCGAAAATCCTTCTCTTGGAGGCTTTGCAATCATTTAATCTTTGAAAATGAGGTTTCTGGGTAGGGCAAAGGTATTTTAGGGATAAAGAAAAGTAAAATCCTTTACTATTCCTTAAATAGGCACTGATAGTGGTCACCACAAGGAATGTCATACATCTTAAGTTAAATATGAGTTTTCATTATTGACCTTTTGGTAAAATAAAAAAAAGACGTTAAAGAGATTGGACAACTTTAATCTGTGCACAGAGCTTGGCATGGAACATACGTTCTGTCTGAGTCCAGTAGTGACGCAGGCAAAAAAAAAAAAGATTGTATGCTTTTGGTCATGTATAAAGGAAACATAGGGTTAACACAATTATCAAGTTTTTTCTTTGAGATATTAAAAATGGAGACTGAGCATGATTCTAGAATAATTTGCTTAGTTAATGAAGTTTTATAGTAGAGGGATTTTATTTAAAAAAAATATACACTGTGAGACAAAACAGAAAGTCGTCACTATTCTGAGGGATAATGCATGTTAGGTACTTGGGAGTAAGTTGGACATATTGGTATATATGGGTGACCAAATGTGAATGTTTTAATTAGCTTATGAAATAGATAAATGTATAAACCCCAAATCCCAAAATGTTCTTAATCGAAAACTCATTCCCCATAAAACAATCACACTATATACTTTATTTATAAAACAACCAAAAAAAAACCAAAACAAAACAGCAACAACACAAAAAATACAAATTAATTAATTAGAAAACTTTAACACTGAGAATCAGTTTAAAAAAATAACGTGTGGCCACATCGGACATGAATTCACATCCATATTCCAACTTTGATTTTTCACCAGTAAGGATTAATACTGCCTTTGATCTCACACGTGGTATCCCCAATCAGCTGAGGATCTGTCTGCTGGCACATCACTCTCAGGCTGTATGTTACCTCCATAGTAGCTGTAAGGGCCTGACCCAAGAATGTCCGACTCATCAAGCCTCCCGCCTAATGGCCTCATTCGTCTTGGGCTTCTGAAAAACGCGTGCCTTCTAGCACCTAAAGCACTGAGTTGTTTCATTCTCCTCTCCTTGGATCTCCTATTTTGAAACCAAACCTAAAATAAAAAAAAAGATAAACCTAAGTTACAAAATTATCTACATGGCAACCAATAATACATTTTTCATGTGGATATTAGTAAAAAATTTAATCTTTGTAAAAAAAAAAAAAAAAAAATAATAATCCCGACATCTGTAAAAATGACTTGTCATCAGGAAAGAAGACTATGTTACCCTCCAGTAGCTACAGATAGAAAATTACTGGTTTCCAGCATTTTGCACTAACACACCTGAGACCGGGGCTAGCTGCACAACACTGACATACCAATCATAGCAATATCTTATTAGGTTTGCCAGGCAATGGTGTATTGTCCTTTCTGGCTAACATGAGTGGTATAATCGTAGGCTGTGCCCGAAAAAGACATGATCGATAAGTGACTACTCAAACCATTAGATACCAGACAAAATTAAGGATGACACTTTAAAAATGTATTATTTTTATATGTTTCTTATAGAGCTCCATCATATTACACAGCGCTTTACATACGTTATTGCTGTTCACATTGGGGTCACAACCTAAATTCCCTATCAGTATGTCTTTGGAGTGTGGGAGGAAACCGGAAAACACAGGAGGAAACCCACGCAAACACGAGGAGAACATACAAACTCCTTGCAGATGTTGTCCTTGGTGGGATTTGAACTCAAGACCCCAGTGCTGCAAAGCAACAGTGCTAACCACTGAGCCACTGTCTCCTTATCACTGAGCTACCGTGCTACCCATAATGTATACAAATGAAAGTCAGCCTAACTGTCTAGATATTTTAATCTTTATACAAATAAAGATATTGTCCCCCACCGACTGGTTAAAGAAGGCAGTTGACTCTGACAGTATATAGCAGTCTTTTTTCTTTAGCTTAGTACTACAGACTACCTTAAGGGTGTCCGAGATATTGCAAAATGTCCCAAACATTAGCAAATGAGAAAAACAAACAAACCATAACTTATGCTTTAAATCTCCACTGCTCCAGTGGTCTCTGGTGCTTTGTGCTGTTTTCCGTGGTCATGTGCCAGTGAAGTGCATGACTGCTGCAGCTAATCACTGATTTCAGCAGTGGTGCATGCATGCATGAAACAAAACCACTAAGGCCAGTGATTAGCTGCAGTGGTCATAGGCATGTCCAGCACATAATTACCGCAGAAAGTAACAATTTTAGAAGAGAACACCAGATTGATGGTATGGGGTTATTGGGATTTAAAAAGTAAATTACGGTTAGAGGGTCTTCCAAGCTAGGAAAAAATACGAAACCTATTTATACTCACCTATTAGTACTCATCTGGTCTGCATTGGCACAGGAAGTGGAGGTACTACCATTCAACCGGCCACCACAACACTGCGGCCTGTGATTGACTGCAGCGGTCAGGTGACTTTGAGCAGCTTGTTATCTGAAAAACATTCAATGATGTGCTACAAAAGTCACCTGACCACTGTAGCCAATCACAGGCACCAGTGGTCCGGTGGCTGTTTGATTGGTGCCGATGCCAAATGCAGAGCGGCTTGCTCTTGATCCAGGTGAGTGCCGATAGGTGACTTTAATGAGTTTGGACATTTTTACATATCCAGCCCCCTGTGCAAGCTTTTAGTTTATCCAGTTACCCTTTTAATTAGTATTTATTGCATTTGCTGCTGTTTGGACATTTTTAAAAATATTCGACAACCTCTTAAACATATCCCTAATGATTGAGTAACCTGCGATGAATGGCTTTACATCCAAAACTTAACGTATGAGTAATTGCGTAACCATTCAAATATACAGAAAACCAGAAGATTTTGGGAAGCCTGCATGTTTAATGCTTGGGTACATATAAGAGTCTTCATGAAGATTATTTGTATAGTTTATGATTATTTTTTGTAGTTGTTCCATTAAAACTTCAGCGGCCTCTGCAGTGAATTTCTTGTTCCTGCAAAACTCCTCTCAACAGCTCTTGTCATCCTGTCAATGTGATTAAGGACTAGGGGACATCACACTCCACTGGTCCATACAAGGTCACTGACTAGCAGAGCATAGCAATAGCGGCATGGGAAAGGATGATGGACAGTACAACTTCCAAACCGACTTGTATTAAACCTGCATAAGGAACTGTACGAGATTTAACATAATATCAAGTATATGAAAATAAGTAGAACAAAAAATGACCCATTTGGAGATGTTTCATAAAGGCTCTACTGTCCATGATGAGTATGTGACTCCTAAAAGGGCGGACATACCATTGGTTCAACCTGTGAAGCTGAACGGGGGCCCACTCTGACCTACAAAGCAGATGGAATTGTGCATTATGATGAGCTATTGGCCTGCAGAGGGCCCAAAAAGTGTTCTTGCACAGGGGTCCTCTCCTGACTATGTTCACCAATGTTGATACCAACCTTTAATGAAGGGTGACTTTTTACAGATTTGCTGTGATTGGCCACACTTTTATCAAATATGGGCAGACTGGATCAACACTAAGGCTATGTGCACACGTGTGGAATTCCCGCAGAAATTTCCATGGGAATTCCATTCCGCGGGAAATATGCGAGAAAACCGCATTTTAAATTCCCGCCTATTTCCCATAGAAAAACTAACGATTTGCAAGTGTAATTAGCTTGCAGAATGCTAGTGTTTTCTAAGAGATCTGTAGCATCGCTTGGAAAACTGATTGACAGGTTGGTCACACTCGTCAAACAGTGTTTGACAAGTGTGACCAACTTTTTACTATTGAGGCTGCCTATGCGGCATCAGTAGTAAAAAGATATAATGTTAAAAATAATAAAAAAATAAAAATCGTGTTTTTCTCACCTTCCAACATCCCACGCAGCGTTCCCAATCGTCGCAACGTCATCAAAGGTCATTGTCGCAAGGCATCCCTGGGAGCGGGACTTGCCGGGAGCATCGCTGAGGCCTGCTGATGCTGCAAGGGACGCCGGAAGGTGAGAATATGACAATTTTTTATTTTAATTCTATTTTTTACAGGGATATGGTACCCAGAGCCTGGAGGAGAATCTCCTCATCTCCAGACCGTGGGTACCATCCGCAAATGTTCTGCTTACTTTTCACATGGTGGGCATAGCCACATGCAAAGTAAGCGGAACAATGCATTCCTATGTGTGCGGATTTTCCCTTGATTCTGCACAAAGAATGAACATGCGTATTTTTCCACGATGCAATTCCGCCGTGGAAAAATCCGCAGCATTAGCACAGCATGTGCGGAATCACATAGGATTGCATGGGATGCTTTTTTTTTTGCGTTTTCGTGGCAAAATTGCGCATTTAAAATCGCCGCAAAAACACAAAAAAACCCGCTATGTGTGAACACAGCCTAATTGTTTAGAATGACCGATTGTGTTAAGACTACGTCATGCAGCGCTGTTTCACTTGTCAAAATGGTGAATACTGCTGATAATAATGTCTGTAAAGTGCTGTGGAATATGATGGCTCTGTATAAGCAATTAACACAGCAAAAAAGGGCAATAGTATTTACTTGCCCAGGTCTGTGCACAACCTGTGTGTGACCAGCGCCATATGCAAGCCTTTTTTGTGTGCATTTTTAATACAAAACAATCACCCCCTCCTTGAATTGTTAGGTTGTGAGCTGTTTTCTCATCAATATTTTGCACCTGTGTTGCCACCATCTTTATTAGATGGGTTTGCTGCATCCTGATGCGTTAGTTCTGTGACCTGGCAGGTAAATACTGCTGCCCTTTCTTGTTGTGTTAAATCTTAACCTTTGGGGGGAATTTTAATTCCTATTTTTGCTTTACATTTTTCTACATAAGCAAGCATAAAACATTATAGCAATCTCAACTGGCCCTGCCATAAGTTATTAGGTTTAGTTGGTCATCAAAGGCATCTGTAGTGTGACCAATACGGCACCTTAAGGGCCTGTCACACTAAGCGATATCGCTAGCAATATCGATATAACATCACTGGTTTTTGTGACGCTATAGCGATATTGCTAGTGATATCGCTATGTCTGATACTTACCTCCGACCGCTCCCCCGCTGGTTATCGCTGATCGCGCGAGAACATCCTGGACCGTTTCTCGTCGTCAGCTTCCTGCTGGGCTTCCTGTGACGCTGATGAGCGACGCGTGGACGCGGGCGGGAGGACGTCAGGATCGCCTTGTCTGACAGATAAGTAATGACCCCCGACCCCTGCTTTGTCGCTGGTGAGATCTGCCTGTGTGGCAGCTCACTAGCGACCACTTAGCGATGCACCAGCGATCCTGACCGCGTCATATCGCTGGTCGGGATCGCTGGTGCATCGCTAAGTGTAACGGTACCTTTACTGGGGTTTCTGGTTGTAATATAAATCACAATGAAGATGTGATGTCCACAATGCAGGTGTCTTAGTTATGGAAGCAATCAGATTCTAGATATCATTATTCTTTTCTTTTTTTTCTTCTTTCAATAGAACAATGACCTGACTCTGTTATCTCCATTTCTTTATTGTAATAAATAATGTAATAAAGCCTCATTTAGCTCCATTCCTTGGTTTTACTAAAGTGCTGGTAAATGGAAGATAGCATTGGGAGGGAATAAATGTATATCAGTGTCATACCTGATCAAATCAAGCAGAGAACAATTTTTACTATCATTTCGGGGGGTGTTACCAAAAATATTAGTCACTGCATTGCGTCTACAGCGTAAACTTGACCATGACCTGTATAAGGAATGTATGTTGACCAGAATGTGGACATAATAGCTTACGCTATTGAGGTAATTTACAGTAGGTTGGAAAAAAATGAATCCAAGTGGCTCTGGAAATAATCTACTGGAGATTGATTTTTAAGGAGATAATACATTGACATCTGCTTTAAGCCTCTCGTACATTTTAGAAAGCTATCGGCAAATCGATGGTTCGGTTGATCCTTTGGCCAGCAGCTACATTGGGTACAAAAAGTATTCAGACCCCTTTACATTTTTCACTCTTTGTTCCATTGCAGCTATTAGGTAGATTCAAAAAAGTTAATTTTTTCTCATTAATGTACACTCTACACCCCATCTTCACTGAAAAAAAACAGAAATGTAGAAATTTTTGCAAATTTATTAAAAAATAAAAATTGAAATATCACATGGTCATAAGTATCAGACCCTTTGCTCAGACACTCATATTTAAGTCACATGCTGTCCATTTCCTTGTGATCCTACTTGAGATGGTTCTAATCCTTCATTGGAGTCCAGCTGTGTTTAATTAAACTGATAGGACTTGATTTGTAAAGGCACACTCCTGTCTATATAAGGCCTCACAGCTCTCAGTGCATGTCAGCCCGAATGAGAATCATGAGGTCAAAGGAACTGGCCAAGGAGCTCAGAGACAGAATTGTCGCAAGACACACATATGGCTAAGGTTACAAAAGAAATTCTGCAGTACTCAAGGTTCTTAAGAGCACAGTAGCCTCAATAATCCTTAAATGGAAGAAGTTTTGGACCGCTAGAAGTCTTCCTAGACCTGGCCGTCCAGCCAAACTGAGCAATCGTGGGAGAAGAGCCTTGGTGAGAGAGGTAAAGAAGAACTCTGAGATCACTGTTGCTGAGCTCCACAGATGCAGTAGGGAGGTGGGAGAAAGTTCCACAAAGTCAACTATCACTGCAGCCCCCAACCAGTCAGGTCTTCAGGTCTTTATGGCAGAGTGGCCCGACGGAAGCTTCACCTCAGTGCAAGACAAATGAAAGCTGGCATAGAGTTTGCTAAAACACATGAAAGACTCCCAGACTATGAAAAATAAGGTTCACTGGTTTGATGAGGCAAAAATAGAACATTTTGGTGATAATTCTAAGCAGTATGTGTGGAGAAAACCAGGCATTACTCATCACCTGCCCAATACAATCCCAACAATGAAACATGGTGGTGGCAGCACCATGCTGTGAGGGTGTTTTTCAGCTGCAGGGACAGAACGACTGGTTGTAATTGAAGGAAACATGAATGCGGCCAAGTACAGAGATATCCTGGATGAAAACCTCTTCCAGAGTGCTCTGGACCTGAGACTTGGCCAAAGGTTCACCTTCTAACAAGACCTGAAAATGACTGTCCACCAACGTTCACCATCCAACCGGACGGAACTGGAGAGGTTCTGCAAGGAAGAATGGCAGAGGATCCCCAAATCCAGATGTGAAAAACTTGTTGCATCATTTCCAAGAAGACTCATGGCTGTACTAGCTCAAAAGGGTGCTTCTACTCAATACTGTGCAAAGGGTCTGAATACTTATGACCATGTGATATTTCAGATTTTCTTTTTTAATAAATTTGCAAAAATTTCTACATTTCTGTTTTTTTTTTCAGTCAAGATGGGGTGCAGAGTGTACATTAATTTGAAAAAAAAAAATTAACTTTTTTAAATTTACCAAATGGCTGCAATGAAACAAAGAGTGAAAAATTTAAAGGCATCTGAATACTTTCCGTACCCACTGTATACTGCAAGTCTCTCCCATATACATCAGCGCTGAGTTTGATGGGCTCCCCTGTGTTTTCTATGAGAGAGAAGTTGTCAGACATCTCTGGTGGCAGCGCTCAGAGAAAAAAGGATCAGCAATTCAAAATTGGACATATTGGATTCTTCCTGTATCATCTATTGGAGGAGAATCAGGAGTCCCATATACATTAGATTGTCGGTCATACCCGACGATATTGGTGGGTTTGGCTGATGTTAGCTTAATGTGTATGGGGCATTCAGGCAATACAAACACTATGCCAGGTGTAGAATGTCAGCGAGTCATTGTTATCTTAGCGCCTAGTTGGTGTATATTACATAGACTTATCTATGGCCAGATACCTGAAAATAGCGAGATTCCATGAATCACTCTGTGCAGATTTGTTCTAGAAGTTTCTGCGACTGTTCCAAGGATCTAAAAGGGGCTTTCAAAACTCATTGGGATCGTTGTCCATATTACCCGATTCTGATAAATGGAACTGATTTTAAGTTTTAGAAATCTCTGAAACAAAGCTACATCATGTGAAATAAACATAACAAGGAAGGGAAATACTTTTTGTTTTTTATCCTGTGGTATCAATTTTCCTCAAAGCACAATATACAAGCCCTACCAAGATGGAAAGGAATGATCACATAAAAAAAAACAAAACTAGCCCTAGTCCAATAAAAGTACTCAGGCACTTCCCATCTGATCTGGTGAGATGGGGAAGTTTCATTAACATAGCTTGTACTGGAGATGAGCAAAGGTTATGCACTATTATTACACAATTAATGTTTAATGAGTCTTCAGATGTCCTATTTTGACATACAAGTAGTGAAATATCTTACTCATTTTCACAAAAAAATCCCATAAAGTAGTCTTTACTGTTTAACCTCCATGAAGTTCTGAAAAGAGGTCTTTGCCTGGTGGTTGTTCAAAGAAGAACCACAAAATTGTGATAAATCATCGAAAAAATTTTTATTTCCTGGAACAGGTAATCTATTCACTACTGGTCTGGTGAAAAATAGAAATATTTCACGAGCTAGGGGCAACAACAGAAATTTGGTAAAAAGAGGGTACTGTACTTCTTGAGAAGAACACTTAGAAGGAATGAATATGCATGTTGCATCTATTTTTCAAAGATGTGAATGTGCAGAAGTACCGTACATTAAAATAAAGAGTGTATGTGCATAAGTTATTAACACATAATAATCTTTACATCTAACTATGTTAATAACTTCTAGTAATATAACATTTAGCAAAATATATGCAACTTTGTGTCTGGTAAAAAAAAATACTGCCAGACAGATTGTCAGATACAGAGAGAGTTCAGCATCTTCGTTAAAGTGCTAAAACAAAGTGTCATCCACTTAACGCTATGCGTGTTCCCTGTGAAAGGGAAAGGCAGTACAGTTTTGACCATATATTGGGTAAGTAGTAAATATTTTTTATCTGCCTCCAGCATGTTGACACAATGGTTAGCATTACCGTCTTGCGTTGCTGGGATGTCCTCATTTATTCAGAATCAGGCACCATCTGCATGCAGGGTGAATGAATGACCCCATATTTGCATGGGTCTCTCCTAGACACTCTGGTTACCTCCCACAATCTAAAAACCACAGTTGCAGGTTAATTGGCTTCCTATGAAATTGACCCCTGTGTGTTTTTTTGCCTGTGCTATGAAAATTAGATAGCAAGCTCCATTGGGACAGGGACCTGAGATGAAAGCATAAATCCTATCTGTGTGGCGCTGCTCACCATGTTTGGGCTATGCCAACAAAGATTAGTAATAGCCGCTTATATACTACTCAAAAAAATAAAGGGAACAATATTCCATTTGCAGCAGGCTGCTTGTGTTCCCTTTATTTTTTTGAGCAGTATATTTACATGAGGAGCTAGTGTTATAGGGTACACGCTACAAAAACAGGTTGCTATGATTTTTTGTTTTTGGAAATGTATTTAACATAAACTAGATAATCTACAGAATATAAAAGTGAAAATAAAAAATAATAATCAAATAATTTTGGGCACAACATGATCTAGTGTCACGAGCTTCTCATCCGGTAATAAAACGTATAAAGTTAAAGTATAAATACTCTATAAGATGAAGAGAGGAGCAAAACATTGATCTTCTGATCGTCGTTACTTAAGGACTTGTGGAAAACACTGAAATTTCACAACATGTCATTGTAGAGGACAAGGTAATTACAAACTTAGTGTAGTGAAACGGTGATGGCATTTTAAAACCACAGGTCTACAGCTCATCCCTTAAGTTTGGTTCTGTCATGGCATCCCACCCCTAAGATGAGGGATTACTGAGAACTTTGGAGGAATTCTTACTGGGATAAGCCGCAAGAGAAGGAACATGAAAACCATCAAACATGAAAACCACTTTATCAAAAGCATCATATCCTGTACAAGCCCCTCTAAAGGGCTTATAGGATACGGATTACAACTCTTTCAGGGCGATGAATGGGGACCCCCGTCTGAGAGACAAGGGAAGGACCTTACTCTTTTGCCGGTGAAATGAGGATTAAAAAACACCAATCTTTTTTACAAACTAAATAATAGGCAGGGACTTGGAAAAAAAAAGTATTGAACTTTGAAAAAAAAAAATAGCTACAGAAAAATACAAAGACCCACAAAAAAATGTAACTAAGAAAGAGAAAGACCGAGCTCTGCCATTTCATCCAGATGTACACCTGAGTTCAGGAACCAGACAAGATAAAATATTACGATTGTGGCATTTGTTTAGTTTATTAATATTCTTTTTATTGTTTAGATATTTCTTTATATATCTTTATATATCTTTATTTAAACCTTCCCTTTAAATAAAGATTCTGAAAATGATTTATAACTTTATTAGTATTTGAGGCTGTGCTCATACTAGCATTTTTTTTTACTGCTGATTGCACAAAAACGTCATAAAATAATACTAATTTTTGATAAGCAGTTTATAAATGTTGTCTCAGATTTAGAGATCTTGACAGAACATTTGGAAATTTTTGTGTAGTCAATATTTTTAGATAATTTTTAATTAATTTCTTTATATATGGAAAAATCTGCTAGTTAATGTGTCAACTGAACAAAGCCAAGTCTAATGTCCTACTGGATGTGCCTAAAATATAAATAAACAAAATCAGTAGCTCTGAGTAATAATTTAATACCGGTCAGGTTCTCTGATTTCTTTATTAAAGGAGTTAAATTATAATTCAAAGTTCCAAATTATCAGATAGGTTTAGAAACCAAATAACTTACATATAACATAATAAAATACCCAAATTAGCTTTTTCTTTAATACCTCCCTTGCTCTACTGTATTTTATCTTACATAATTCAGAATTATTGAAAAATTATTAATAGAAAAGATGCATAATTTGTGATTTTATTAAGTAACTTTTCATTTTTTAAAAAACCAAAAGAGAAATTTCCTCTCATTAAGAACCTCTCACTTCCTGTAAAAACAATATAAAAGTGTTCAACGTAAAAAAAACCCATAAGAATAATCTCCCTAAATATTTCTCTGGAGAACATATATGTGCCCCCTCTACAATGAAAAATATGGGGATTATTTTAAAGAAATTTTTTTTCCAGCAAACACATGGATGAACATTTGACTGTGCAATATTTTATTAATGGACAATGATCATATAGCAAATATAGGGTAAATAACATGATTATGTCATGAGACGCCTCTGACAAAGCCTAGAGGGCGAAACGCGCGTCGAGGTGCAGCTGAGCAGGGTGCTGCGGTGTCAATCTGCCTCCTACACATGGGACTTATGGCCTCAGGTATATTTAGGTCTCTAAAAATATCCAAAATATTAAGCCTACCAATAATGGCACTAGAAAACATCCAACAATATCCAAAAAGACAAAATAGCCTTGCCATAAAATTTTAAAATTTATTGAGGCATAATAGCCATGAAAACAGCTTAAAAAGAGATATCAGTCCACATGACCAAACATAGGTAAATATACACATGTGTAAACAAGTTTGTCATAGGGAGAAAGACCAAAATTCTTTATGCCATATATCTAATTAACCCAAACAGTGTTGTTGGGAAATCTCCCTTTAAAATTAACACTCTCCTCCCTGCACCGGCATGCATCAATATAAAAGGTGTTTCCTATGTATAGTTGCTACACCTACAACTTTCAGTGTGTGTATGGTGTAAAATACCATACACTATATCCACCACCCCTTATCAGGATAAGTGTGTAAACAGTAAATGTGCAGGTGTAAGCACATGGATGACATATATAGAGGTTGTATAATGAGATTATCCTGTAAGACAAAATTATGCACTGAACACTAAGTGCTGAGTATATGCCAAATGTATCTATAAATGAGTAGATTAAAATACACACTAAACAGAATTCAGGAGGCAAACCTGCATTACTATGTATGCCAGTATATTATTATGTCATAAATGGCACGCAGAGAGAAGCAGTATACAAAATAAAGTGCACAATGCATATAGAGAGTGTACAACCTTGTTGGCAACTATCCCCGATGCGCGTTTCGCCACAGCGTCATCCAAGGGGTAAAGTATTATATTTATGTCTCTATCTAGGATCTAATCATCTAGAGAGCAAATCTTGTCACTTGATTAAGTGTTATGAATGAGTCACCGAGGAGGAAAAAACAAAAAGCAAGCTAAGCCCAGAAAACTGGAGAGGTTGGTAACTAGAGGATTGCAGACCCCTGATCCTATCCACAACAACTAGCAGTAGCCGTGGAGCATGCCTACGGTGGTCCTAGACGCCTCGTCACGGCCGGAGAACTAAATAAGCCTAAAGAAAGAAAGGGAAAATCTAAACTGCCCCAGAGCAGACCCCAAAGCAATAGACAGCCCCCAACATGTATTGTCGGTGAAACAAGATGAAAACACAGACACAGGCAGAAAGATAGGCTGAGCAAACGATGGGGCCCTAACTAGAAAGGACAGGAAAGAAAAGCTGCTGTCTGCAATCACGCAAAAAACCTGCCAAAAAATGTCCAACACGTCTGATAGAAAAAGGCCCTGAAGTTGCTAGACTTCAAATCACTATATCAGCACTCAGGTATATTCTGAAGACAGAGCAAAAGAGATCAACTGATCACAGACAAAAATGGGGATTCAGCCCAGTCCCAGCCAGGGCTGGCTGAACACAAAAACTAAGTAAGCCACACAAAAACTCATATGAACAATAGCAGAGAAAACTTAGCTTTAGGAAGGCAGGAACCAAACTGGAAACCAGGAGCCACAGTCAGGAAAAATCACCAGCAAGAAACTAGGGAATCGGCTGCCTTAAATCCAATCAGAAACTCCTGATGTCCAATCGCAGTCCTCTTCCTCAGGTGGCCGGTCTCTGCCATTTAGATCAGCTTCATTACCTCCCTTCACCAACAGAGGGAGTCCAGATAGAGAACTCACTACTCCTCTGTCAGCACAGCCAGCTCCATAACCCTCACCAGAAGCCAGAGGCAAACCCGAAAATGAGCTCACAACAATTAAGCCTAACTACATTGGCAAGCAATAGTTCCAATTTTATAAACAATGGTGGGTTTGCTCATATGAATGACAATGGCTGTTTGACTACTTTTATATTAATTGTTGGATCAGGGGCTTTTTTCTAATTTTATCTGAATGCTACTACATTAAAAACTATCAGATGATAAATGACAACTATATTAACATAAAGGTCCTGCTTTATTTGTAATATACATGTAACTGCAACTCTTTTTTTCCCGGTGTATTGTCCCTATTATGTGGGTCTTTATGTGAGGTTTTCATTTTCTCCTCCTAGCCCCGGCTCTATATGTCTTTTTTACAAGTCTCACATAATCATGTTATATCCCCCGTTTTTTGTATATTTTCTATATGATCATTGTCTATAAATAAAGTATTGTACTGTCAAATGTTCATCCATTTGTTTGCTAAAAAAATTTTTTCTTTAAAATAATCCTCATATTTTGCATTGTAGAGGGCACATGTTTATACTCCAGAGAAATATTTAGGGAGATTATTCTTATGGGTCACTTTTCATTTTTTGCCTTGTGGTATGCGTTGGTGCTGTTTGTTCCAAATTCATTAACATAGCGCACACAGTTCATGAATTTTGAGCAAAATAAAAAAAAAATTATTTATCTTTGTGTGACTTTTTAGTGCAAACAATGTCACATAAATTGTACCAATGTTTCATGCGCCCATAAAATTACTTTAAGGGGACTGGAGTACATTTGTTCCAAGTTTTTCAACTTTTAGAAAAGTCACACATTATGAAAACATCTAGAAACCTCAAACTCTGCCCATAGTGGAAAAAAAACAAAAAACACATGACCACATGAAAAAGGAGCAAATAAGATGAATATAGCACAAACAAAAAAAGCGCAAAACACTAAAAACTTGTAAAAAACAGGCGCAAATGCAGTAATAAATCGGGCCATTCATTTTTCCATGAAATGTGGATATGTATAATTATCTTTTTCTTGGAGCCGGAATAGGCCATAGTTCAATATTACCTGGAGGCAATTAAGGCTTACACAAGCATGTGGTATATATTAAGGAAAATTCATTGCCAGTGGGAATATTAGCAGCATATCGCATTGCCTCTGTGTGATGTCGCCAATAATAAAGCAGCGGTATGTCATGAATGGGCACTACGACGGACTCATTACCACTTATGACTGTTAATGGCCAATCATTGTAGGAGGGACTATTATTTTTCTCTATTGTGACATGAAATCATTATAGTGTTCTTGGATCAGCTGAAAAAATATAAAAAAAAAGGATAGGATGCACTTTAACCCCTTAACGACCCAGGAATTGTTCATTTTTTCACTTCCATTCTTTCCACCTCTTCCACCAAGAGCCATAACTTTTTTTTTTTTAAATTATTTTTCCATCAACATAGACGTGTGAGGGCTTGTTTTTTGTGGGCTGAGGTATAGTTTGAATGATAACATTCATTTTACCATATAATTTACTGAAAAACGAGAGATAAAATTCCAAGAGAAATTGTAAACAACCAAAAAAAAAGCAATTCCGCCATTGTTTTTGGGATTTTTGTCTTCAACGCGTTAATTCTTTGGATAAAATAACTGCGGAGAGGAGTCTACAGGTCAATATGATTTTAGTGATACCAATCTTCCATATTTTTTGTTATTTTAATGGTGAAAAAAGGCCAAAATTTGTAAAAAAAAACAAAAAACAAAAAACCTGTGTTTGTGTCTTCATTTTGCAAGACAGAAAACTTTCCTTTTTTCCTATAGAACTGTATGAGGGCTTGTTTTTTATGCGCTGATCTGTAGCTTTTATTGACACTGTTTTGGTATAGATACATTTTGATGTCTTTTTATTATATTTTTGGGGAGGAAAATGAGGTGACTGCAAATACTGCAATTTCGGAGTTTCACGTCTTTTTTTCTTTTCAGCATCTAATGTAACATTTTAATAACCTTATATTTTGTTAGATTGGACTTTTTAGAAAACGGAGGCCCCAATTATGTTACTTTTTTATTTTGTAATTTTTAATTGGGAGAATAGGTTAATTCAAATTTTAATTTTTTTCATATCTTGTACAACATTTTTTTTGTACATTTTTACTTTACTTTTCAGTCCACGTGTTGAACTTGAACCTACATTTGTTCGATCACTTATACTATATATTTCAAAACCACAGTATTGCAGTATATAGTGTGGTGCAGTGACCGCTATGACAGCTAGGGGGCGCTGTATGGGTCATGCACTCAGGCATATCCATTATTGTAATGGAGAAAGGATGGTAAATGACCGTTATGTATCACAAGGTGGGTGGCCTTGTGATGGAGGCTGGAACCGCTATTAATCAGCAGATATTCTGCTGAGGGTTTGTTACTCTGTATTAGGGAGAGCTTCCAGGTGGCTAGTGAGATGGGTGGGACCAGTCACCTACAAACCCACCCAGGGGCATGTGTCTGAAGTAAAGCCTATGTGTGTGGTTGTGAAGGACCTGCAATGAGGTCATAGCCATGTGATGCTGTGGGTGTGGCTACGGACAATATAAGGTGACCAGGGTAGGTCACATGAGTGAATGCCTGGATCTGATTGGTCCGTGTGGAAGGTCCCGGAAGGCCGACGTGCTAGGAGGTGTGCTACCTTCCTGATGCGCACATGTGGACACCGCTGACCGTGTGTGGTCTGTGTGTAATAGCCTGTGAGTGCTGGCCAGTCCCCAGAAGGGAAGGGGCGTCAGGATTGAGAAGCAGCTAAGAGGTAACCCCGTACTTGGGGGGAATTAACCGAGAGACTGTAGAGCCTGATTGCTGGACAAAGCACAGCCTGTGTGAACACAGGGCTAAGGGAGCGGCACTCCATTGTGAATATTCGTTTGGTCTGCTGTAAGACTGTGTTCGTTTCTTCATGCTGCTATGGTTTATGCCGTGATTAATAAACCGCATGGACTGTTTTATATGAAAAGCCTGTGCCGCACCTGGTTTATCTTCTGCCAAGCGAGTGTTCCCCTACATGAACAATAGGCGCTACCTTACAATAGTAATTTGCGGTTCTTCTATGGATCTTAGCCTGTGAACTTTACTGGAGGATCTAAATGGCGGCTTAAACTACAGTGATTGTAAAAAGCTCTAGTCATTGTAGTGAAATGCATAAATCTGTTGTGCAGCACAGCATCTGCTTGATATAGAGCAGTTGCAGCTCCTGAGACTGTTTCATACATTCGTTATCGACCTATGATGGAAATGTACATCGTAGGTCATTAAGGTGCTAAGTTAGTGTTTGTAATGTCCTAAAGGGCAATAATTTGCTTATCTCTGGTGTAAGAATTCTAGTGAACCCCTCAAAGGTCATTTTCATAATGGTGTAAAAAGAACATATGACATGGGCTCATTATGGCAGAATCCTTCTCACATGGCCTAAACACTAATTTAAAAAAATGTCCCAAAGGTAGATAGAATCAATGTTAAATTTGTAATGGAAGTCTTCTTTTGGTTTCTTTCTTCTCAATGTAGTTTTGCCCCAGGGCACCTGATGTTACACAATGGCCATGTCTTCAGTGACTCATCTGTGCAAATCTTTGGTAACTGGCCATATTATACTCTACTGGTGGTCTACAGAAATTGGGACCCATCTGTACAACAAACATTAATGCATACCTGTCATTTCAGGTAACTTTTCAAAATAAGCTGTCATTTGTGTTTACACGAGGAATTACTTAACTTCTGGACACTATATGACTTGTATCCTTCATCTTGCACCAGCTTTCGCCTCGGCAGGATCTATAATTTTCAGTTCTATCTGAGCTACTGGAAGGAAACTAGCTTCTATGATGTCTCCCATACATAGTATACAAAAACAGAGGGCTGTTTGCTCTTACGCCTCTGTGTAACACATGATCTCAAGCAGCAACATCTCATGGAAGACATTATACAGCTGTACTGAGCTGTGTGGCTGTGAATCCAGCGCTATGCTGAGGTATAATATTTGCTTGAAGCTGCAGCACAAGTCTTGTGTGTCACACTGTGCTGAGCATTCCTAACTTCTCCTCATCCCTCCCCTCTACATAGACTATAACCGGAGGTGTGACCTTGCACCTCATTGGTCTTGTTCTAACCAAAATGGATTTTTTTTTTAGAGTGGATAGTGAGTTCTGGAGATGTGAGGAAGGGAAGAAGTGGCTCCTAAGAATAGAAATTAGCAGATTTCTTTGATAAGATATATCATATATTGGCCACATGCACACAACTGAGTATTTGGTGAGTTTTTTACTCCAGTATTTGTAAGCACCAGGAGTGTAACGGTCAGAGGAAAAGCATAATAGAAATATTTGCAAAACTTCTGCATTTCTCACCCACTCCAGGTTTTGTCTTACAAATACTGGGGTAAAAAACTCACCAAATACAGAATGTGTGCACGTGGCCATTTTCTTATATTCACCTGAACACTGATAATGCAAATATTGTTGAAATTACAGAGACCCTTTATAATGCAAGTTACACATATTACAAATGGAATAACCATGTCCTATCATAATTGTAGAGAAAAAAGGTTCTTTTTAAGATGATGAATTCTTTGGATAGTCTAAGCGCTTAAGGCCCCCCTAGTGGAGGAATCGGGCAGACAGAATTTTACCATTTAACTCAAAGTGCAAACAGGGGATTTGTAGCTCTGTATCAAAAAATTGAGCTACAATGTAAAAATGCATTGATAAAATAGGCAGCACAGAATGGTAGACCTAGAAACAACATGACAAATTGATTTTCACTTTTAAGTGAATCTGTCACCAGGTTTTTGCCACCTAATCCGAGAGTCGTATGATGTAGTGCCAAAAGCCCAGAAACCAGCAATGTGACACTGGACTGCTTGCTGCAGTCTTGATAAAATGGAGTTTATCACTAAAGAACTAGTAACCTTGATGCCATGTAGTCCTAGATATTCATTAGCTTTGTATAACCCACCACTGATTGGCAGCTTTCTGCCCATGAACAGTGTACACAGAAAAATGCCAATCAGTGGTGTTGGTAGGGTTATACAGAGGTCATCATTCAGAGAACTGCTAGATCTGCAGCAGATATAACAGTGATTTTATCAAAACTGCAGAAAGCAGCTCAGTAAAGGGTTCATCACTGTAATCAGGGTGTTAGAAATTTTAAAGGGATAGTCCCATCTCCAAGATCCTATCACATTATGTAGTAGATGTAATAATATTATTAGCAAATACTTTACATTAAAAATGTAGTATAGCTCTTCTGATTCGCTATGTTGCTTACCCCATGTGCAGAGCATTGCAGTAGCTTAGGTATCCATGGTTACAACCACTCATATAATGACAGTTAGTTGTTCATGGTCGTAACCATGGATACCTAAGCTACTGCAATGCCTTGCACATGGGTAAGACATTGCGAATCAGAAGAACTATACTATATTTCTAATTGAAGGTATTTGCTAATATTATGATTATTACACCTTCTACGTATTGGAATAGGAACTTGGAAATGGGAATACCCCTTTATGCATCATTCAGTATTGATCCATTGTAGATAAGGCAAAAACATACACACTGTTTAACTACCAAATCAAACAACTGTTTTTGTAAATTTTTAACAATTATCAATTACATAAAAATAAGGTGGAGAGTTCTTTTTATCCCTTTATACCTGCTTTTTATTCAACTGCATCTAAAGTAATAGACATTAATCACTTTCTGCTTGAAAGAATTTTCATGCATTTTCCCAAACTCCAAGAACAAATACAGGAACAGAAGTATGAATAATAATATTGCACCATAAACGTATACTCTGGAGAATAATAAGAAAGTATAGATTGTAAAGGAAATAATATCTGTCATTTACCTGAATCACTCGCATGTTGAGTCCTGTTTCCTGTGCTAACTGTTCTCGAATGTGTCTTGTTGGTTTTGGAGTGGCTGCAAATGCTGCCTTGAGGGTCTCTAGTTGCTTTGCTTTAATGGTGGTCCTAGGTCCTCTTCTTTTGGTACCAGAGTTCTGCTCCTCATTCTCATTGTTGGCAGTCTCTTTATCAGAAGAGGTGGAATGATCTGTCTCTTTACTTTCATCCTGTATTGGGTCTTGAAGATCTGGAGATAAACTTCTGTCTGTACAAGATGACACTAAGAAACACAGAACGTAGTGTTATACAACCTGTATGTTTAGAAGACAACTAAAATATTCTGTCTAAATGGATTCAGGCACAGAGTTTCAGTCTTTTAGATAGTAAAACAAATACAGTCCAGCAATGGTAGAGTTTCTGAGTAATGCCTTCAAAAAAGTACATCCAACCACGATTCCCTGTCTTGGTGTTAGGGACGGTGGAACGCACCAAATATAAATAATAGGAGGTGCGCTCGCCGCCCGGGGTCCACCGTGCGGTAGGTGTAAAGACCGCTGCTGGATAATGGCAGATTCGCCAGAGGGAGGAGTACAGCGTTCAGGTTAGCGTCACCCGAGGTGCTAGGAGCGGCTCTGTTTAAGGCACAGAGACGCCCTAGAGTAATTTAGAAATAAACGCTGGGCCTGTTCACATCATAGGGCCAGCCAGCGTGTGGCGTCGCAGCCGTGAACGCCAAGAGGTGCTGCTGACTGCAGCGCGACGTAAACAGAAGTCGCTCAACGACAGTGCCGGAGGAGCCGGACACTGTCAGACGCTAGTGCTAGGTGCGGAGAGCACAGTGGCGTATAGCCTGCCACTACCTGGCGCTGACTAGAACCAACACTCTGTCACCATTCGTATTATCAGAGGGAAGGGGTTTCTTAATAAGTCAGTCACCAGAACATGCATCCATCACCATTCACACTCAGCATAATATGCCACACTAGCGCATGGCCGAGCCGCCATGCAGGCTTTTTATAGCCATGCGCTTCCGGGACCTTCCAGTACCCTGGAAGGAACCAATGAGATCCGAAGCAGGACCTGGGCACGTGACCTGTGCTCTCCAGTTAGAGGTCAAGTTGCGGGCATGCCCAGTAGCACGGCACGAGGACTTAGCTTCTGGAGCGGTTCCCTGCTGAGCAGGTTGCGCTACCATTGCTGCACCAGAGGTGGCAGCAACATCCAGGCTCACAGAACAAGTCTGAGCGGCACGCCTGGCTCACCGTGATTGCTGAGCAGGGCCCTGAGCGGTCGGAGTGGAATGAGAGACCGCTGTATGTATGGCTCTGGATTCCTGCTGTGCAGAGCCAGAAATCCGACGCCTAACATTACCCCCCCTCCTAGGGCGCCTCACTGTGCTCAAAGGCCGCGATCAGGAGCGGTGCGTGGATGTTTTCCACCAGCTCCCAGGTTCGAGCCTCGGGCTCATGACCCTTCCAATGCACTAAATAAAATTTTTTGCCACGGACAAACCTGCGCCCTACGATGGCATTAACCTCAAACTCGTCAGACGATAAGTCTGACGACCCGGCCGATGACTCAGAAAACCGGGCCATGTGAACTGGTTTGAGGAGGGACACATGAAACACGTCCGAAATGGCTAAATGTGGAGGAAGAGCCAGGCGATAGACCACCAAGCTAATTCGCTCGAGGACCTTGAAAGGTCCAATGTAACGCGACGTGAACTTGGGGGACTCGACCCGCAGTTTGATATTTCGGGTGAAGAGCCACACCATGTCGCCAGGGGAGAAGCTTGGAGCGGGTCACCGATGCGTGTCGACGGACGCCCTCATCCTTTCCTTAGAAGCACAGATAGCATCCTGAGTGTGATCCCAAATGTCCCGGGCCTCCACTGCCCAGTCTGCCACCCTGGAGTCAGTGGAGGACACTGGCATCGGGACAGGGACGCGTGGATGTTGGCCGTAGTTTAGGAGAAAGGGCGTATGACCAGTGGAATCCGCCACCGCATTGTTTAGGGCAAATTCGGCCCATGGTAGCAAGGATGCCCAGTCATCCTGCCTGGCAGAAACAAAATGCCGTAGGTAGGTGACCAAGGTCTGATTGGCTCTCTCGACCAATCCGTTCGTCTCGGAATGGTAAGCGGAGGACAGATTTAGCGCGATGCTGAGTAAGCTGCAGAGCTCCCTCCAAAACCGAGATGCGAACTGGGGACCTCGATCACTAACGATTTTGTCCGCCATGCCATGTAGGCGGAATACGTGCTTGATGAACAAAGTGGCAAGACCACGAGCTGACGGCAACCGTGCGAGTGGCACCAAATGCACAATTTTGGAAAAATGGTCGGTGACCACCCAGATGACCGTACTGCCACCAGACTTGGGCAGGCCAACCACGAAATCCATGCCAACCATCTCCCAAGGTCTATACGCCACTGGCAGGGGATACAGCAGCCCCGCCGGCCTCTGTCTAGAGGGTTTGTTCCGAGCACACGAGATGCATGCTTGCACGTATTCCTTAACATCTCGAGCCATATGTGGCCACCAATATGACCTTGCCAGGAGTTCAGTGGTCCGTTTATTACCAAAATGACCACCCACCCTGGAGGCATGTGCCCAGGCGATAACCTATGGCCGTAGCTGAGGAGGCACCAAGGTCTTGCCTGGTGGCACTGACTTGAGAGCCACTGGAGCCACGGTCGTAAAACTCTCCGGCGGGAGGATTAACCGCAGCTCAGCCTCCCCTTCCTCCGCCGAAACCACCGAGCGCGAGAGAACATCTGCACGGACATTCTTCTCTCCTGATAGATAATGCAAGGTGAAGCGGAAGCGGGAGAAGAAGAGCGACCACCTGGCCTGACGAGAGTTCAGGCGTTGGACCGTCTGTAGGTAGACCAGGTTTTTATGGTCCGTATAGACCTGGAAGGGAAACCGAGCTCCCTCCAGGAGGTGTCTCCACTCTGAAAAGGCCAACTTCATGGCTAGCAGCTCCCTGTCCCCGATGGAGTAATTCTTCTCCGCCGGTGCGAAGGTCTTTGAGAAGAAGAAGCAGGGATGCTTCCGACCTTGAGCATCCTTTTGGAAAAGGACTGCTCCTGCACCGACAGAAGAGGCATCTACCTCCAGTATAAATGGTTTGTTCACATCGGGACGATGTAAAATGGGAGCGCCAGCAAAATTAGATTTTATAGCCGAGAAGGCCTTGGAAACCAGTTCGGTCCAAGCATTAGGGTTAGCTCCTTTCTTTGTGAGAGCAACCAAAGGAGCAACCAGTGTGGAAAAGTAAGGTATAAACTGGTGGTAATAATTGACGAACCCTAAAAAGCGCTGCACCGCTTTGAGTGAATGGGGTTCTTGCCAATCCATTACCGCTTGCAGTTTGGCCGGATCCATAGCCAACCCCTGGGCCAAGATGATGTAGCCCAGGAACGGCAAGGACTCCTGCTCAAACTGGCACTTTTCTAGCTTGGCGAAAAGGGAGTTCGCCCGTAGACGGTCGAAGATCCTGCAGACGTCTCTCCGGTGAGTGGCCAAATCTGGCGAAAAGATGAGAATGTCATCCAGATAGACCACCACCGAGGTAGAGAGCATGTCGCGGAAGACGTTGTTGACGAAATCCTGGAAGACAGCAGGCGCATTACAAAGGCCGAAGGGCATGACCAGATATTCATAGTGGCCATCCTTGGTATTAAAGGCTGTCTTCCACTCGTCTCCTTCGCGAATGTGGATCAGGTTGTATGCCCCCCGTAGATCTAGTTTCGTAATGATCCGGGCCCCTCGCAACCTGTCAAACAGTTCAGAGATCAACGGAAGAGGGTATTTATTTTTTACAGTTATGGCATTGAGACCTCTGTAGTCAATGCAGGGACGTAACTCTCCGCTCTTCTTCTGAACAAAGAAGAACCCTGCACCAGCCGGCGACACCGACTTTCTAATAAAACCCCTAGCCAGGTTCTCCTGGATATACTGTGACATAGCTTCTGTCTCGGGGAGTGATAGTGGATACACACAGCCTCTAGGAGGTTCTGTGCCTGGCATGAGGTCTATCGGGCAATCGTATAGACGGTGCGGCGGGAGCGTCTCCGCAGATTTTTTGGAGAAGACGTCCGCGTACTGGTGGTAGGGTTTAGGTAGCGCGGAGAGATCCGCAGGCACTTCAGTGGAGGCCACCTGAGGACTGCCCCTCAGACACCTCCCCTCACAGTCCTTGCTCCAGGTGAGTATCTTCCCTGTCGCCCACTCAATATGAGGAGAGTGGCAACGGAGCCAGGGAACCCCGAGAAGCACCTGATCGATGCCCTCTGGCAAGACGAGCAGGGACAGAGTCTCATGATGAGAGGGTGAGATAGAGAGCCCAAGTAGAGCTGTCTGATGGGTCACCTGAGAGGGTAACGGTGCTCCGTTAACCACCCTGATGGTCATAGGCTGTGGTAATAGTACCAGGGGAATGGCGTGTTTCTGGGCGAAGGTAGAAGACATAAAGTTCCCCTCGGCCCCGGGAATCCATGGTAACCTCTGCCTCCCAGGTGGAGGACCCACTGTCTAAGATGCCCTGGAATACCGGTTTGGGTGAGAATGGTTTCATATTGGACTGCCCACCACCTATGGCTACTGGACGTTTTTTTTCGCCCGCGGTGGACACGTGCTAGCTGGGTGACCAAACTGTCGGCACTGATAGCTATGTACAGAGCTTCGCATCGGCCGTGGCTTTGAGCCGGTGCAAGACACCTCCATAGGTTCAGAGAGCGAAAGCTCCTGTGCGGGGTATGTCAGCGGCTCGGAGAATGTGGGAGCCAAGTGAACCCTGCATCTGGATTGTGCCCGTTCCAGCCCGCGCTCCATAAACCGGAGGTCTACGCGGGTGGAAACGGCAATCAATTCCTCCAGACTTGCGGGAACCTCTCTGGTAGCTAGAGCGTCTTTAACGTGCTCAGCTAACCCTCTCCAAAACACCAGGACTAAAGCTTTGTCCAGCCACTCTAATTCGGACGCCAATGTCCGGAAACCGGACGGCATAATGGCTGACCGAGAGTGACCCCTGTGTTAGGGATACTAGCAGGAGAGAGGTATCGTGAGTGATCCGTGGTCCCAAAAAGACCTGCTTCAGGGCCGCGAGGAACTGAGCAGCACCTTGAACCACTGGATCATCACGTTCCCACAACGGTGTAGCCCACTGTAATGCCCGGCCAGACAAGAGTGACACAATAAAGCCCACCTTAGCCCGCTCTGTAGGAAACCGTGCAGCCAGTAACTCGAGCTGAATTGAGCACTGGCTCACGAATCCCCTACAGGTGGCGCTGTCACACGAAAACTTGTCGGGAAGCGGGAGGCGAGTAATAGTCGGCGTGGGCAAAAGTGCGGGCACACGTGAGACAGCCTCAGCGACTGTCTGAGCGGCAGCTAGCGCAATATTCGCAGCTAAGTTGGCGCTCTCAATAGCAGCCAACCTGCTCTCTAGCTGCCGAATATAGCGCTGCAACTGCTGCATGTCTGCCATTACCAGCCAGGCCCTGGCGCTAGTGTAATGTTAGGGACAGCAGAACGCACCAAATATAAATAATAGGAGGTGCGTTCGCGGCCCGGGGTCCACCGTGCGGTAGATGTAAAGACCGCTGCTGGATAATGGCAGATTCGCCAGAGGGCGGAGTACAGCGATCGGGTTAGCGTCACCCGAGGTGCTAGGAGTGGCTCTGTTTAAGGCACAGAGACGCCCTAGAGTAATTTAGAAATAAACGCTGGGCCTGTTCACATCACAGGGCCAGCCAGCGTGTGGCGTCGCAGCCGTGAACGCCAGGAGGTGCTGCAGACTGCAGCGCGACGTAAACAGAAGTCGCTTAACGACAGTGCCGGAGGAGCCGGACACTGTCGGATGCTAGTGCTAGGTGTGGAGAGCACAGTGGCGTATAGCCTGCCACTACCTGGCGCTGACTAGAACCAACACTCTGTCACCATTCGTATTATCAGAGGGAAGGGGTTTCTTAATAAGTCAGTCACTGGAACATGCATCCATCACCATTCACACTCAGCATAATATGCTACACAAGCGCATGGCTGAGCCGCCATGCAGGCTTTTTATAGCCATGCGCTTCCGGGACCTTCCAGTACCCTGGAAGGAACCAATCAGATCCGACGCAGGACCTGAGCACGTGACCTCTGCTCTCCAGTTAGAGGTCAAGTTGCGGGCATGCCCAGTAGCACGGCACGAGGACTTAGCCTCTGGAGCGGTTCCCTGCTGAGCAGGTTGCGCTACCATTGCTGCACCAGAGGTGGCAGCAACATCCAGGCTCACAGAACAAGTCTGAGCAGCATGCCTGCTGACCAGGGCCCTGAGCGGTCGGCGCAGGATGGGAGACCGCTGAATGTACGGCTCTGGATTCCTGCTGTGCAGAGCCAGAAATCCGACGCCTAACACTTGGTGCAAGAACTTTATACCGGTGAAGCTTTACTCCGCAGTCCTCCCGTTGCTGGATTATAACTAGAGATGAGCAAATTTGTTAAGATTTTGTCCCCGAATCTGATTTTGACATATTCGGCCCATATTCGAACACTATTCGTCCTGAATGTTTGTCTTATGTTCGGTTCTGAACATATTCGTTAATTTCTACTCCCACTGACTCTAATGACGTTCGGCAGTGTTCAACGAATATTGCAAAAACAATATTTGATTCCAATCGTATTCAGAACAGAATCTGAACAAATTCGCTCTCCTCTAATTATAACTTTATTATACTTGTTGACTTTATGTATACTGGGGATATGCATGCAAGGGTGGATTGCTGATACACAGGTGGTGAACCGATGTCTTTTGGAAGATGTAGAAAGGGTCTATCAGGTAAAATGGGATTTTGAACATACTTCTTAAACACAAACAAATACAAGCCTAAAACTCTAAACATTGTTTTATCAATGTTTTCTACATTGAAGTCAGTGGTGTAAAGTGGTGCTTAGACTGGTCAATAGCATCAGTTCTTTGATCCTAAAATTGGTATAACTTGCATTTTATTTATTGAAATCATTGTTGATTCTTTGCTCAAAAGTCCAGTGGGAACCTGAAAACCCACCTCATCAAGAAAGCCTACAGCCTGCAATGACCCTGCTACCTCCTCACCACTACTGGAGATATCACCTCAACCAACACCGGAACTGCTGCAACCCCCCAACCTTTTGTCTCCATTCCCACCATCCTGTAGCATGTAAGCCTGAGAGGGCAGGGTCGTCTCCCCTCTGTATCAGTCTGTCATTGTAAGTTTGTTTACTGTAAGTGATATCTGTAATTTGTATGTAACCCCTTCTTATGTACAGCACCATGGAATCAATGGTGCTATATAAATAATAATAATAATAATACTCGCTCATCACTATACACCAGTGATTGCCAAGAAGGGTAAACCAGTGTTCACACACATATAGCACATGAAGTCACAAGGAAAAGGTTTTCTGCTACACTGGTTCCATGGCTGTTTTTGAGCACATGGCCTATGATGACTCTAATAGATGTTAAAGTATCTTGCAAGTTTTATTTTATATCCTATATACACAAATAGGATGGAAGAGGCTGGGTCATGTTGGGTTGACTTGAACTCATGCACAGTAAATATAATGTATACAAGAATCATTTCATTCTCAAGACAAAGTGCACATTGATAGTAAAGTAGTTTTAAGGCTAATTTTCAAAGAATATATTATAATTCATTCACAGTGTTATTTAAGATATAAAAAGGTCACTAAATGCAAATAATCTTAGCATGTTCGCACACGTAGTCTTAACACGAGTGCTTCCTTAAGAATGGACACTGACACAATGAAGCATCTCCTATTTTCATGCATAGTCCCATGCTAGAATTCATCCATGTGAATGGTGTCCTCATAAGCATGGCAAAGGGACACTCAAGAAACACAACACCAGTGGATTTCTTTTTAGAAGTTTTGTGTTGTATACTTAAACATAATTAGCAGTATTGTGTTCATTATTAAAAACACAATATGGTTTCATAGCCATGCATTTCTCTGAAAGTCCCACGATCTGACATTTACAAGGTATATTTTGCTTATTTTTCCAAATAGTAATCCATAGGAAATATAAATGTAACATTGTGACTGGGAAAGGGCCAGTTCCAGGTATATTCGGACCGTTGGGAGACAGGGTTGGCTCCTCTTCACTTTCACTTTTCCATCTTGAATTCCAAGATCATAGCTTTTATATTTTTTGGTTGATGGAATTGTACAAGGTCATTTTTGTTGTACAATCTGTAGTTTTTTTTTATCACTACCATTTTAAGGTCCATACAATTTTCTGATCTTTTTTATTCTAACTTTTTAGTAAGCACATTGATCAAAAACAAAAATTCTGCCATTTTCTAGCACCATTTCAGTATTCACCAAATGGAAGAATACTATGGTTGGATCACTATGCCTCCAGACATACCATATATGTTATTTTTTTTTTTTTTTACCTTTTTGATCTGGAAAAGGGGTAATTTGAACTTTTAGATTTTTTTCTAAATATTTGTCATTGTTTTTCTTTTACATGTTTTTATACCCCACAGATGACTTAAACTTTTGATCTCTTGAATAATACTGTAATATTTCAGTGTATTGTACATTTAAGGATACATTCCCACAATAAGCATTTGGTGAGTTTTTGATGTTATATGTAAATTAGGTTACTTTCATTACATTTTTTAGTGCACTTTTTTTTTTACATGTTTTTTTATTTATTTTACTGTTATATAGCACTATTAATTCCACAGCGCTTTACAGACATTATCGGACTGTCCAAATTGGGGCTCTATCAGTATGTCTTTGGAGCGTTGGAAGAAACTGGAGTACCTGGAGGAAACCCACCCAAACTCCTTGCAGAAGTCCTTTGTGTTTATTATCACAATTTTGACGTTACGGTTGTTGTCTCGTGCTGGTGTGTTATGCTTTAAACAAAGCTTCTTTGTTTGATACCTGCTCATATTTGGCTTTGACAAAACATTATTCATATATACATGTGCGGATTACCTACATTTTTACTGCGCTTCTGTAGCGTAAGTGCGATGAAAATGCATATGCTTTTTCCTACCTGCAGATTTTCTGAATCTAATGAAAGTCTGTGGGGAAAATCTGTGCAAAAACTTCAGTGTACTCACAAGAGAAAATGACACGTTGCAGATTTAAGACGTTTTGTTTTTTTGCAAAGCAAAAATATGCAACGTCAAAAACTCACCAAAATCTTATCGTGTATCCTTAACCTAATGGATTCCTAGTAGGCTCAAGCCACACGCTGGGCTTTATAGGTGCACAAACATGGCAGTCATGGGTCTTTAGTAGTATTTGCGGTCTTGTGAGGAGGGAAAATAATCGTTGGAAGGGGAAACTCCTCCCAATTTCCAAGCTTATTATTGCAGCTGAGTCACTCGACAGCTGTCATGATTGACCAAAACTAGGTCTGATCACAATGACAGCAGTTAGGCTTGCGTGCCAGCTGTACAACGAAACAGGCCCTTTCTCTGTATGGAGTGGGTTTAACTACTGAGACCCTCCATAGATGTGGTGTAAAGAGGGCCGAGTGTGCCCTCCGAGGTCTTGACATATACTTGGCCCGCCAAGAGCTGGCGCCAGCCCCAACCAAGAATATATGAAGTGTGTGCCTTCTGCACCGCTCATTCCTATATTTTGCCATTCACACTTTTTACATTTTCTGCTTGCAGCCTGCCTAGACGAATGGTAATGGTAAATGTGCACAACACTTATTGTAAAATAACATCCATACTGGATATAAAACCCATATGGAAACTAACAGGCGGACAGCAGATATGACTATGGACAGGAGGCCTTTTAAGGAAAATCATCATGGACAAGGAATCCTCCATGTAAACACCAAGAAACGCACAGAAATATAAAACCTATAAAATGCAAAAGTGCATATAATGTGCTGTACCCAGTATGAGCAGGGAGGTCCTGTCCCTAGGTTTAAGGTAAGGGTCAAGTATAAATAGAATTCATGCCAATAATGTGTAACAACCTTTAACAGAAGTGGCCAAACCACCCAAAGTAAAGAAGGTAATCTAAATTGACCATGTATAAACATAATGATGTAGAATCCCTTACCCATATGGTTGCCCAACCAATGTGCAGAGAGCCCCGACGCGCGTTTCGCTGTATCTTCCTCAGGTTGATATTTTTCTACCTTTTGGTATTGATTTGTTTTTTGACGTTTCCACAATGTGGTTAGGAGATCTTGAAAACTCTCTATAAATCATATGTATTTTCTATGTCCTTTTGAGAGGATCCTTGTTTGCCTAATATGAGGTTTCATATGTTAATTTTGTTCTGGTATGCTATTAGAATGGTAATGATATAATCAGCCATTTTTACGGATTGGGTCACTGCTCTTCCCACATCCCCCTAAGATGGTAAGCTCAAATGGACAAGATCCTGTCTGTTTTTACCATAGTAATAGCTGTATGTGTTGTCATGTTTGCTTACTGCTTCTCCATGCTATGTTGGCGCTATAGATACAAATTCCATTTATATACCCTATGGATTTTATAACCATTATTGTACATGGAATGCAAAAGAGACTTTGCAGCAAGAAGAGCCAGACCTGGTAATGTGCACCTGCCCTGTCAATAGTGAGAGATGGCAGTGGATATCTAGCGTACATAACCAATTACACCTTGTCTTCATGCCAGAGTATAGAATGTCAATGATTTGCAAGATGCTGGTGTGAAGGGAGCAGAATAAGGCCGGGTCAGATGAGAAAATGAAAAACTGCATGTTTTTCATTTAGAAAAAAATAGGATGCTTATCACCTGTATTATCATTCATATGCCATCAGTGTGACCTCTATATATATGTTACATCCGTATGGCATCCATTTTTAAACAACAACTCTTAAAAAATATACAAAACCAAATATTTCTTCTTAAGTTAATAATTGCATTTTATCAGTAAAAAATGTCTACAATATGGCTTATCCATCTGGGAGCCATCAGATGACCGACCCTATGCAATAAGAATAGTCCATGTGCTGTCTGTGTGATATCTGATGTAACATGAACTGAAAATCTACGTATTATATGCTCAGCTGAACAAGCCCTTAGACCGCGTTCACACGTTTAGTATTTGGTCAGTTTTTTACAACACTATTTGTAAGACAAAACCTGGAGTGGCGAAATCAGAGGAAAAGTATAATAGAAACCCGTCACCACTTCTGTATGTATCACCCACTCCTGGTTTTGGCTTACACATACTGATGTAAAATACTGACCAAATACTGAACGTGTGAACGTGACCTAAGGCTGAGCACGGTTGGGGCTATATTAGGCTGTATGTATTCTGAAACCCCTAAATTAAATTTAAACTTCATATTTTTAGGAATGTAAAACAAATTCATTTGCCTATGTATATTTAACACAGATATAGCCAAGTTAGAAAACAGACAATTCTATTTTAGAGAACACAGAAAATTCTATTCTACATTAAAAAAAGATTTTAGGCTTTTCTTTCTTTTTAATCAATTAGCTAAATATGTTATTTGTAATTAAAATACAAGCCAATTACCTAAGTCATTAGTATACTCTATAAGTGCTGCGCCAAAAAATGTCCTTTACATAATAGGGCATACAAGAAAAGGTCGGGTGCACGGCTTCTGGTTGGAGAAGTGATGCATAACATGCTATCAATTTGCATTTGTTTTTCAGGTTCCTGGATCAGGTTATTATATGACATATAGATGCTATAAAAAATTGTTCTTTACTGAATAAATGATAGATGCATATTTCTTTGCATCTGACACCCTCATTAAACAAAATCAAAGTTTCAGGATGCAACACATAGAAAAAACAGTGGAAGATAAGGGCTGTGCTCAAAAGAGCCTCAGTTTGGGTTCACATATATTAATTGCATCAGGCTCATCTTTTTAAAGAGAATCTGTCACCCTTTTTTTGGACTATGAGCTGCCGGCATCGACATCAGGGGCTTATCTACATCATTCTGTAATGCTGTAGATAGGCCCCCGTTGTAACCTGAAAGATAAGAAAAAAGAGTTAATTATACTCACCCCGACGTCCGGTCCGGCGCCTCCCATCTTCATATGATGCCATCCTGTTCTTCCCTTCCTGTCATGGCTCCGGCGCAGGCGCACTGCTCTGGCGCCTGAGCAGTGTAGTATTCTGCTCTGCCCTCAACAGGGCAGAGCAGTGTGCCTGCACCGGAGCCACGACAGGAAGGGAAGAAGATGATGACATCGTATGAAGATGGGAGGCGCCGGACCGCAACACCCATCGGCCCAAGACTGGACCGCCCCCCCTTGGTGAGTATAATCTAACTCTTTTTTCTTCTTTTTCAGGTTACAACAGAGGCTTATCTACAGCATTACAGATACATGTAGATAAACCCCTGATTCCCTTTAAGCCTCCCCTAATCACAACTGATGACAAAACTGATGCAAATATGATCGGTTTTCATCAAGCTTTTTCTGTCCTTTTCTTTCTTTCGCTTTTGCTTTTTACTCCCAGGCAATGGTCTGAGGGCAGAACAATAAGGTTACATTAAGGCTGTGTGCCCACATAAGCGTTTTTTTCTTGTTTTTTAAGCGTTTTTTCCATGCAAAAACGCTTTAAAAACTGCATACATTAAGCATCCCATTCTTATCATGCATTCTGCAATTTTTGTGCACATGATGCGTTTTTTCCGCAAAAAACCACATCGCGGTAAAAAACGCAGCATGTTCATTAATTTTACGGAAAAATGCATTTCCAACTATATTTTATGAGAATGTGGATACTCCGGAAAAAAACGCATAAAAAACGCCCAAAAAACGCAAAAAAATGCGTTTTTCCTGGGAAGGAGTCCGGTTTTTAGTCAGGAATTTTCTGCATACATGGGCACATAGCCTAAATGTTGCCCCACTGTGGCACTTGGAGCTGTCCTAAGCTATCATCTATCTATTACCTACCTATTTATCTATCTATCATTTATTTATTATCTATCATCTTTCTATCATCTATCTGTTATCTGTCTATCGTCTATTATCTATCTATATACAGACAAAAAAAGAAGGCACCACACCAGTTCAGTGTGAAAAAATGTGGCTATTTAATTGTCCAAAATGGCGATGTTTCAGCACAGGAAGCGAGAAAGGCCACCCTGCAGAACTCACCGGCAGCGAGGTCCCAACTGCTGTGAGCTACAATCAGGGCCACCGCCTTCAGCGTATCAGTGCATGGCAGGCAAAGGCCACATCTAGCTTCGTCGTGTCTAGAATGGAGTTGCTCCTCTGAGGCATGACATCAAGGAAAAGGGAGGAGCCTCATGGATTACACCGCTGTGCTCATAACCGGAAGCTGCCGTGCATGTGTGAGGGGAAGAGCGGTGTGAGGGGAAAATGAGAGGAGTGGGGGGGGGAATGAGAGGAGGGGGGGAAAGAGAGGAGGGGGGGGAATGAGAGGAGGGGGGGATGAGAGGAGGGGGGGGATGAGAGGAGTGGGGGGGGAAATGAGAGGAGTGGGGGGGAATGAGAGGAGTGGGGGGGAATGAGAGGAGTGGGGGGGAAATGAGAGGAGTGGGGGGAATGAGACGAGTGGGGGGGATGAGGAATGGGGGGAATGAGACGAGTGGGGGGGAAATGAGAGGAGTGGGGGGAAAGGAGAGGAGTGGAGTTGCTCCTCTGAGGCATGACATCAAGGGAAAGGGAGGAGCCTCATGGATTACACCGCTGTGCTCATAACCAGAAGCTGCTGTGCATGTGTGAGGGGAAGAGCAGTGTGAGGGGAAAATGAGAGGAGTGGGGGGAGAAAATGAGAGGGGGGAAATGAGAGAAGTGGGGGGAAAATGAGAGGAGTGGGGGGAAAATGAGAGGAGTGGGGGGAAAATGAGAGGAGTGGGGGGGATGAGAGGAGTGGGGGGAAAATGAGAGGAGTGGGGGGAAAATGAGAGGAGTGGGGAGGGAAATGAGAGGAGTGGGGGGGAAATGAGAGGAGGGGGGAATGAGAGGAGTGGGGGGGAAATGAGAGGAGTGTGCAGACCCATCATATAGTAACATGTTTTTTCATGGTCAATGTGCCCACAGCTTTGATGTTTTTGTTTTACAGCAAGAGGCAGTTAAAAATCACTTGTCAGCTCTCAATTGACAACAGGGTGTGTCCCTACAGAGTCTCATGCTGTCCAGTCCTGTCGCTGTCCTGTGCTGGTAATTGCAGATTGTGTAGGGACACACCCTTTTGATAAAACAAATATTATATTATGTCCTAGTTGTCAATATATTACACATTTTTAAGACCAGCACAATGCATAATTCTAATTAGCATGTACTACAACTGTTTTTGCTAATTGGCATGTGAGGCGTGTTAACAGTTCTTTAAGTAGCTTCAAAACAGAGACATATCCATCACGTGACCACACCAGGCATGTCTGTGAAAAGGAAAGCATAAATAGGAGCATTTTGGGGAGAACATGTTCAAACTAATTGAAAAATATTGCATAAAAAGATCTCCAAAATCATAATATAATGTTGGTCAAATGCTGCAACACTGATTTACTCTCTAACATATGATGTACAAGCTTACACTAATATTGGAGGTAAAATGTATAAATCATATCTCAAATCTTGCTTAAAGGGGTTTTCCACTTTCAGAAACATGGACCCCAATACCTAAAATAAATACAGCAGCTACTCACCCTCTCTGGGCCCAGCGAAAGCTACCAGTTGCTGCTGGTGACTGTGTGACTTCACCGCTGGCGCCAGAGCAGCAGTGAGGTTGTTATTTTAGATACTTTACTGCATTTAGGATCCACATTCCTGAAAGTGGAAAACCCCTCTAACTTTGATTTCAAAACAGGTACAACTATCAAAACCTTTTGGAAACTATTCCTCTATAAAAAGTGACATCTAGTGGTGTGGTGCTAAAACTTCAAAGGCCGTTCCAGAAACGACCAACAATCCACTCACTACAACTCATCAGCATAAATAAAATCAGTGAGATGTACCTGAAAAGTAGGACAAGTGTCATGCGAGTACACTGCGATTTTTCTAACCTAGCATCTGTATGACATCCATATGACATGCATATGCAATCTGTATACAGTACGTTTTTAACCCTCTTCTGACATCGGGCGTAATAGTATATCCATTTTGGAATCCCTCCCTTTGATGTGGGCTCCAGCGCTGATCCCCCATCTTTCCCAGCACATGTCAGCTGTTTTGAACAGCTGACATGTGCCTCTAACAGCTGCGAGTGGAAACAATCTCTGACAGCGGCATTTAACTCGCACTTCCGGCAAGCATGCCAGAAATCGCGCCCATTGGTGAACCCATTACGTGATCGCGGGTCACCGATGGGTTATCATGACAACCAAAGATCTCCAGCAGACCTCTATGGTTGTCATAGCCAGATTGATATGAGCGGTCGGCGCTCATAGCAAGTGAGCATTTCTGCTACATTCAGGCGATCTGATCATCGCCTGTATGTAGCAGAGCCGATCGGACAACTACAGCTTCTAGTCTCCCATGCAGACTATTGAAACATGCAAAAAGTTTTTAAAAAGTTTTTAAAAATATTAAAAAATTAAAAAATAAAAGTTCAAATCACCCCACTCTTGCCCCATTCAAAATAAAACAATAACAAAAAAAAAAATAAATCAAACATACACATATTTGGTATCGCTGCGTTCAGAATCGCCCGATTTTTCAATATAAAAAAAAAAGAATTAACCCTCTTGGTAAATAATGTAACAAGAAAAAAATTAAAAATTTCAGAATTACAGTTTTTGGTAGGTGCTACATTGCAATAAAATGCAAAAACAGGAGACCAAAAGATCGTATATACTGTACACCAAAATGGTATAAAATAAAAACGTCAGCTTGGTGCACAAAAAATAAGCCCTCACCCAGCCCCAAATCGCGAAAAATGGAGACGCTACGGGTCTCGGAAAATGGCGCCTTTTTTAACCAAGGTTTGGTTTTATTTTCACAGCTTAACCCCTTAACGACAAGGGTATTTTTGGTTTTGCGTTTTTCATTTTTCCCTCTAATTCTTCCCAAAGCCATAACTTTTTTATTTTTCCGTCAATATGGCCATGTGAGGGCTTGTTTTTTGCTGGACGAGTTGTACTTTTGAACAACACCATTGGTTTCACCATGTCATGTACTACAAAACGGGGAAAAAAAAAAGTGCAATCCCACACTTGTTTTTTGCTTTGCTTTTTTGCTAAGTTCACTAAATGCTAAAAGTGACCTTCCATTATGATTCTCCAGGTGATTACAAGTTGACAGACACCAAACATGTCTAGGTTCTTTTTTATCTAAAGGGCATGTCACACTAAGAGATATCGCAAGCAATATCGCTATAACTGATGACGTTATAGCGATATTGCTAGCGACATCGCTGTGTCTGATACTTACCTACGACCCGCTCCCCCGCTGGTTATCGCTGATCGCGCTAGAACGTTCAGGACTGTTTCTCGTCGTCAGCTTCCTGCGGCGCTTCCTGCTGTGAAGACGAGCGACACGTGGAGCCGGGCGGGAGGACGCAGGATCGCCTGGTGTGACAGGTAAGTAGCGACCCCCGTCCCCAGCGATGTCGCTGGTGAGATCTGCCTGTGTGGCAGCTCACTAGCGACCACTTAGCGATGTACCAGCGATCCTGACCGCGTCATATCACTGGTCGGGATCGCTGGTACATCGCTAAGTGTGACAGTACCTTAAGTGGTGGAAAAAATTCCATTGTTTGTTTAAAAAAAAAAAATTGCACCATTTTCAGAGACTCGTAGCGTCTCCATTTTTCGTGATCACGGGTTGGGTGAGGGCTTATTTTTTGCGGGCCGAGTTGACGTTTTTAATGATAGGTTCTTTTGATCGCCCGTTATTACATTTTAGTGCAATGTCACAGCGGCCAAAAAGGTCGTAATTCTGGCGTTTTGATTTTTTTTCTCGCTACGCCGTTTAACAATTGGGTTAATCCTTATTTTTATTGATAGATCAGGCAATTCTGAACGCGGCGATACCAAATATGTGTATGTTTGATTTTTATATTGTTTTATTTTGAATGGGGCAAAAGGGGAGTTATTTGAACTTTTATATTTTTTTATTTCAGATTTTTAAAAACATTTTTTTTAACTATTGGCATGCTTCAATAGCCTCCATGGGAGGCTAGAAACTGCCAAAGCTCAATCGGCTCTGCTACAAATAGGCGATGCTCAGATCGCCTGTATGTAGCAGAATTACTGCATTGCTATGATTCTGATTTGGCTTTTATTCTAAGTCATATTACAAGACTCGTTAAAGGGTTAACTGTGACGTGTAGGATCGCTACTACCAGCAGGTGGCGCTATAGAGTTCAAGTCCTCTTTTTCTCTGAAGAGGCAATTTGCATTGCTATGAGCGCCCACCACAGTGTGGCGCTCATAGTAATCCGGCATCGACAACCATAGATGTCTCCAGGAGACCTCTGGTTGTTATTCCAATGCATCGCTGACCCCCGATCACGTGACAGGGGTCAGCGATGCGCATACTTCAAGCTGCACTGGTTAAATGCCGCTGTCAGGGTTTGACTAGTTAATAGACGCGGGTGCATCGTGATTCCATCTGCGCCTATTGCGGACACATGTCAGTAGTTCAAAACAGCTGACATGTCCTGGCTTTGATGCGGGCTCACCGCTGGAGCCCTCATCAAAGCGGGGGAGACGTCCAATGACAGACGTGTCCGTCATTGGACGTTAAGGGGTTAAATAAAAAAGACCTATATATGTTTGGTGTCTATGAACTCGTAATGACCTGGAGAATCATAATGGAAGCTCAGTTTTAGCATTTAGTGAATATGGTAAAAAAAAACGAAAAAAAAAGTGTTTAATTGCACTTTGTTTGCAATTTCACCGCACTTGGAATTTTTTCCTGTTCTCCAGTACAAGATATGTTTAAAATCAGTCATGTTGTTCAAAAGTACAATTTGTCCCGCAAAAAACAAGCTCTCACATGACCATTTTGATTGAAAAATAAAAAAAGTTATGGCTCTGGGGAGAAGGGAAGCAAAAAACGGAAACGCAAAAATGGAAAATGACCCGGGGGTTAAGGGGTTAACATTAGCTTTTACATTCTACAATTTTTTGTCATTTTAAAGCTAGTTTTCTAAGTAATAAATGAATCGATAGATAAATGTCAATGAGCTATATAATCAGTGCTTTGTGTGTACAGCTTACTGTACATGTGTTTAGCTAGCTAATAAAAAAAATTAAACAAAAATTTGGCTTGGGTCCCTCTCATTTTTCTTATCCAGCTGAGGGAAAGCACAAAGCTGAGGGCTGGTGTTATTATTCTGGGAAGGGGTCACTTTCCATGAATTCCTCATCGTTTTAAAAACAGCTCACAGCTGTCTGCACAGCCTACACTGGCCATTAAAAAGGTGGGTACTCCCCAAAAAAATGACCTCTAATGTTATGTTGGGTTTTCGAGGAGACAGGTGTGTAAAATTCGGATGGCTCACACATGATCCGTGTGCTGTGCCATTTTTTTCTGGCATCCATTGACTTGCATTGGTGAGTCTCGTCCGAGATACGTAAGACAATCGCTGCATGCTGTGATTTTTTTCTCAGTCTGATCTGAGCTGAGAAAAAAATCACAGATGAGCACGGACTCATAGACTAAAGGGCCTGTCACACTAAGCGATATTGCTAGCGATATTGCTATGTCTGATACTTACCTCCGACCGCTCCCCCGCTGGTTATCGCTGATCGCGCAAGAACGTCCTGGACTGTTTCTCGTCGTCAGTTTCTTGCTGGACTTCCTGCTGTGACGACGAGCGACGCGTGGAGCCGGGCGGGAGGACGTCAGGATCGGCTCGTCTGACAGGTAAGTAGCGATCCCCGTCCCCTGCGATGTCGCTGGTGAGATCTGCCTGTGTGGCAGCTCACTAGCGACCACTTAGCGATGTACCAGCGATCCTGACCGCGTCATATCATTGTCGGGATCGTGGGTGCATCGCTAAGTGTGACAGTACCTTAACATTAGTAAGAGTGCAATCCGATTTTTTTTTATTGAATTGCACTCTTCCGATTTAAACGCAGATGAGTGTGAGCCCTAAGTCAAGACGATCCTAAGTAGACTATCACAGCTCCATATCAATATTATCACCATATGACTGAATGTTACCTGTAGGCCATAAGGCCTGTGGATAGTTTTGTGTATCCTTCCTTTCTAATGTTTAAATTATAAATCCTTATAATCCTTATTTCATAATTAGAAATTCTGGCAGTATGAATCAGAGCCTGGCTGTGAGATTGCAGCCAGGTATATTAACCTGTCAGTTGAGAAATGTTGCCCAAACCGTGAGCAACACGCATCAGCCACTGGCTGTTGTAACCCAGCCATATATGTTTGTCTGTGAAAGGCTGAAGAGTTTCAGAGAAATACATACTTTTAATGGCCATTGGGGACCAAGCCGTGTGGGTGACTAGGCATACAGGTGGGTCCCTGGCAGCTTCTCCCCGCCCACTGACAGTGACTGACAACCCTGAACCTGCTTGTACATATAGGCAGAGGCATGTCAGTTACTGTCAGTGGGAGGGGAGAAGCCGCTGGGGACGACTTGTCACTAGAGTTGAGTGAATTTGTTCGGGTTCCCTCTTATTCGGAAAGCTATAGTGCTTACCGAATAAGCTGCAGAGGGAACTCGGCTTCCTGGACCGGCTGATCGGCACCACAGCTGAATGTGTCGCGGCTGTGTGACAGTCAGGACACATGCATGGAGAGCCCAACAAACAGGCGACACATGAAGCTGCGGCACTACTCAGCTGATCAGCCGGCGTGATCCAGGTATCCGTGTTCACTCTGCAGCTTATTCGGTAAGCACTATAGCTTGCCGAATAAGAGGGAACCCGTACAAATTTGCTCAACTATGCTAGTCACCAACATGGCTCAGTCCCTGGCAGCTAACAAAAGTATGTTTTTCTCTGAATTGCTGCAGATATTCAGACACAATTATCCATGAATTGGATACGACAGGCAGTGGCCGATACATGCTGTCCATGGATTCTGCAACATGTATCATCTGACAGGGTTCCTTTTAAAGATTGGATAGTGTACCATAGTTGAAGACCAGACTAATCCATCTCCACCCCTGGCCAATTTTCAAGAGCGATGCTGTAGGTGATTGACATGTTTCTCTTGTGTACAGAGGGACAGACCTGTCAATCACCTTTGGCAATGCTGGAAGGAGCTGGCCAAGGGTGGCACCGAACTAGTCCGGTCTCTGGCTATGGTCACCAGCCAGGTTTTTGAAGTATATTTTCTCTGAAATGCCAGAGTGTTTCCGAGAAAAACATACCTGGTTACAATCACACAGCCAGTTTAGGCAGCATGAATCAGATGACAGGTTTCCTTGTCAGTCTTGTCAGAAACACTTGTCAGTCTTATTGCATTTCTTTCCTGTGTGGTACTACAGTGCAGACATTTCTTTTAATTGTTTAGGTCAGTTGCATCCGTAATTATAGATTTGATTAGAAAAAAATTAAACCCCTTAAGTGTATATGCACCCAATGTCATTGGGACACAGGCGGAGCTACCAATGTTTTCTAAGGGTGCTTTCAGATTGTGTTTTGCCATTCTTTCATTGATCCCTCCACAAAGCGGGATTCCGACAACTGCGCCGATGGGGTCATAGACTATAAGGCTATGTGCACATGGTGCGGATTCTGCTGTGGATCCGCAGCGTTTTTCAGGCTCTGCGGGTCCGCAGCAGATTAGGTGCGTTGTACAGTACCATTGTTTTCAATGGTAAACTGAAAAACGCTGTGCACATTCTGTGGGTTCAAATCCACAGCATGTCAATTCTTTGTGTGGAATCCGCAGCGGTTTCACACCTTCTCCAATGTAGAGGTGTGAAACCGCAGGCTAATCCGCAGTTAAAACGCAGATCTTTTGACCTGAGAATTTACCTGCGGATTTTTCCAAATCTGTGGGGAAAAATCCGCAGGACCTCAAACTACGTGTGCACATAACCTTATGGTACAGACAGAGTGAATGTGTGCTCTACTGGATGCAGACATTCAGACATAGTCTACTACATACTATGGCGGTATTTTTCCTAAAGCGGCGTTGCAGGTGGTTTTGCCATCATTCTTGCGGCAGTTCATCTGCCGGTGTATTTTTCTTGTACTTTCAACTGTATTGTCTTTTCATGGTTTCCAAACACTGAAGTGGTAAAAAGAAGCGATAAAAGACTAATCATGTGCACAACAATGCTGTTTTTACTTTGCTGTGCATTATGTTCATTTTTTTTGATGTGGTGTTGCAGCCCTTTTTCAGGCAGAATTCACCTGAAAAAGACATTGTTTGCACATGCCCTTAAAAAGTTTTCTTGAAAATGTATTTTCAAAGCTATTAGACCTACGCAAATTATCCATAAAAAATGTTACATTTGAAAAAAACTGAATTAAACAAATCCATCCTAAACAAACATATTTACAAATATATATTTTTTTAAGTTCAAAGAAAATAAAATTATATAGATGTACCAGGTACAGTCTAAGGAAAAAAAAAGGTGTCTTTAGATGTGCAATGAAAGGAAACAATGACAAAACAAAACTTCACATGTGACCTTGAGGCTTCATTGTGTTTTTTTTCTACTGTATGGTTTTCTTGTTAGATTGATCAGTGCACAATAGAAAAGAAAGGCCTCCAACACATCAATCTGCCAGCACAAGAAGCAATGTTAACATAATATGCCCACTGAATTAGTGACGGCACATTTGTGCCTTAGGTTCTGTTCACATGTCTGTTTCTCTTTTTCATTCGTTGGTTGGGTTTGGAACAAATAGAACAGATAAATGGAATTAGCATTCAGTGTACTCCTGTTTCAAAGGGAAGGGGGGCTCATTTACTTTTTAATGGGTCCGTCTGGCATCCGTTTGTTGTTTATTTTTGGAAATCGCGCTGAACGTATTCATTTCATTCAAAAAAATAAACAGAAAATTAAGAGTGACCCCATATAAAGCCTCATTCAGACATCCGTGGCTCATGTACAAGTTCTATCAGTGTTTTCATGGACAGGACATGTACCCAGTGTAATCTATGGGGCTGTACACATGTCCTTATTTTTTTTTGCAGAACGCATGGCCATAATCAAATAATAATAATCTTTATTTTTATATAGCGCTAACATATTCCGCAGCGCTTTACAGTTTGCACACATCATCATCACTGTCCCCGATGGGGCTCACAATCTAAATTCCCTATCAGTATGTCTTTGGAATGTGGGAGGAAACCGGAGTACCCGGAGGAAACGCACGTAAACACGGGGAGAGCATACAAGCTCCATGCAGATGTTGTCCTTGGTGGGATATCCCAGTTCTGCAAGGCTGCAGTTTGCTTTTGGTGTTTTTGAGTCACAGATCAATTTTTCACAATGTCATCCGTTTGCAATCCGTGCGCTGTCCTTGATTAACATTATAACACATAAGAGAAGCTTTATCATTTATTAATTTTCCATATGAGAAAATCAATGATGAAACTCTGATGGCAAAATCTGACACATGGACCAAATACTGATCAAAATTGGATCAAAAATATGGATGGAACGTTGTTTTACATAACAGAAATGACATCTGAATGGGGTCTTCCAAAAGGGAAACAGGAATGCAAGGGATCCTTATTCCGCCTATCCGCTCTGTTTATCTACTCTACATGGAACGATCAAATGGAAAATATAAACGGACAAGTGAACCGAGTCTAACAACTCATCCCAAACGTTGCTTTGATAGGATATCATAGTATCATCAATTTTAGAATAAATATTTTCTGATTAGACAATGGTCTATTGCAATCTGAAGTTCTGAAGTTCAAGAGACTTTAGGCAGGTAAAAAAGTAATAAACAAGGTTCATATATAAAATGTCTATAGGAATGTATAGAATTCCATAAAGTTGATAAAGGAGTATCCCCAAAGAGCAAATAACAGTGTTCATACTATACTAAGGACAATAACATAGTCAATACTTATCTAGTTGTTTTTCTTGGTCCATTGATAACCCACAGTTAATAAGGACTAATGTCATAATTATGGGTAGGGAGCCAGAATAGTGTGCACTGAAACTAACACAACAAAGTATTGGCCACTAGTGAAATTGGCACCTGAGTGCATGGAAAAAGGGCACTGATGGAGACTGACAGGCTGGGCACTACACCTCTTGTAGGGGATGCCAGTGTCTGGAGAAATACTTGTGGTCCTGGCTAGTTAACAAAAGCAGGTGTGTCTGGCAGTAGTGGTTATGTTCAGACTATAGCTCCTGCTTTCAGGTCCACCCGCAGGCTGGCATAGAGGGAAGGGAGGACGAGGGTTTGTGTATCTCTGTGCTCTGTCTGAGATTAGCAAATCATGACCTCTATTAAGGGCTCATGTAAAAGCGATAGAATTGGGGGTGAGAGGTGGGGGAGGAGGAGAGGGGCATGCAGTCAGCTACATACAGCAATGGACAGGATGGGTATAATAATAATAATAATAATCTTTATTTTTATATAGCGCTAACATATTCCGCAGCGCTTTACAGTTTGCACACATTATCATCTATCCATCCATCTCACATCTATTCTATCACATATCCATCCATCCATCTAGCCATATCTATCCATCTATCTCATATCTATTCTATTCTATCTATCCATCTCATATCTATCATCTCATATCTATCTATACATCCATCTATCCATCCATCTCATATCTATTCCATCACATATCCATCCATCTAGCCATATCTATCCATTCATCTCATATCTATCTATCTATACATCCATCCATCTCATATCTATTCTATCCATTCATCTCATATCTATCTATACATCCATCCACCCATCCCATTTCTACTATTATATCTCATATCTATCCATCAAATCCATTCATCCATTTCATATCTATCTATTACATATCTATTACATATCTATCAATCCATCTCATATCTATCTATCTATGTATCACATAAATTCTACATATATATATATTTATTATCTATCTCTCCTATATATAATCTAGCTATCTAGCTATCTATGTATCCATCTAGCTCTTATTTATCTATCTCATATCTATCCATCCATCTCATATCTATTCCATCACATATCCATCCATCCATCTAGCCATATCTATCCATTCATCTCATATCTATCTATACATCCATCTATCTCATATCTATTCTATCTATCCATCCATTCATCTCATGTCTATCTATCCATCAAATCCATCCATCCATTTCATATCTATCTATGTATCACATAAATTATATATATATATTATCTATCTCTCCCATATCTATCTATCTCTCCTATATATAATCTATCTATCTATCTAGCTATGTATCCATCTATCTCTTATTTATCTATCCATTTCTCTTCCAAACACTCCTGACTCAGATATGTGTCACAAGGCAAAAGCAATGACATCACGGTCACCTTCGATGACGTCACAGCGCCACTCGCAGGTCTCTGCTCTCACCTGAGTTGAGGCTGCTCTCTTTCAGGCTGCTGGCGCTCACATAATCCTCCTTGCAGACAAATTTATTCTCGTCTATGATGTAGAGTTCCTCCCCAGTAGACAGCTGCTTGTTACACACCATACAGGTAAAACAATTCAAGTGGAAAACTTTGTTCCTGGCTTTCCTCACCAGGTCGCTGGGAGAGATCCCAAGAGAGCACCCTGCACATTTCGTCCCGAATTTCCTAGAGAGAAAAAAGAGCACGCCGTAATTTCAGACAGCAAGATTTCCAGAAATCGCGATTCTGCAGAGAGAGTGGTGCAATCTCCGTGCGATCAGTATTTCTCCTACAGCCGTTATATAATGCTCATTAATTTGAAAACCGCAGGGTGGTGGGAGCCCAGTGTGAACGGGGGAGAACCAGAGACCGGGACCGGGCAGAATGGCCGAGGGGTGCTCAATCCTGACAGGGAAGAGGCAGCTCCCCATTAACCGTGCAATGGGCACTTCAGAGAGAATCCACAATATGTCGGGCAATATATATATATATATGCTGCTCCAAAAAATAAACGGAACACTGTTCCATTTGTACAACGGTATTTGTGTTCCCTTGAATTTTGGAGCAATATATATATATATATTACTATATGTCGGTGTCAGAATCACATCACTAACAGCAGTGACTTGTTCTGCCAAGCGTCTATCCCATCATATGGGGTTTTTACATTATATTTTCCTGAAATCATTACGAGAATATATTATTTTACTGCCTTATGTTCCTTTTAGTCCTAACGGAACCTCAGGCCGCTCTCCGGTTCTATTATTTCTATATATTTGCTTCATTTCCAGTTATGTTATTTGCCGCTGGAATCTTAAGAATGATTCCATCCTGACCATGTTCATATTCCCCCTGCTAATGAAAATAAATGAGTGATAACAAATATAATAAAGTAGAAGATAGGTAATATATCGTAACAAGAGGGAGGAATTCTATGGTGCAGGGGAGAGATGTGAGCACTGGATGGGGGAACGGAGACCTGGGCTGCTCTTCATCGCACCGGCTGGAAATACTGCCCGACCACTGCTAGAATCTGATTTCTGTTACGTCATAACAAAGTAAACTACATATAAATCTATCTAATATCTATCTATCCCATATCTATCTATCTATCTATCTATCCCATATCTATCCCATATCTATCTATCTATCTAATATCTATCCCATATCTATCTATCTAATATCTATCTATCCCATATCTATCCCATATCTATCTATCTATCTAATATCTATCCCATATCTATCCCATATCTATCTATCTATCTAATATCTATCTATCCCATATCTATCTATCTAATATCTATCTATCCCATATCTATCCCATATCTATCTATCTATCTATCTATCTATCTATCTATCCCATATCTATCTATCTATCTATCCCATATCTATCTATCTATCTATCTATTCCATATCTATCCCATATCTATCTAATATCTATCTATCCCATATCTATCTATCTAATATCTATCTATCCCATATCTATCCCATATCTATCTATCTATCTATCCCATATCTATCTATCTGTCCCATATCTATCTATCTATCCCATATCTATCTATCTATCTATCTATCTATCCCATATCTATCTATCTATCTATCTAATATCTATCTATCCCATATCTATCCCATATCTATCTATCTATCTATCTATCCCATATCTATCCCATATCTATCTATCTATCTATCTATCTATCCCATATCTATCTATCTATCTATCTATCTATCTATCTAATATATATCTATCCCATATCTATCTATCTATCTAATATCTATCTATCTATCTATCTATCTATCTATCCCATATCTATCTATTTATCTATCTCATATCTATCTATCTATCTATCTATCTATCTATCTATCTATCCCATATCTATCTATCTATCTATTTATTAAGATTGTGGGTATTGCATACAAATATATGAACATGTTTATGTAGGTGTATGTGTTGAAAGCGATAAAGAAGCAGACAATATATATCTACTAAAATAATATATTAAGCATGACTGTTATATGGCAATACTATTTGCAGTAAATTACAAGACCAACATAATATTAAAATAATACAGGCATGAGGAAAATGACTCCATACACAGGACAATCCCAGTATAATAGTCCATGTGGAGCCGATGTGCGGTTGTGCTTTGTAGATAAATTTATTCATCCATCAATAAGTAAGTCGTATGTTCATACAGCTTGGAAATTAAAATACTAAAGTGCTGTAAAATAATTTCCAATGAAATTGTGAAAAAAAATCAATGTAAACCATTTTTAAGACAAAATTTAAATGAACAATTATTTCTTGAGCAATGTGATTGCTCCTGCATTAACGCAAAATATTCCCTCATGCAAAGTATATATATATATATATATATATATATAGTGTGTGTGTATAATGTGTGAGTATATATATACATATATATATATCTATATATATATATATATATATATATAAAGACACAAACAGGTAAGATAATGATAATGATGCATATTCCACCCTGACCATCCCTGTGTGAGGAGTAGCAGTGTTCACCTGAGGCTTCTTGTGACTTTGATTTAGTGTCTGTAATACAGGTCATAAGTCATGGCTGCCTTATCCAGAAAAATAATTAGCTCACCTGCACCTTATCAAAAATCATTAAATGCTTCTAAATAGTTTTCACATTAGTTGGGAGGGGACTTTGAGGAACTGTTCATTTGTTTCATGATGGGGAAGGGGGGGAAACGAATCGCCCAATTAACCCCTTCCTCGGATAGCTTTCAAAACTATCAGTCAATCAAGTTGCCAAAATCAGAAGAACTCTGTAAAAGGTGAGCTGGAGATCCAGGAGCACAATACCCATTCATTCCAGGCTCATTTAGCTCAGTGACATTATATGGCATAACATGGAAGTAAATAGACTGGAAATTTACATGAAAAAGAAACATCCAGATGTGAAAAGTGAGGGATCTGCGATCCTGGAGCACTAATGCTGATGGGCTGGCCCCTATGGCCAATTGTGCCTTAGAAAAGATGGAGAGATCAGACTATTTCACGCAAGAAATATTTATTCACACATATGTATACACACACCCATATATATTTATACATTCACACGCATATATATAAATACAAACACAACTATATTCTCTCACACAAACACACACACATATATATATATATATTTCTATGTGTGGTATGTGTGCAATTATTTATTCAGGTACACTCTCACACATACATATATATGCACCCATAAAGGCATACATGTGTATGTACATACACATATATTTATATATTCACTCATAAATTCCAAATATTCCATTCCAAAGACATACTGATAGGGAATTTAGATTGTGAGCCCCATCGGGGACAGTGATGATGATGTGTGCAAACTAAAGCGCTGCGGAATACGTTAGCGCTATATAAAAATAAAGATTATTATTATTAATAATAATAAAAATAAAGATATATATATAAACACAAACACGATTATATACTCTCACACATCCAAATATATATATATATATATATATATATATATATATAATGAGCACACAAATATATACACACACAGACACACACATATATATATACTTTCATATACACATGCACACATATATATATTTCTTTATATGCACACATAGATAAATAAATACACACACATAAATATATACATTCACACATACAAGTGTATCTATGTGTATATATATATATATATATACAGTGTATTTATATTGTATTACATTTATATGCGTGTGTACATAATATTGATATATATTCACAATTTTATTATTATTATTATTATCATCAGCAGCATTCGGTTTCTTATTTGCCCACGTGTAATGCACCAATGTTGCCTGATTTTATTTTCATTTTAAGAACATCTTAAAGAAAATCCAGCTAAAATCCAAAGTATTATCCATTTCGGTGTGCAGAAAACTGCCATTTACAATTATTTATTTGGGATTTGGTATCTGTAAATGTGAGCTACATGTATTTTAATCTTGTACAGTTAAACTTTTATGAGTAGATAAATAAAGATACAAACAAATAAGTAAATATTATGCTAAACTAATAACAAGTAAGATAGATTGATAAGTAGATATATAGATTTACAGACAGAATGCCTTATGATATTTAATGTGTCTGCTAAATATACACAAACACACAGTATTTGCAGATACAGGAGCCGCTGTCGCCAATACCCGGCACTGTGCACGGCTCCACTGCCCTAATACCCGGCACTGTGCACAGACTCTTCTGCCATAATACCCGACGCTGGGCAGACTCCTCTGCCTTTGTAGCCGACGCTGGGCAGACTAATCTGCGCTAATACCCGGCTCTGGGCACAGACTCTTCTGCCCTAATACTCGGCTCTGGGCACAGACTCTTCTGCCCTAATACTCGGCTCTGGGCACAGACTCCTCTGCACTAATACCCGACTCTGGGCACAGACTCTTTAGCCCTAATACCCGACTCTGGGCACAGACTCTTTAGCCCTAATACCCGACTCTGGGCACGCCTCTCTGCCGCCAATACCCGGCGCCGGGCACGGTTCCTCTGCCCTAATCCCCGGCTCCTGTGCAGACTCTGCCCTTACCTGAAGAAGTCTGTCTTGCAGTAGAGCTTGCCCTCCCTGGAGAAGCACTTCTCGGTGAGGTTACACTTGCAGTCGCAGCACTGGACGCATTTGATGTGCCAAGGCCGGTCCAGCACATTGAGGAGGAAGCGATCCAGGATGGGCCTCTCGCAGCCAGCGCAATGGACCATCATGATTCACCGGAACACCTAGACCTGGATCCAGATAAATCCACATACACCCGGCTCCTCAGCGCCAGTCCCGTGCCCGCATCTGACAGCTGGCAGTGCCCAGTGCTCCCTCAGGTCCTCCTCATTGGCGGCGGTGTGTCCTCCTCACCGGGCACCGGCTGCTGCCTTCTCTCCTGGACGTGCCCGGATCCTAGATGACACTTTCTCCAACTCCACCTCTATGCCCCATAACCAGCTTTGTGTGCCCAGCCTGGCAGTTCGCGCATCCTTATTCAGATTTGGTGACGTCCACCGGCACGTTTGCCACGAGCAGCCAATCAGGGCTCAGTAGCTATGGTTACCAGTTAATTTATATCAGGACTACACTGGCTGGAGACTGGTCCCTGGCACTGGGCAGAGGCCGGGCACTGCTAGGAGTGCTGCCACACGGGTGGACGGCAGCGAGCTCTGTGGGCACACATGGCTGACAGCCTCCATGGGGGCTGCGCAGTGGGCTGTGGCAGCAGCTTTGCATCACAATCACACAATGAGCTCTGCATTTGTTTAGGAGTGTATGGAGAGTAAGTGGCCAGTGCAGCAGCAATGGAGCCCAGAGCCATGGCACCAGGACAATGGCCGGCGCCCTCACTGTCCTCCTCCTCTTTGTCATGCAGAACAGGAGACTTCCAGCCTCCCCTCCACCCGCAGGACTACTCTGGCCAAACTTCATGCTGCCAGTATTGGGCTGGGCTGGGAGGAGAAACAGCTCCTAATGGAGTCCTGCAGGAGAGGAGCCACAAGTGGCCGGCTAAGACTCCGTGTATTTATAGCAGGGACCCCCGCAGTGATCCCCTCCTACTGGCCTTTTGACTTGTAAAATCAGGATTAGTCGAAAATTCCAGGCCCCCCTGTCTGCTTTGTACCTTCTCCAATAGCCAGGCAGTGTGTAACCCTTTGAGTGCTGGACTGATACATCAGGAGTTAAAACGATACAGTATGAAAGTGAGCAATGGGGGGGTGCAATGGGGCCAAGCCAAACTCAAGCCCTAACATGGGTGTGTGGTGAGGGGAGCATCTGGATGGCACAAGAGGAGTAATGTGGGTCTATCCTGTGTGACTACAGGCCTGCTTCCATGTGTGGTGAGGGGAGCATCTGGATGGCACAAGAGGAGTAATGTGGGTCTATCCTGTGTGACTACAGGCCTGCTTCCATTGCAATATATATATACACACACACACACACACACACACACACACACACACACACACACACACACACACACACACACACACCTGCTCAAAAAAATAAAGGGGGCACTATTCCTTTTGCAACAGACTGCTTGCGTTACCTTCATTTCTTGGAGCAGTATATATATGTATGTATGAATGTATATATATATATATATATGTGTGTGTGTATAGCTAGTGTGTGTATATACAGTATATATATATCACCAATGAGTATTTAGTAGGACTGTTATTTGAACATTTGGATTTTAGCTGCCTAGTCGGATCTGTCTGGTGGCAATTGGAATAAGTTGTATAATATCAAAACAAATATACATGATGAAATGGATACAAAACTTTAGTCCATAATATATAGATAGCTATGTGCGTGTATAATACACAGAAATGTATGTATATGTGTGTATATATATATATATATATATAGATATATGTAATATATATCTATCTGTAGGTCACATATATATATATATATACATATATACACACACAGTATATATATATATACACACACACACACACATAAGCTAATGCTATAAATATATATACACATATAAATAAATATATGTATGTGTGTGTATGTATATATATATATATATATATATATATATCCACACACACACTGATCTAGTTTTGGTGTAATTGTCACGTCCAATTCCCTGTGTGGCTGTGATCTGCAGCTCCTCTCTGCATGCAATCATCTTATCACAGGCTGGCCCTGGTTAGATTGGCTTTATGTCACACATTATTTATTTTGACTGGTAATGTGGGAAATACATCTGTAGTCACCCTTGAGTGGGTAATGGGGATCTGCAGGCTGCTGATAACAGTGGCAGCTCTGCCTCTTGCTAACCCATTCAGTGCCAGTGCTGGGGGTTGTGGCTCCCAGGAGAGCAGACAGCTTAGCTGGAGGGGTGATCGTGGGTGCAATGCTGTGTCTCCGGACAGGAGCGCTTCACTGAGCCCTAATGTCCAGAGACTGCTAGCAGAGGGGGAAGCTGTCCAGCATTGGGCTCTTCCATCCCAGCAGCTCCCCGGCCATAGAATATATACAGGAGATCTAGTGTAGGCACAAAACACTTTTTATTTAAAAAAGTTGACTTAATCGAGGGAAAGCCTTCAACTGCACGGTGGCACAGCCTGTTATGATTGTCACAGGAGTTGAAGTGAATATGTTATGACTTCACACCTTACCTCCCATATGTCATGTCAAGTTTAGTCTGGTCAGAAGCTCTGACACTGAGAGTGATAACTGTTCTGTTCTGACACCCCTGCAATTTTGTCAGATAATACTCAGCTTCTTCCTGAAAATGATTGCAAACACAAATTCTTTGGTATTATTATCTTCATTTAATTTGTCTTAAATAAAAAAACACAAAAGAGAATGAAGCAAAAAGCAAAACATTGATCATTTCACATAAAAACTCCAAAAATGGGCCAGACAAAAGTATTCGCACCCTCAGCCTAATACTTGGTTGCACAACCTTTAGCCAAAATAACTGCGACCAACCGCTTCCGGTAACCATCAATGAGTTTCTTACAATGCTCTGCTGGAATTTTAGACCATTCTTCTTTGGCAAACTGCTCCAGGTCCCTGATATTTGAAGGGTGCCTTCTCCAAACTGCCATTTTTAGATCTCTCCACAGGTGTTCTATGGGATTCATATAAGAAAAAAATCCGGCACTCCCAAATGCAAAAAGAAGTTCCTTTTTATTTTTCACAGCTTAATAATCCACATGATGTACATTCAATAACGTTTCGGTCTCTATAATGGACCTTCTTCAGACATGTGGAGCTGTGAGAATCGTCATGTGCAGGAAAACATGCGCTGTCAGTTGTATGCTGCCATAAGAAAAAGTGCGCACTTTTTCTTATGGCAGCATACAACTGACAGCGCATGTTTTCCTGCACATGACGATTCTCACAGCTCCACATGTCTGAAGAAGGTCCATTATAGAGACCGAAACGTTATTGAATGTACATCATGTGGATTATTAAGCTGTGAAAAATAAAAAGGAACTTCTTTTTGCATTTGGGAGTGCCGGATTTTTTTCTTATATGATTTATTGGGACTGGTATCCTGTTCTGAGCACCCCTTATCGAATTTTCGGAGTGACGTGTCTTTTTGTTATTCTATGGGATTCAGGTCTGGACTCATTGCTTATAAGTCTCCAGTGCTTTCTCTCAAACCATTTTCTAGTGCTTTTTGAAGTGTGTTTTGGGTCATTGTCCTGCTGGAAGACCCATGACCTCTGAGGGAGCTCCTGCTTTCTCACACTGGGCCCTACATTATGCTGCAAAATTTGTTGGTAGTCTTCAGACTTCATACGCCATGCACACGGTCAAGCAGTCCAGTGCCAGAGGCAGCAAAGCAACCCCAAAACATCAGGGAACCTCCGCCATGTTTGACTGTAGGGACCATGGTTTTTCTTTGAATGCCTCTTTTTTTCTCCTGTAAACTCTATGTTGATGCCTTTGCCCAAAAAGCTCTACTTTTGTCTTATCTGACCAGAGAACATTCTTCCAAAACGTTTTAGGCTTTTTCAGGTAAGTTTTGGCAAACTCCAGCCTGGCTTTTTTATGTCTCGGGGTAAGAAGTGGGGTCTTCCTGGGTCTCCTACCATACAGTGCCTTTTTATTCAGACGCTGATGGATAGTACGGGTTGACACTGTTGTACCCTCGGACTGCAGGGCAGCTTGAACTTGTTTGGATGTTAGTCGAGGTTCTTTATCCAACATCCGCACAATCTTACGTTGAAATCTCTTGTCAATTTTTCTTTTCCGTCCACAGCTAGGGAGGTTAGCCACAGTGCCATGGGCTTTAACCTTCTTGATGACACTGCGCACGGTAGACACAGGAACATTCAGGTCTTTGGAGATGGACTTGTAGCCTTGAGATTGCTCATGCTTCCTCACAATTTGGTTTCTCAAGTCCTCAGACAGTTCTTTGGTCTTTTTTCTTTTCTCCATGCTCAATGTGGTACACACAAGGACACAGGACAGAGGTTGAGTCAACTTTAACCCATGTCAACTGGCTGCAAGTGTGATTTAGTTATTGCCAACACCTGTTAGTTGCCACAGGTAAGTTACAGGTGCTGTTAATTACACAAATTAGAGAAGCATCACATGATTTTTCGAACAGTGCCAATAATTTTGTCGACGCTCTTTTTTATGTTTGGTGTGGAATTATATCCAATTTGGCTTTAAGACAATTCTTTTTGTGTTTTTTCATTTAAGACAAATTAAATGAAGATAATAATACCAAAGAATTTGTGTTTGCAATCATTTTCAGGAAGAAACTGAGTATTATATGACAAAATTGCAGGGGTGTCAATCTTTTGGCCACAACTGTATCTATCTATCTATCTATCTATCTATCTATCTATCTATCTATCTATCTATCTATCTATCCCATATCTATCTATCTATCTATCTATCTATCTATCTAAATAGAAAAAACAGATAGCAGCACAAACTTGAGCAGATTTTGGGTGCAATAGACCTGAATAATGCAGTTGTCCAACACAAAAATATAAATAGAAAAAAACAGGCAGCACTCCAGTTAAAGGGAAAATTGTGGACTTTAATCCAGCGCCAAGTGGTGCAGCGTTTCGACCTCACAGCACGGTGCTTGACAAAGGCCGTGCTGTGAGGTCGAAACGTTGCACCACTTGGCGCTGGATTAAAGTCCACAATTTTCCCTTTAACTGGAGTGCTGCCTGGTTTTTATCTATCTATCTATCTATCTATCTATCGATCTATCTATCCCATATCTATCTATCTATCTTTCTAATATCTGGTGACAGGTCTGAAGAGATCTATGTTTCTATTTTATTTGGGAGAGCATATGTAAAAAGTAACAATCACGTGGAGCCAAGGTTTTCTAGATTAAAGCTTGTATACTAAGGCCTTCTACATTTTTATGTTAGTTATGCCAACTTTTTGTGAAGTAGGTGGAGATTATCTGAGAGGGGGTATGTCCAAGGGTAGCTTGCAAATTGATTAGTATTTACACCACAAAACTAGCCAAAAGGATCATTTACCAAATGGCAGTCATTTAATAACTAGGTTTACACAAGCAGACTGCCCTTAACAATGTACACTGAATGATCTATAATAGCTCGCTCCGTTCACATATTCTCCCATTCTCCCATTGTTCTTGGCTGTGTGAGTCCTGGTTAGACAGGATAATGAACTTCCAAGAACGATGATCTAATCTCACTTAATACCCCAAAACTGGAGCCGACAAATTTGTTATCACCGTTCCAAAATCGTGGGTTAACAACTATGTTTCAAGCATGTGATGCTCAGTCAAACTCACCTGTGGCAAGTAAGTCATATTTCCCACACCTGAAATCAGTTAAAAAGGGGAGAAGTTTACTCAATCTTTGCATTGTGTGTCTGTGTGTGCCACATTAAACATAGAGAACAGAAAGAGAACTATCTGAGGACTTGAGAACCAAAATTGTTGAAAAATATCAACAATCTCAAGGCACTATACCTAATCTCCCTGGATGTGGAAAACAGAGAAAGATTAATTAAAGGTTGCAACTCAGTATAGTCTGGATGGTGGATAAGAAGCCCTAGTTAAGTTCCATAGAAATTTAAACTGTCCTGCAGGCTTGAGGTGCATTAGTGTTAGTGCATATTATCTATCTACATTTGTATGAAATTAAACACTATGGCAAGAGACCCAGGAAGACCCCACTGCTGACACAGACATGAAAAACCTTGACTGCGGTTTGCCAAAATGTACATGAGTAAGCCAAAATCCTTGTGGGAAAACGTCTTGTGGACAGAAGAGACCAAGATAGCACATTTTGGTAAAGCAAATCATTGTACTGATTACCGAAATGGAATGAAACTTACAAAGAAAGGAACACAGTACCTACAGTCAAAGATGGTGGAGGTTCAAAGATGTTTTGGGGTTGTTTTGCTGTTTCCTGTACTGGGTATCTTGCCTGTGTGCAAAGAATCATGAAATATGATGATTACCAAATGATTTTAGGACACAATGTAGCGCCCAATGTCAAATACTTGGGTTTGCGTCTTAAGTCATGGGTCTTCCAGCAGGACTCAGAAATGGATGGAAACCAAGCGTTGGAAGGTTTTGGAGTGGCCAAGAATGGGTCTGGATCTAAATTCCATTTTCCACCTGTGGAGAGATTTTAAAATTACTATTGGGAGAAGGCACCCTTCAAATTTGAGATACCTGTTGCAGTTTGCAAAAGAAGAGTGGAACAAAATTCCTGTTGAGAGGTGTAAGATGCTTTTTGTTGGTTATAAGAAGCGATTGATTGCAGTTATTGATTCCAAAGGGTGTGTAACCAAATGTTAAGCTGAGGGTGCCAACAATTTTGTCTGGCCTATTTTGGGGGTTTTCTGTGAAATTATGTCAAATTTACCTTTATTTCATCTGTTTTTTTTTGTGCTGCTTCAATACACACAAAGGAAATAAATGTGTAATTGCAATGATTTTCTGGGAGAAACACTTCATTTTCTGGGACAATTTCAAGGGTGTCAGTGCGTTCAACCATGACAGTGTGTGTGTGTGTGTGTATATATCACAATCTTTATTGAAAAAAATTTAGTAATCATGCAATTTTTGCACTGACCACTGGGGCTATTTTAGTCTCATGTTTTAGTCATAAATATCATAATCTTTATTGAAAAAGTAACTGCAGCACAGTAGATTAAAGGGAACCCGTCACCCCCCCCAGGCATTTTTAAGTAAAAGAGCCACCTTGTGCAGCACTAATGCTGCATTCTGTCAAGGTGGCTCTTTTATTTAGGTCCCTTCCACCGCAAAAATAATCATTTTTAAAATTGTTCAGACATACCTGAATTTTGACCGGGGGGCAGGTCTTTCCCCCTCTGACACAGACGCCTCACATCCATCAGTCATTTCTTCCTGCAGTGTTTGCTCCGCCTCCTCATCGTTCATTTGAAATTGTGGCCCCTGCACTGTACTATATTTTCTTGGGCATGCGCAGTTAGTGCTGCCCGTGCTCTCACATCACATCCTGGCCTTCTTATCACGCCTGCGTGGACGCGCTGCCAGAGATCCCACCCCGCAGTGTGAATAAATCATAAGCGACTGTGGGGCGGGATCTCTGGCTGCATGTCCACGCAGGCACGATAGGAAGGCCAGGATGTGATGTGAGCACGGGCAGCGCTAATTGTGCATGCCCAAGAAAATATAGTACAATGCATGCGCCAGGATTTCAAATGAAAAATGAGGAGGCAGAGCAAACACTGCAGGAAGAAATGACTGATGGATGTGAGGCATCTGTGTCAGAGGGGGAAAGACCTGCCCCCCGGTCAAAATTCAGGCATGTCTGACCAATTTTAAAAGCGATTATTTCTGTGGGGGAAGGACGCTAAATAAAAGAGCCACCTTGACAGAATGCAGCATTAGTGCTGCACAAGGTGGCTCTTTTACGTAAAAACGCCTGGGGGGGTGACAGGTGCCCTTTAAAAATAAATTGACATTGGAAAAAACCCATCAGGTAACACATAAACCTAATTTAACTGGAGTACATTCCTATAAAAATTTACTCCACTTTAGCAGTAGAAGCAATAATCAATTTGTCGTCGAGCAATCCTCCTACCAGTGAAGCTTTGCCACTTTTTAAAAAGTTTGTGCAGCTGGCTCAAATTGGTGTAAAAACTACACGTTGTGCCAAAAATTGCGATATTTCAGTTTTCTGTCACAATTCTTGGACAAATTGTTTGCTGAATAAGGGCCAGAATGTACTTGTATATGTCACTGACTGGAGCGCATTTCTTACATGGGCGCACTGCATACACATATTTTCCGTAAAACTACAAATTAAGGACCGTGCCAGGATTTAAACCAGCAGCCTGTGATTTGGGGGTTAAAAATTCTACAATTGATTCTCAAGCTGCTGTACGTCACATATATAGAGAGTGGGCCATTTATATGGATACACTTAAATTTAATCGGAATGGGGTTGGTGATATCAACTTCCTGTTGGTGGCACATTAGTGTATGGGAGGGGGGAAACTTTTCAAGATGGGTGGTGACCATGGCGGCCATTTTGAAGTCGACCATTTTGGATCCAACTTTATTTTTTCTGACGGTAAGAGGGTCATGTGACACATCAAACTTATTGCGAATTTCACAAGAAAAACAATGGTATGCTTGGTTTTAATTTAACTTTATTCTTTCATGAGTTATTTACAAGTTTATGACCACTTATAAAATGTGTTCAAAGTGCTACCCATTGTGTTGGATTGTCAATACAACCCTCTTCTCCCACTCTTAACACACTGATAGCAACACCGCAGAAGAAATACTAGTCTAAGGGGGTCAGATTCCTTGTAGGAATGCTCTTACCTGACACCCATGATGTGGTGGTGCACCATCTTGCTGGAAAAACTCAGGGAATGTGCCATCTTCAGTGCATAAAGAGGGCCACACATAATCATGTAGCAATTTCAGATATCCAGAGGCATTGAGGTTTCCATTGATGAAGAATGGTCCCATTATCCTTGTATCCCATATACCACACCATACCATCAACTATGGGTGGCAGGTCCGAGCATTCCTACATGAACAGTTTCCTGGAAAGTGGATTGGTCGTCGTGGGCCAGTTGAATGGCCACAAAAGTCTCCTGATCTGACCCCCTTAGACTTTTATCTTTGGGGTCATCTGAAGGCAATTGTCTATGCTGTGAAGATACGAGAAGTGCAGCTTCTGAAACAACGGATACTGGAAGCCTGTGGGTACGGAAAGTATTCAGACCCCTTTAAATTTTTCACTATTTGTTTCATTGCAGCCGTTTGGTAAATTAAAAAAAGTTCATTTTTTTCACATTAATGTACACTCTGCACCCCATCTTGACTGAAAAAACCCCAGAAATGTAGAACTGTTTGCAAATTTATTAAAAAAGAAAAACTGAAATATCACATGGTCATAAGTATTAAGACCCTTTCCTCAGTATTGAGGAGAAGCACCCTTTTGAGCTAGTAAAGCTATGAGTCTTCTTGAGAATGATGCAACAAGTTTTTCACACCTGGATTTGGGGATCCTCCGCCATTCTTCCTTGCAGATCCTCTCCAGTTCTGTCAGGTTGGATGGTGAAAGTTGGTCGTGGACAGCCATTTTCAGGTCTCTCCAAAGATGCTCAATTGGGTTTAGGTCAGAGCTCTGGCTGGGCCCTGACCTAATTTCTAATGAAGTAGAACATCTTCATCACAATTGATAAATGTGGTAAATAGATAATCTGATAATGAATTTTTATTAAACAAAAACGTCTTACCTCTTATTAGCTTATTTCTAAAGGCCCACTATGTGTCATCCTTCAGTGTAACTTGCTAGTCAACACCTCTTTTTAAGTGTTTAATCTCCAGGATAAAATGTACTGAGACTGATTACAGAAAGTAGGAGCAGATTTTTGTCTCCTTGCTCTTGCTCTCCTGTCTGTCAAGCTGCATACATGCATAACATAGAGGTGGGCTTTCAGTCATGCCATTGAAAATTGGAAACATTAATTACACTTAGGCCGGGGTCACAGTAGCGAGAAACTTGCACGAGTCTCGCGTCTCAATACCCAGCACTGCCGCCGGCACTCGGACTGGAGCGCTCAGCTGCATAGAAATACATGCAGCCACACACTCCGGTTCCGAGCACCGGCGACCGTGTATCGGGACTCGAGACTTGTGCGCGTTCCTCGCAAGTGTGACCTCGGCCTTAGAAAGAGTGTATGGTGTATTATAGAGCAAGAGAATATGAGAAAATGCATAGTTCCTGGAGAGTTTAGACTGGTGAGGCAGTTTTAACTTGTGGAGAATGATGATGAATTATGAATGAATTTACTATTGTTGCCTAAATTACTAGCCAGCTCTGAAGTCTTTTGGAGGAGGAGGGTTTTTTAGGAAAGTGATGCTTTGAAGATGGCTGGATTGCTGGATTAATCCAGGTTAAAAGGGTTGTCCAGTATTTACACAATCTTTCTTAAATGTTGTAGTCCCTCCTGTAAAATAAAAAAGGTATACTCGCTTCCTGCACTTACACCGTTCCAGTAATGGTGTGCTACCACACTTTCCTTAAATAAAATTCAGACATCCAAACGGAATGTTAAGGCTGCTACGCATCAGCGACTGCTGATAGGCTGCAAAACTCACACTTCATAACAATGTCACATGAGTGCTGGGACAACTCTGGAACGCTTCAACGGATTCTACTGATTCTGAGACTGTTTTTCCGTGACATATTGTACTTCATGTTAGTGGTAAAATTTATTTGGCATGACTTTCGTTTATTTATGAAAAAAACGGAAATTTGGCAAAAATTTAGAAAATTTTGCAATTTTCAAACTTTTAATTTTGTGCCCTTAAATCACAGAGATATGTCACACAAAATACTTAACATTTCCCACATGTCTACATTACATCAGCACAATTTTGGAAACATAATTTTTTTTTGTTAGGACATAAGGGTTAAAAGTTGACCATCGAGTTCTCATTTTTCCAAACCATTTTGTTTAGGGATCATCTCACATTTGAAGTGAGTTTGGAGGGCCAATATAACAGAAAATACCCAAAAGTGACACCATTTTAAAAACCGCACCCCTCAAGGTGCTCAAAACCATACTCAAGAAGTTTATTAACCCTTCAGGTGCTTCACAAGAAGTAAAGCAATGTGGAAGGAAAAAAAATAACATTTTACTTTTTTCACATAAAATTTACTTTAGACCCAAACTTTTTAATTTTCACAAGGGTACCAGGAGAAAATGGACCACAAAACTTGTTGTGCAATTTCTCCTGAGTGCACCAATACCCCGTATGTGAGAGAAAGTCACTGTTTGCGTGCATGGCAGGCCTCAGAAGGGAGGGAGCGACTTTTTGAATGCAAAATTGGCTGGAATCAATGGTGGGCGCCATGTCGCATTTGGAAACCCCCTGATGTACCTAAACAGTGGAATCCCCCAGTTCTAACGCCAACCCTAACACAGCCCAAACATAACCCCAATGCACCCTAATCCGAACCCTAACCACAACCATAACCCTAACCCCAACACACCCCTAACTCCAACACCACTACCTTAACCCCAACACAACCCTAATCCCAAAACAACCCTAACCATAATCCCAACCATAACCACAACCATAACCCTAGCCACAACACCACCCTAACCCCAACACCACTACCTTAACCCCAACACAACCCTAATCCCAACACAACCCTAGCCCAACCCTAACCCTAGCTCTAACCATAGCCCCAACCCAAACCCTAGCCCTAACCCCAGCCCTCACCCTAGTGGAAAAATGGATTTTTTTTTAAAATTTTATTATTTTTACCTAACTATGAAAGAGGGGCTTGATTTACTATTTTTTTTAATTTTGATCACTGTGGTAGGGTCCGGAGGATATCTTGTGCTGTTCATTATTTGTGAGTTAAACATTAAAGAGACTTTTTGCTTTGAACTTTGCTGGGTCACTGCCTCATCACTGCATAGTGTGCTACCGCTGCACTACAAAAGCCACAATGGTCAGACTCCTACTGTATAACTTGTATTGCAGCATCTAATGAGTGTGTGCAAAGGTGATTGAGCAGGATCAGCTGTGACATCACCTATTGTGATTAGTGGATCCTGTGTTATCAGCTGTACATAGAGGGGGTACCTATAATTGTAATCCTGCCCCTGATAATATGGGGTCTTGTGGAAAATTAAGGAGCCCAGGTTGCAGGGAGGTTAGCAACCCAGGTGTACATATCTCCTCCTTGGGTAGGTAACAATTTTTCCTACCTGGTGATTATTGATAGCAAAATTCTACCAGTAAGTAGGATGCCCATTCCTCCTAGTTTTCAGAGACAAATCACCTGAGGTAGGTCTCCAAATTCTGGTTAACACGCTCGATCTGTCCATTCGACTGGGGATGAAAGGCAGAGGAAAAGGACAGCTGCACCCCCAGTCAGGAACAGAGCGCCCACCTGAACTTGGAAGCAAACTGGGTTCCTCGATTGAACACCACATTGGAAAGAACCCCGTGAAGCATCGCAATCTCATTTATAAACACCTGAGCAAGAGTCTTGGCATTCGGAAGATCCGGGACCCAGTCCTTTTGTCTGCCTTTATTCATACACTGACGTCAACTTTGACACTTGAGAAGGTTTTTAATATTAGACAGTGTAGAACCGCCCCGATCAGAGTCATCATGTCGATGGTGGGACTCCTTTTGTGCTACAGTCATATGTTAAAGTTTGGGCATCCTTATTAATGTTAACCTTTTTTCTTTATAACAATTTTGGTTTTTGCAACAGCTATTTCAGTTTCATATATCTAATAACTGATGGACTCCAGTTATATTTCTGGATTCAAATGAGGTTTATTGTACTAACAGAAAATGTGCAATCTGCATTTTAACAAAATTTGACCGGTAAATTTGGTTTTATTCAGACTGGCCTACCGCCTCAACACATTAACCTAATCTATCCCTATGTGGCACAGCCAAAAGTTTTTACCATTACCAGGTTCCCCGCATCATGTTCCCACATGCTTTATGCATCCATTAGCCCTCTGCGTCTATACTGTTACACACTTAACATTATGGCTGGTCCATACAATCAGGGCAACTGTTACCACCCACCTTTTGTGTCTCCCTTTTCTTTCCTCATAGATTGTAAGCTTGTGAGCAGGGCCCTCATTCCTCTTGGTATCTGTTATGATCTATGTGATTATTGTTATGCTGTAATGTCTATTGTCTGTACAAGTCTCCTCTGAAATGTAAAGTGCTGCGGAATATGTCGGCACTATAGAAATAAAATTTATTATTATTATTATCATTTAATTTAATTGCCAAAACTCCCTATTACCCATGTCATATTTTCTCTCAGCCGAAGAAAATTTATTAGAAAAGAAGGCGCATGGACATCATTTACCAGGGGATGGACCCTGATACAATACAGCCCCAACCACCACATCTGATGCATCAACCTCCACAACAAAGGATTGGGAAACATTGGATTGACTAAGCATAGGAGCCGTGGCAAAACAGCTCTTAGGGGAGGAAAAGGCCACCAGGGCATTATCGGACCATTTGGAAAAGTCCGACCACTTCCTTGTCACGTCAGTAAGGGGTTTCACAATTACTGAATAATTTTGGATTAATTTCCGGTAAAAATTAATAAAAAACAAAAAACATTATAGGGCATTCAAGTTCTCGGGATGGACCCAATCATGGACAGCATGGATCTTCTCCGGATCCATCCGAAAGCCTGAAGATGACAACAGGTCCCTAAAAACTGCACCTCCTGGATGGCGAAAGCACATTTTTCTAGTTTGGCATATAATTTGTTATATCTTAAAATTTGCAGCGCCTGTTTAACATGCCCCCGATGTGTGAAGGGTTAAAACTAAAATCAGAGCTGAAGTTTCATTTTCTCCATTCTCTGAAGGTTTCGTTTCTCCATTTTTGTTGGTGTAAGATAAATTTTTGTAATTAGGATGAAAAAGTTCAGGCTGTCATGAAACCAGACTGTTCCCATTAGATGCAAGATAAGGGAACTGGGGGTGTAGAATTCTGAAGAATATGCCATTATACTACTTTCTATGCTATTTGGATACGGACATATGTGCAGTTTCCGGTTTTCTTGCAATATTATTGGCTTATAAAGTGAAATGATGCTATTGGTAGTTGAGAACTTTGCATAATTAAGCAAAATCTTATAACAGAAGTGACTAAAATAAAGGGGACTAGTGATCTGTCTCGATCCTCCCGTACAGAGACCCCCGTCTCCGTGTGGTCATTCCCAGTTGCTAGCATCGCCCTGTGGATTAATTTGGAAATCACTGGATCAGCTGTGAAGGGTTAATTTAGCCCTCCCTCAATAGCTACCTCGACAGCTGGTGCCCAACATGGGGCCCCCGAATAGGGACGCCTCTGCCCCCGGAGGACAACAAGACAAAGGACCCTCAGAGCGGACACAGGTGCTGGAAAATTGGGACTGATCATCCCCCACGACAACCACGGTAAGTTGGCTGTTATACTGTTCAGACTGACCGTTGGTGTGGCTTTCCTGTGTCTGTTGCTGCAAAGAGGATCTGAGGTTTGTCCTTGATGGTGGGGTGATTCATGGGTGGAATCATATATAGGTGTAGTCCCATTGGGAGCCCAGTGCTCGAAACGTACTTCATAAGGAACGGACACCCCGGATTCACCAGTGATTGTGGCTCTCTTTATAGTCAAAATATCCTGAAATCCGGATCACTGTTAGAGTCAGGCGTGGTGATGAGATCGAAGACTGGGTAGGATACGTAACTCAGGTATATATAGATAGATATATATAACCAGAGGTGTCCGGAGGGATAGTCTGAGACGCTCTCCTCCTTTCACTGAGTACCGCGTTTAATTTTGGGCATCCCAGAGGGGGATTATTGACCCAGTGGTACAGAGACTGAAATGGCCGCCAGTACTGTGCACAACTGAAGTAAGGATATTTAGCTCTAAATGAGAGAATCCGTGGAAGGAAAAGAATTTTGTGGCTTGGCATATGAATTGTGTGACGAAGGTGTTAGGAAGAACAGAGGAAGTGAATTCTGATTGTTTCTGTTACTGTTGTCTATTATTATGGCAAGGACTGGATGTTTTGTGGTTCAAGAAAGTGACTGTGGTGTGAGAATTGAGGAAGTGATTAAAGAAGAAACTGATATCAAGACTGATGTGTCAGGCAGACAAATAGTTAAGAGTGATTTGAATGAAGTGGTCTCCCTGCTAGATGACAATTGTACAAGGAGACCGGGAGAAGCAGCCCCCGCCCCCACCTTTCTTTTGTTAAACTCTGACGGTACCTATTATCATCTGCCGCCAGCCTCAGTCCCCGCTATGTCTAATATTGCTAGTGGTTATGAGTATACTCCCTTCACCCCATCCCAAATAGACACCCTCTGCAATCAGTTACCCAATCCAGAGACTTCCCCCATGGCTTTCTACAGGCAAATGGCAGCAAATCGAGTAAAAGTTGGGGAGGGGTATTTTCCAATTATTGAGGGTGCCATAATGTATAATGTGAATCTGGACGGGAAACCTATGAGAGTGGTGTTGATTTCTGCAATGCTTTAAAGGTTTGGGCACAAGATAGATTAGCGGACCAAGCTACCTCTCTCACAGATGTCACACAGGCCAAGTGGGAGACCGCCGAGAAGTTCTATGGGCGTCTTATGGTAGTATTTAGAGATCTGGGATTCTCACTGTATAATAAAGCCCATATATATTTTTTTTTGTGGCAGCTTTGATGTCCGGTCTTAAACCTGAATTGCAAGAGGTGATAATGTCTGTTAGACCTGACGTTGAGAATTCCACTTCGGATTATGCTTTGAAAGTAATTCAAAGTTTTCAGAAGAATTTAACCCGCTCTGCAGCAGCAAGGAAATAGAAAAATAAATCAACAGCGGCAGCTGTGACAGCTCCTGCTCTAACAGCAGCCCACACCATCGCGCCCAGCGCGGCTGCGAGCACACAGCAAACTCTGGCCCCCTCAGACTTCAGCTCTCTACTCTCCTAATCCTATGACTAGGAACCTTACTCCCCAGCCCCTCCCTGCCAATTCTTGTCTGCAATGCTGGCGCTGTGCCTGACTCGGACACTTTCAGAGAGATTGTCATACAGGCCGCTGTTTTAATTGGAGTAGATGGCAGACCCAATAAATATATTTTTACAAATTTATCCCTGTGGGACCTTTCCCCGAGGTTACTACTCAGTTTGTAATCTCTCCCACATGTCCAGTAAACTTACTAGGGGCAGATTTATTATCACAGTTCCGCTCCAGAATACAATTCCAAGATGATGGTCAGATGGTTCTTACGTTATATAACCCTATGTAGATGAAGACAGTGAGGAAATCTGTATTTTGCATGCCTTTCCCACTGATGCCACAAGGAGCCCAAAACAGTCCCAACTAGTTTGCAAACAAAAAAAAAAATATATGAGCAGGTGTCTTTTGCCATTGCTGCCACTGTTAGCCTCCTCAAGCATCTGGCAGCACTGAACTGTCGGGTTTCGGCCTCGAGACTTCAGTTCTGCCTTGATCAAGTGATATTCTCGGGTCACTGTCTCCTTCAGGGTGCCAGACACCTCACAGAAGAAAGAAAAATAGCTGTCAGCTCCCTTCCTTTCCCAAAAGATGAAACTGAACTCCAGCGTTTTCTTGGACTATGCACTTATTTTTGTCAGTGGATACCGGATGCATCCCGCATAAAGCAACCCCTTTGCAATGCCTTGAAAGACGGTATAATGAATTATAAGGAAAGATGGCAGTGATGAGGATTATCTCCAACATGATTGTTCCCAACTTCTGACTGAAGAAACAGCTACTCCATCAAGTGAGAATTCACTCCCAAATCCTGATCTGGTGTTATACACGGATGGTTCAAGAATTACTGACGAGTTTGGTAGATTCCACATGGGATATGCTGTTACCACAGAGGACACTGTAGTGCACGCAGCTGCACTCCCGCCCTCACAGTCAGTACAAGAAGCAGAACTCCAGGCTCTGTCTACTGCATGTACTTTGGCCAAGAACAGGCGGGCTAATATATACACGAACTCACGGTATGCATTTGGTATTGCTCATGATTTTGGGGCTCTATGGGCCAATCGAGGGTTTATTACTACTGCCGGAACTCCAGTGAAAAATGCTGAAGCTGGTAAAACCCTCATGGACTCGATCAAATTACCTACTCAGGTGGCCATTATCAAAGTTAAGGCGCACGGTCCTAGGACCAGTCCACAGACTTTTGACAACGCATTTGCGGATATGCAAGCAAAAGCCGCCGCTCTCTTACCCGTTGAACCAACCATACCAACTATGGTGACCACACGCTCTCAGCGTAAACAGTTACAAGAAGCATTGACCCTATAAGAACCTGATGATCTACAACAGACTGAAGTTTTCTGTCGGACCCCGCGAGACCGCTTAATGACGATGCAGAGACCTTCATATCGAGGAAAGAATAAGGCCCTCGCACTGGTGCAAAAATTCTACTGGGCCCCGGTTTTCCAGTTGGCCGGAAGCATTCCCTGTTACCAACATGGCTGCAAAGAACACAGCGAAGAAACTGGTGATGGAAGTCATATGCAGATATGGGTTTCCAGAAGTTGTTGAAAGTGATCAAGGTCCGGCCTTTTCTTCTCATGTGTACCAAGAAGTTCTGACAATGCTTGGATCTACTATAGCCATCCATACTCCGTACCACCCACAATCCAGTGGGGAAGTTGAGAGGCTGAACGGCACACTGAGGGGACAATTGACCAAAATGATTCAGGAGACTACGGCTCCATGGCCAGAGCTCCTACCCATTGTATTATGCCACATTCGTACTACCCCTATTGCAAAATATGGCTTGTCCCCATATGAGATATTGTTTGGTACTAGACCCCCAATTGCAAATTTCCAACCTCAGCAGTTATCAGAAGAAACTGACCGTGCTGTTCAATGTGTTATTCAGCTTAGTAAAAATCTTGCTAACACCCATGCTCTAGTTTCTTATTTTCTTCCAGATTCAGCAGAAACTGACACCTGTCATAACCTGAAGCCTGGTGATTTGGTAGTTGTGAAAAGGCATGTCAGGAATCACGGACTAGAACCCTTGAATGACGGTCCCTATCAAGTTCTCCTCATCACCCAACAAGCCAATAGCAAATAAAGGGGACATAATGTTTTGGTTTTTCGCATTTTACATATTATTATTGGTAGAAGTTAAAAGTTAAAGTTAGAAGATATTCAAAGACTCAGAGATCAATATGATAAAGACAATGATTGTAATAAGGACAGTTGGTGGTCAGACACCTTCTCCTTTCTCAATCCAGCCAATTGGTTTAGGGGAATTGGGGGCTGAATAGCTGGGATCTTACAAAGCTTGTTGCATATTGCTGCCTGCATCATTGTTGCATATGTGATACTAAAACTTGTTCTTTGGTGTATTTCTGTATGTATTAGGAAATTCTGCACTAAGACAGCTAATGATGATACCAAAGGTGTCGTTGCCCCTGCTCTTCTCTGCACCGATCTCAAAAGGCTACTTGATGAAGATGTTGAAGCCAAGCACATGGCTACCTTCAAAAGATCTCAACCACCGTCATCAAAAATTGTTATTCGTGAATTGCAGTATACAGGGGGGACGGGTGGGCCGCGACAGCCATAACTGGTAACACGGCATCAGTCATGTGAAGACCAGTACCCCTCAAGCTGTTAGCTTGGGATAGCACCTCTGATGCTGCATATGTGTTAAAAAATTTTTATCTAGGGGAGATTGTGATGGGTTAAAACTAAAATCAGAGCTGAAGTTTCATTTTCTCCATTCTCTGAAGGTTTCGTTTCTCCATTTTTGTTGCTGTTAGACAAATTTTTGTAATTAGGATGAAAAAGTTCAAGCTGTCATGAAACCAAACTGTTCCCATCAGGTGCAAGATAAGGGAACCGGGGGTGTAGAATTCTGAAGAATATGCCATTATACTACTTTCTATGCTATTTGGATGCAGACATACAGTTGTGGCCAAAAGTATTGACACCCCTGTAATTCTGTCAGATAATACTCAGTTTCTTCCTGAAAATGATTGCAAACACAAATTCTTTGGTGTTATTATCTTCAGTTAATTTGTCTTAAATGAAAAAACACAAAAAGAATTGTCCTAAAGCCAAATTGGATATAATTCCACACCAAACATAAAAAAGAGGGTGGACAAAAGTATTGGCACTGTTCGAAAAATCATGTGATGCTTCTCTAATTTGTGTAATTAACAGCACCTGTAACTTACTTGTGGCACCTAACAGGTGTTGGCAATAACTAAATCACACTTGCAGCCAGTTGACATGGATTAAAGTTGACTCAACCTCTGTCCTGTGTCCTTGTGTGTACCACATTGAGCATGGAGAAAAGAAAGAAGACCAAAGAACTGTCTGAGGACTTGAGAAACCAAATTGTGAGGAAGCATGAGCAATCTCAAGGCTACAAGTCCATCTCCAAAGACCTGAATGTTCCTGTGTCTACCGTGCGCAGTGTCATCAAGAAGTTTAAAGCCCATGGCACTGTGGCTAACCTCCCTAGATGTGGACGGAAAAGAAAAATTGACAAGCGATTTCAACGCAAGATTGTGCGGATGTTGAATAAAGAACCTCGACTAACATCCAAACAAGTTCAAGCTGCCCTGCAGTCCAAGGGTACAACAGTGTCAATCCGTACTATCCATCGGCGTCTGAATGAAATAGGATTGTATGGTAGGAGACCCAGGAAGACCCCACTTTTTAACCCAAGACATAAAAAAGCCAGGCTGGAGTTTGCCAAAACTGACCTGAAAAAGTCTAAAACGTTTTGGAAGAATGTTCTCTGGTCAGATGAGACAAAAGTAGAGCTTTTGGGGGCAAAGGCATCAACAAAGAGTTTACAGGAGAAAAAAAGAGGCATTCAAAGAAAAGAACACGGTCTCTACAGTCAAACATGGCGGAGGTTCCCTGATGTTTTGGGGTTGCTTTGCTGCCTCTGGCACTGGACTGCTTGACCGTGTGCATGGCATTATGAAGTCTGAAGACTACCAACAAATTTTGCAGCATAATGTAGGGCCCAGTGTGAGAAAGCTCGGTCTCCCTCAGAGGTCATGGGTCTTCCAGCAGGACAATGACCCAAAACACACTTCAAAAAGTACTAGAAAATGGTTTGAGAGAAAGCACTGGAGACTTCTAAGGTGGCCAGCAATGAGTCCAGACCTGAATCCCATAGAACACCTGTGGAGAGATCTAAAAATGGCAGTTTGGAGAAGGCACCCTTCAAATATCAGGGACCTGGAGCAGTTTGCTAAAGAAGAATGGTCTAAAATTCCAGCAGAGCATTGTAAGAAACTCATTGATGGTTACCGGAAGCGGTTGGTCACAGTTATTTTGGCTAAAGGTTGTGCAACCAAGTATTAGGCTGAGGGTGCCAATACTTTTGTCTGGCCCATTTTTGGAGTTTTGTGTGAAATGATCAATGTTTTGCTTTCTGCTTCATTCTCTTTTGTGTTTTTTCATTTAAGACAAATTAAATGAAGATAATGATACCAAAGAATTTGTGTTTGCAATCACTTTCAGGAAGAAACTGAGTATTATCTGACAGAATTGCAGGGGTGTCAATACTTTTGGCCACAACTGTATATGCAGTTTCCGGTTTTCTTGCAATATTATTGGCTTATAAAGTGAAATGATGCTATTGGTAGTTGAGAACTTTGCATAATTAAGCAAAATATTATAAAAGAAGTGGCTAAAATAAAGGGGACTAGTGATCTGTCTCGATCCTCCCATACAGAGACCCCCGTCTCCGTGTGGTCATTCCCAGTTGCTAGCAATGCCCTGTGGATTAATTTGGAAACCACTGGATCAACCGTGAAGGGTTAATTTTGCCCTCCCTCAATAGCTACCTTGACAGATGTGTCTCCAAATCAGGAGAGTAAGCCAAAATACCATCAAGATAGACCACCACAAACCTACCCACCAAATGATGGAAAATATCATTGATGAAATGCTGAAATACAGCAGGTGCATTGGTCAGACTGAAAGGCATGACCAGACTCTCGAAATGACTCTCAGGGGTATTGAACACCATCGTCCATTCATCACCTTCTCTGATTTCAATCAGGTTGTAGGTCCCCCTTAAATCCAACTTGGAGAGCACCTTAGCTCCCACAACCTGGCTGAACAGATCAGTAATCAGAGGAAGAGGGTATGAATCTTGGACAATAATTTGATTTAATTCCCATACGCCATCTTTTTTCTTCACGCAGAAGAACCCTGCCGCCAAGTGTGAAGATGAGGGTCTAATGTGTCCCTTCTCCAGACTTTCAGCAATGAAATCCTCATGGCGTGTCTCTCAGGACCAGAAAGATTATACAGTCTGGACTAGTTTAGCTCAGGGGGTCAGATTAGTAGGACAGTCATATTCATGATGAGGAGGCAAATCCTGACACCCCCTCTCAGAGAAAATGTCCTCAAACCCCGACAAAAATGCAGGTAAGGTTTCTGTAGAAACTGTAGAAAGGGAAATATTTAAACAGTTCTTATGGCAGTAATCCCCCCTCTCAAGGATCTCCCTGGCTTGCCAATCCACCAACGGATTATGTTTCACCAACCAGGGAAAACGCAATTTAAGTGGAGTGGGAAGACCATCCAGGGCATAGCAAGGAATCATTTCAGGATGAACCGACCCCACCCTCAGTCTTACATTCTGTACAATTTGAATGAGAGTTTTCTGTGCAAGTGGCGCTGAGTCGATGGTGAAGATGGGAATGGGCTTAGCTAAAGCACAGCAAACCAGCCTGAGTTCTGGCAAACTCCACATCAACCATGCTGAAACCAGCTCCACCGTCAACAAACACATAAATCTTCTCAGGTTTGCTCTCCAGCACCTCCTCTGCTGTCAGGACCAGCCGGTAACTGCAGGTTGATGATAGATGCACCCCTTGTTTATTCCACTCTAGACTACCAAGGGTTAAGCGAGTCTCCTTTTGTTTAGGCATCAAAGAACATACCCCAATAAAATGTCCTTTTTTTCCACAAACCACCCTCCCTTTTTTTAGCGAACCTCCCAGGAAATGTACGATGCAGAGGTACCTCCTAACTGCATGGGTTCCCTCACCCTCTCCCATATGGGTTCACCTCTACACTGCTCCTTTGGCAAAGGGGCAATACCCGAAAAATAGGCTCCGGAGAAGGTGGTCTTACCCAACTATAACATGTATAGCCAATGACATAGCGGTCTCCAAGGACTCAGGGGTTTCATATACCGCTAAAGCATCCTTCAACCTTTCAGTGAGACCCTGAAGAGATTCTTTCAACCTTTCAGTGCGACCCTGCAGAAATTGGCTTGTGAGAGCCAGGTTATTCCACTTAGTATCAGTTGCCCACCTGTGGAATTCGGAGCTATATGTCTTCACTGACCAATTTCCTTGCTGAAGGCGACACAACCTGGAGTCAGCCAAGGCTACTCGGTCAGGGTCATCAAAGATAAGGGCTAGAGCCAAAAAAAATCCCTCCACAGACTGGAGACAAACCGAATCCTGTGGCAAAGTGAAAGCTCAGGACTGCGGCCATCATCAATGTGGTAGCATGCATCTCGCTTTGCCGCCCACTTTTAGGATTCATAATGTGTTTCACCGTTTGCTACTCAAAAAATATGTTGCGTCTTCGGTACCATCACTGCTACTGCCATCTCTGGTCATTGTTGATGGAAATTTGGAATTTCAGATAGCTAAGATCGTTGATTCTCGCTTAATTCATTGGCCGCTTCAGTATCTGGTACACTGGAAGGGTTACAGTCCTGAAAAGAGGATGTGGGTACCAACATCTGCTGTCCATACGGTAACATTGATCCGGTCTTTTCTAGCAGCACTCCCGAATAAACATGGCCCTGAGGTTCAGGAGGTCCCTCGTAGAATGGGGGGTACTGTCACAGGTTTACTGCAAAAGAGAGGAGCCAGAAGACCACGCCATCTGCTTTCTCCTACACCTGCACTGACTAGAAGCATTTCTCCTTTATATTAAACTAGCTGAAGAGCCCGGCGTTGCCCGGGCATAGTAACTAACTGTGGTTAGTTATAACAAATTATAATGATTATTCTCCACCCCATAGTCCAATGCCCATATCCCCATCACATATCCTCCATCCCATGGTCCCATGCCCATATACCCATCATACACATCCTCTATCCCATAGTCCCATGCCCATATACCTATCATACATATCCTCCATCGCATAGTCCCATGCCCATATACCCATCACACATCCTCCGTCCCATAGTCCCGTGCCCATATACCCATTATGACATCATCTTCGCCATGGCAACCTATTATGACATCATTGTCACCATGGCAACCATTATGACATCACCTTCGCCATGGCAACCTATTATGACATCATCGTCGCTATGGCAGTCTATTGTGACATCATAGTCACCACTGTCACCATGGCAACCTATTATGACATCATCATCGCCATGGCAACCATTATGACTTCATCATCATCATGGCAACCATTATGACATCATCTTCGCCATGGCAACCTTTATGATATCATCGTCGTGATGGCAACGTTTATGACACCATTGTCACTATGGCAACCAATTATGACATCATAGTCACCACTGTCGCCATGGCAACCTATTATGACATCATTGTCACCATGGCAACCATTATGACATAATCTTCACCATTGCAACCTTTATGACATCATCGTCGCCATGGCAACCTTTATGACATCATCGTTAATACACACAATCATACACACACATACACATACGCTCGTTTTTTATATGTATAAGATGGTGCAGGTTTCTTCTATCAGTGCAAGGGTTAATCTGCTCAGTTGAGAACTCCTGGAAGCTTACCTGCATTAAGGCTCTCAGCTATTCAATGTTGGCCACTCCCCTCTCCTATGTAAACTGGACTCTGGCAAGCAGGCATTGCCAGAGCTAGCTTTATTACTGCATGGTTCAGGAGCTTGTGGAGAGTTGCTTGAGAAGGCATTTGGTGGATTTATCTAAGATTGTTATTTGGTTTGGGCATGTGCATATCCTCTCCTCCTACTTTGGTTTTTCCCCCATCCTCCACTCCCCAGTGTTTTGCTCTGTTATTTGTGTGTGCATATTTGTATGATTGGTATTTTCCTTTATCCCTGTTTGTGTTAGTTTGGTGGGTGTATTACAATACACCACTACTCCCCTCTTCCCTGGGAGGGAACAGACTAAGAGCAGATTAAGAAGCTCAGCAAGGTACATGGCCCAAGTGTCTTCGCCATTAGAAGTAATCCAGGGAACAGGGTTAGCTAGGGCGCCCCCTAGCTTTAAGGACATGGAAGGAGCTCCTGGTCCTGGGATACCCATCAAGAGTCGTGACACATACAGCCATGCAGTCCAATTGAACATAATCCCTAAATGTGGTGTAAACCTACATCAATCAGCTTGCCAAACTCAGACTACTAGTCTTGTCCTTTGCTTCTTTCAATAGACACTTTTATTCTTTAGTATTGAAAAAAAAATCAATTGTGATGGCCTCATTCAGAGTTTGACATTTTATCAGTGTTACTAATTGGGATCTTTTTTAAAACTAGTTGAATTCAATGTGCTGTAAAATAAATTTGAAGTCCACAATATAGAGTATTTACTGACCAAAATCCCACAATGTCTGTCTGCTATTTCAGCCTTCGCTTTCTCAAACTGAACATGGACAAAACAGAATTCATCATCTTTCCCCCATCTCACTCTACCCCTCCACCAGACCTATCCATCAATGTCAATGGCTGCTCACTTTCCCCAGTCCCGCACGCTCGGTGCCTTGGGGTGATCCTCGACTCTGCCCTCTCTTTCAAACCACATATCCAAGCCCTTGCCTCCTCCTGCCGCCTCAAACTAAAAAATATTTCCGGATCCGCGCATTCCTCAACCATGAAACCACAAAAACACTAGTGCACGCCCTTATCATCTCCCGCCTCGACTACTGCAATCTCCTACTCTCTGGCCTCCCCTCCAGCACTCTGGCACCACTCCAGTCCATCCTACACTCTGCTGCCCGACTAATCCACCTGTCTCCTCGCTATTCCCCAGCCTCCCCCCTATGCGAGGCCCTTCACTGGCTTCCGATTGTCTAGAGGCTCCAGTTCAAAACCCTAACCATGACATACAAAGCCATCCACAACCTGTCTCCTCCATACATCTGTGACATGGTCTCCCGGTACCTACCCACACGCAACCTTCGATCCTCTCAAGATCTCCTTCTCTACTCCCCCCTCATCTCTTCTTCCCACAACCGCATACAAGACTTCTCCCGTGCTTCCCCCATACTCTGGAACTCTCTGCCACAACACATCAGACTCTCACCAACAACGGAAACCTTCAAGAAGAACCTGAAGACCCACCTGTTCGGACAAGCCTACCGTCTGCAATGATCCTCAGTCTACTGAACCACCGCACAACCAGCTCTACCATCTCCTAGTGTATCCTCACCCATCCCTGTAGACTGTGAGCCCTCGCGGGCAGGGTCCTCTCTCCTTCTGTACTTGTGTGTCCCTTGTCTTGCACATGTTTATTGTACTTGTCTATATTTCCCCTTTTCCCATGTAAAGCGCCATGGAATAAATGGTGCTATATAAATGTATAATAATAATAATAATAATAATAATAATAATAATAATAATAATTTAATTTGGTGCTTTATGAAACCCTTAGGTCTCCTTCAAATGCACTTTTTTCAGCATTTTCAAACACTTGGAAAAAAAACATGAATTTTAAGTGTTTTTAATAGCTTAGTTGGTTAGATTTTTTTTAATTTTGTAACATTTTAAATTAATTTTTCATGGTGTTTTTCACGTACAAAGAGGCTTATGGAGAAAATGACCATAAAAATTATCAAACCAAAAGCACAAAATGCTAACGATGCAAGAAATGTCACCAAAATGCCCAAACAATAAACAGCACAAAATAATTTTGTATGTAAAAGTGGCCTTATACTACTTTTCTAAAGCCAATAATGAAGACACTGAGGTCTTTTAGGAACATTTTAACACTGCGTTCACATGTTGCAGGCATAATATATATTTTTTTGTTAAAAATTGAAATTTTGTTGTGATCAAATGCCGCGTGTAAACATTCATGTCTGTTTTTCTTATGAAGTATTGACTAAGGGCCCCGTCACACATAGCGACGCACCAGCGATCCCGACAATGATATTACCTTGTCAGGATCGCTGGGGTGTCGCTACATGATCGCTGCTGAGCTGCCAAACAGGCAGCTTCACCAGCGATCAGCACCAGCGACACGTGGGTAACAAGCGACGCACGTCGCTTAGTTACCCACTGTGTACCTTAGTTACCAGCGCACTGGTGCAGGGAGCTGGTAACCAAGGTACACATCGGGTTTCTAAGCAGCGCACGGCACTTAGAAACCCGATATGTACCTTGGTTACCAGCTCCCTGCACCAGCGCGCTGGTAACTAAGGTACACATCGGGTTTCTAAGCGCTGCGCGCGCTTAGAGACCCGATGCTTACCTTAGTTACCAGTGGCAGCTCGCTGATCGCTGGTCTCCCACCTGTCACACGCAGTTATGCGTGCTGGCCAGCAGGAGACCAGCGATCAAAAAAATGTCCTGGCCATTCCAGGACGATCAGCGATACGCGGCAGGGGGGCCGGTCGCTGAAGTGTCACACACAGTGATCTCGCTGGTGAGATCGCTGTTGCGTCACAAAACTTGTGACTCAGCAGCGATCTTGCTAGCGAGATCGCTATGTGTGACGGGGACTTAATTTCCATCAGTATCTTGGATCAGATTTTGACTGATAGCAATTGTTCACGTGTTATTTTATTGGGCTGTGCACAAACCCGATTTTTTCCTCCGACAAAGCTTGTTGTGGGAAAAATGAAATCACTGTATGCTCGATATTTGGAGTGCAATCAGCCATGCAAGTCAATGGGTCCGTTGAAACCATCAAACTGTGCTCGGATGACATCTGAGTGCAATCTGATTTCAATAGACTGAATGGAGAAGATGGAGAATTTTTTTTCCATCGTCTCCACATCCGAGAGAATCGGGTCATACTATGATCACACTCTGATCAAACTCAAGGCTTGATCAGAGTGTGATTTCCATAATTGACCCGATTCTCTTGGATGATAGAATACATGGTCATTTGCACTTAGCCTAATGGGTACTCGTTCCATGGATGAAAAACATGGATAGAATTCATAAATGAAACAGACATCTGGATGAGGTCTAACTGTTGGATTCTAAAGATAAGAATCTATCTGTGCACTGTGATGCGATCGTCGTCTGTGTTTTAAGGCCGTCTGACCACGCCCTAATAGAAATCTCCCTTCTTAACATCAGAAAATATGTGTAGAGTCTTATGTGTTAGTGATCATCATGAAAAGAACAGAAATGGCTAGGCTGGGATTTTATCTAAAAATATTTATTGAATCTCATCTACATGTCATGGAACTCTATAATGCCATTAGCTTTCTAATTAATTCCCAATCTGTCACTATCGGGTGTAATAGCTGATGAAAAATAGCTACAGTGAGAGTGGATTAATGCATTCCTTTAGGACCAGCAGAAGATGTTTGTTTTGTAAAACATGCATGATGTAAAATGTGTTATTTGGCTGTTGGGAAAAACCGTGTATGTGTAAACACACTTGCTCTTTTCAAGTCACATGTATTAGGTAAAGTTGTGCAGAGAGATGGTTGACTTGTCTTTGTGTGCATGAAAATATAGAAGAGCTGTATATTTTGGATGCCAATATGTAGAAACAATGTGTCAGGTCTTTTTTAATACATTTATTAGGGATGGGCGAATCTCTTAATACTTGAATTCACCAGCGAATTTGTCAACAAAATTTGATTTGCAGTAAAATAATTCTGCATGAATCACAATACCTCAAATCCTTCAATTGCCTGGAAAAGATGGGTGATGAGTTGAACGGATTTTATTTCCACAACACATTTCAAAGTTGGACAAGCATCTTTTTCATGTGTAAAAATAGTAATTGCGTGGCAAGTGTCCGAGGGCAGGGGGCTGAAATGTGTTGTCGAAATAAAAATCGGTCAACTCATCTTGGTTCTAAGGGCTCATACTCACTTGCGAGAAATATGGATGAGTGCAATCCGTAAAAAAAAGGAATTGCACTCAGACCAATGTTATTCAATAGGTGACATCTCATTTGTGAAATCGGACTGAGAAAAAAATCGCAGCATGCTGTGTATTGCTACGTATCTCGGACGAGACTCGCCAATGCAAGTCAATGGGTGTGAGAAAAAAATCGGACAGCACACGCACGAGTGTCCTTTGAAAAGCCAGCAATTCATATGTGGCTATACAGTAAAATCACACTGACAGGTTACAATACAAAAGATAGAATACATGTATATACATAGAATAGGTGTATATATATATATATACTGTATATGTCAGTGACACACAAACACATATATATATATATCTTTATATTTCATAGAGAGATACATAGTAGAATAGCTGGTAATTCATTTGTCAGCTTTTGTAAAACCATTGCAAAACAGGCTATGTGCACACAGTGCGGATCCTCTCGCAGATTTTTCCGCGCGGATTTTACTAAATCCGCAAGTCAAATGACCTGCATTTTTCCTGCGGATTTCTTCCTTTTTTTGCAGTTTATACAGCGGTTTTTGTGCGGTTTTGCACCTGCGGATTTGTAGAATGGAGCAGGTGGAAAGCTGCAGCAAAACCGCACAAAAGAAGTCACATGCTGCTTTTTTTATCCGCACAAAAACCGCGCGGAAAAAAACGCAGCATGTGCACAGCAGTTTTTTTTACCTAGGCTTTAATGTACTGTACATCACCTGCAGTTCTGCTGCAGATCCGCAGCGGCAAATCCGCTGCGGATCCGCAGCAGAATCCGCACAGTGTGCACAGGGCCTTAGATTTGTATATGTCAGAGACTAATAGTGTTAGTAGCATGTGGGTGTAAAATTTGGGACCTGTATATATGTAATAAAAGAATATATTCATGGTAAAAAATTGCTCCCGCGCAATTTTCTGCTCCAGAGAAGGAAAGCCAGTGACTGAGGGCAGATATTAATAGCCTAGGAAGAGATCATGGTTATTGGCCCCCCTTGGCTAAAAATATCTGCCCCCAGCCACCCCAGAAAAGGCGCATCTGTAAGATGCGCCAATTCTGGCACTTAGCCTCTCTCATCCCACTGCCATGTAGTGGTGGCATATGGGGTAATAAGGGGTTAATGTCATCTTGCTACTGTAAGGTGACATTAAGTCCGGTTAATAATGGAGAGGTGTCAATAAGACACCTATCCATTATTAATCTTATGGTATGAAAGGGTTACTAAAACACACAGACATTAAGAATAAAGTATTTTAATGAAATAATGACACACACTGGTTTCCCATCTTTATTAAACTCCCAATCCAAGCGAATCCCTCGTTCTCCTGTAAAAAAATAAAAAATAAAAAAGCAACAATATCCCATACCTATCCACCATACAGTCAAGTCCCACATCGCAATCCATCTCAAGGGGTCAAATAGTTTACAACCGGGAGCGGTGCCAATGATACCGCACCAGCTGTAAACCACTGTGTAATGAATGAAAACCTGCCTGCGCAGCCTCCCTGCCTGACCGGACATGAACTCTGTAGTGTTGGAAAGTTCCTGAACATTTTCCCATGCTGCCGAGTTCACCTCAGGTCAGGCGGGGCCTCAGGGCATCCTCAGTGACTAGTGCTAACATTACTGAGGCTGCCCAGAAGCCCCCGCCTGACCTGAGTTGAACTCGGCAGTGTGGAAAAATGTTGAGAAACTTTCCCATGCTACAGAGTTCATGTCCGGTCAGCCGGGGAGACTGCGCAGGCAGCTTTTCATTCATTCCGCAGTAGTTTACAGACAGGCCTGTAGCATTAGCACCACTCCCGGTTGTAATTTAGTTAACCCCTTGAGATGGATTGCAGCGTGGGACTTGACTGTACGGCGGATAGGTATGGGATATTGTTTGTTTTTATTTTTTACAGAAGAATGATGGCTTCGTTTGGATTGGGAGTTTAATAAAGATGGGAAACCTGTGTGTTTAATTATTTCAATAAAAGACTATATTCTTAATGTGTTTGTGTTTTTTTAACCCCTTCATACTATTGGATTAGAAATGGATAGGTGTCTTATTGACACCACTCCCTTATTAACTGGGCCTAATGTCACCTTACAATAGCAAGGTGACATTAACCACTTATTACCCCATATGCCTCCGCTACAGGGCAATGGGAAGAGAGAGGCTAAGTGCCAGAATTGGCGCATCTTACAGATGCGCCTTTTCTGGGGTGGCTGGGGGCAGATGTTTTTAGCCAGGGGGGCCAAAAACAATGGTCCCTTTCTAGGCTATTAATATCTGCCCTCAGTCACTGGCTTATCCTACGCACAGTCCAACTGGTGGAATTCACCTCACTTGATGCCCAAATATTTAATTTCACAAAAACATGAAGGATATACTGAGACAGCTTTCTTCTGCAAAATAGTGGCAGCTATGTATCTTCCATTAAGGTTGAGCACATGCCATCATTTTGTAGAAAGAAGTACAATACAAGTGATATAGCACAATGTGGTGAACTTGGACATATTAGAGTTGATTTTCTACACAAAAGCATTACTAGAAGCACATTTCTTGTGCACACATAACTGATGACACAATGCAGGGAGAGAAAGACAGAGGGCAACTTGAGCCTTGCTCACATTGCTGGTCAGTTTGCTTTTCCTATGGGAGCAGGTGATGCCGTCTCATGTTGTCACAGAGAGCTGTATTTCCTACTGCCAAAACTACACTGCAATAGATTTATATTCAATTGGTTTCTTGTGTTTGCAAGATTAAGGAGGTCTCCACCCCTCCCTTGTGGGCCATGCACATATAAGCCATCTTCCACAGCGTGTCCACATCAGACATTACCTTTTTGAATCCTGCTCATATAGGTAAAATACACATGGTCAGGTTTTTAAATACATCGGTTAGGGACTGCTCTGATATAAGTATACCTTGACGTTTGGTAGAGCGGCTTAGTATACATTTTTTGCAAAAAACATATCAACCAAATACCCTGTTTTGTAATCATCTTTTTACTAGCACTTGCTGTTTACTGTTCCTTTTTTACAACAGAGTATTTTTATATGTTTGAAATACTGTGTTTTTGTGTTTCAGTCTTTTGGTGGAGTGAACACTTTCCTACAGACTTATTCACTGTGTACATGGCCCATGTGTTTATATTCAATTGGTTTCTTGTTTTTTGCAAGATTAGGGAGGTCTCCACCCCTCCCTTGTGGGCCTTGCACATATAAGCCGTCTTCCACAGCGTGTCCACATCGGACATTACCTTTCTGAATCCTGCTCATATAGGTACTATACACATGGTCAGGTTTTTAAATACATCGGTTAGGGACTGCTCTGATATGGGTATACCTTGACGTTTGGTAGAGCGGCTTAGTATACATTTTTTGCAAAAAATGTATCAACTAAATACCCTGTTTTGTTATCATCTTTTTACTAGCACTTGCTGTTTACTGTTAGTTTTTTTTACAACAGAGTATTTTTACACGTTTGCTATACTGTGTTTTTCTGTGTTTCAGTCTTTTGGTGGTGTGAACACTGTCCTATAGACTTGTTCACTGTGTGCATGGCCCATGTGTTCATACTGCAATAGATTGGTTCTGTGTGCATGGCCCATGTATTTATACTGCAATAGATTGGTTCTACGGCTATGTGGAAAAGGATTTCCACACCAAAGATGGCTGCACATAGGATATGCCACCACAATGTCTACCAAAAAAATGTATTCCAGCATCAGGGTCTTCCATAAAAAGCCATAAATTTATTTTGAAAAAAGAATCCAAAAATCGTAATTTCACACCAACAGCAAATCAATTTAAAATTCAGAGCAAATTCACTTCAGATGGTCATCATTAATCATTGCATATCAAAATGTGAAAAGTACGGCATGTTAAGTCATATGTCATGACACATGATAGATGGGAACCAATTACAGAATGGCAGCATTTCTGTGGACAAAAAGTTAATAAAAAATAAAAGACAAATACAACCATGTAGATAGGTGCTGAAGCTGTTGGTACCTTGATTGACAGCTTGGCCATCCAATCTAGTACAGGGGCATGCTGAGCTGTCAATGTGTTGAATGACTGCCCAGCTATCCAATCTGAGACTGTGAAGCGTCAACTGTCTCCATGTGTTCACTATTCACTAGAGTTGAGCGACTTTGGTCGGATCGGGTTTCATGAAACAAAATTTGAGTCGGATGAAACTGGTCCGACTAGGGCTCAATGCCGACTTTTATTTCCCATTGACTTGCTTTGGGGTCGGGTTTCGGACGAAACTCCGACTTTTTTTGCCCTTGTCGGACCAGTTTCATCTGACTCAAATTTTGTTTCATGAAACCTGATCCGACCAAAGTCGCTCAACTCTACTATTCACGTTAATTGCCATGCTTCTTAGCTAAGCTGTCTCCCAGAGCTCTTCCAGATGTACATTCAGCCTGTGAGGTTTGTGCTTTGTGCTTTCCTATGCCTGGAGTTCTGTATGCTTGATCTGTTGCCTGACCTTGGACTTTGTTCTGACCATCTGCATGTTTAACCCCTTCAGCTCAGATCCGTTATCCTCCCGTTACTCTGACCTTTGAATGTTTTCTGACTATGCTTTTGTCTCTGCCTTCTGTTTATGATGTATGCTCCTGGCTTCTGACCTTTGACTCCTTTGACTCCTTGAGCACTCTTACTCACGGTTTGGATGTGAGAAGTGACTAGTGTCACATACGTTTTTCTTTTTCGCCAGTATGTATTCTGCTCACACGCTTTTTGACCAGGTGGCGAATTTGATGCAGGTAATCTGGCGAAGGATTGCCAGAGTCTGGAGTCATCGCAATATCAGTTGCAGGGTCAGATAAATAATTTTATGAAGTGGCTGTGACGTCAGTACCCTCTGATGTACAGTTGGTCTCTCCAGAACCTGTAATATCCCTCCTGATTAATTTTTGGGAGAGAAGGACCAGTTTAGGGTATTAAGGGAGAGCTGTAAGTTATTTTTTACCCTGTGCACCCGGTCATCAGGGGAGGAGTTCCAGCGGGTGGGAATAATCATGTCCCTACTGCGAGAGGGTTCTCAGACCTGGGCATTTTCTTTGTCCCCACAAGCCCCAGAATGGTTTTCTGTTGATGCTTTTTTGAAAGTTTAGGTCTGATATATGATGAACCCGACAGAAACCAGGTCACTGAGGCTAAGATCATGAACCTGGCACAGGGGGGGTCGCATTGCTGAGGACTACTGTACTGAATTTCGGAAGTTGTCCACCGAAGTTCTACGGAACGATGCTGCTCTCAGGTGCCAGTTCCAAAGAGACCTTTCTGAGACACTCAAGGACGCTCTAGTCCTCCGTGACGCCCCTTGTTTTTGTTGGAGGCCATGACTCCGGCCATACGAATGGACCGGAGAATCCATGAGAGACATGGTGAACAGCAGGTTGCATGTTATACCTCCCCGGAGCACGTCCATTTACCCGAGGTAAGAGTTGCCAGTCTTTACAATGCGGAGAGAAGATGGAGACAAGATCTCGGACTCTTTCTATACTGTGGTCTCTCTGGACATTTTCTTAAGAATTGCCTAAATCGTCCTCAAGCTATCAAACCTCCCAAGTACCTTTTCCTTCATCTGAAGGTTCTGCTAAATACGATGATTCACTTCGAGAACCAGGTGTTATCAACATTGGTGTTTATTGACTGTGGGTCTGCTGCTAACTTTATTGATTCATGACTGGTTCTGAAGTTAGGGTTAGGGAGAGTTAGGTTAGAAAGACCCATTCAAATCATTACCCTTGACAAAACACCGTTAGCTCACAATTTGGTCAAGAGAGCAACGGTGGATTTCACTCTCCTGTTTTGTGTTGGATAATTTACCTGTTTGGTTGGTACTGGGGTTTGCATGGTTGTAGATTCACATTCCAGTTATTGATTGGTGTCATAAGGAGATTGTGAAATGGAGCCCCAGTTGTTACAAGAAATATCTAAAAAATGTACAAATATGCTCCTCCAGTCTGGAGGATCTTACGGGGTACCTGAAGGACTTCGGAGCTGTGTTCTCGGAAAAAGAGGTGGAGATACTACCTCCCCACTGTCCCTATGATTGTGTTATTGATCTTTATTCCTAGCACCAAGTTGCCAAAAGCTCACTTTTACAATTTGTCGGTGTCAGTTAAAGTAAGCAAGCCATATATATATATATATATATATATATATATATTTATAGTTCATAGAGATCTACATAGCATAGCATAATAGCCGCTAAATCAATCGCCGGCTTCTGTAAAATCATTACAAAACCCGACATGAAATGACACAGTAAACCATTTCATTTCATTTAGTTTTTTATATGTCTTTGACTAATAATTAGATTAGGGTATGTGTGTAAAATTTTGGACATGTAGGTGTTAAATTAACGGGTAAATTCGTTAAAAAAAATTGCATGGGCTCCCGTGGTAATTTCTCTGTCAGAGAGGGAAAGCAGTGAGTAAGGGCAGATATTAATAGCCTAGAGAGGGACCATTGTTTTTGCCCCCCTCCTGGCTAAAAAAAATCTGCCCCCAGCCACCCCAGAAAATGCACATCTGTAAGATGCACTTTTTCTGGCACTTAGGCTACTTTCACACTGGCTTTTTTTTGCAGCGCGTTTTTCCCGCAAAAAAACGCATGGAAAAAACGCATACAAATGCTGCGTTTTTTTCAAGTATTTTTATGCGCATGCATAAAAAAACACAGCGTTTTTATGCGTTTGTATGCGTTTTTAGTGCGTTTTTACCGCGTTTGCGTTTTTTTCCAACATTAGTTGGCCTCACCAAAAAAATTAAGATAGGGTTAGGATTAACACTAACCCAAACCATGACTTTACTAACCCTAACCCTAACCCTTAACCAAACCAAACCATACTAACCCTAACCCTTAACCAAACCATACTAACCCTAACCCTTAACCAAACCCTACTAACCCTAACCCAAACCCTAACCCTAACCCTAAACCCTAACTAACCCTAACCCTTATCCAAACCATACTAACCCTAACCCAAACCCTAAACCCTAACCCTTAACCAAACCATACTAACCCTAACCCAAACCCTAACCCTAACCCTAACCCTAAACCCCCTTAACTAACCCTAACTCTAACCCAAACCCCTAATTTCCATTGTCTAACCAATGGTCAACAAAAAAACGCATGCGCAAAAAAACGCATACATGAGCTTGCCAATGCACACGTATGTGCACCCATAGACTTACAATGGGTGTCTTGCCGTAAAAAAACGCATTGCGCGTATGCATTTTTTTGAGGCAAGTCAGACACCCAAAAAATGCAACAGGATGCATTTTGTGTGCCCGAGCGCACACCACAAAAAAATGCATGTGCATAAAAACGCATACAAACGCATGTGTATGCGCACATAAGCGCATCCCATGCAAAATATAGGAAAAAAAAAGCGCATGAGTTTTTTAGCACTAAAATACAGCGCAAAAAAACGCAAGTGTGAAACCAGCCTTAGCCTCTCTATTCCCATTGCCTTTAGCGGTGGCTCATGGGTTAATAATAATGGGTTAATATCACCTTGCTATTGAAAGGTGACATTAAGCCGGGTTAATAATGGAGAGGTGTCAATAAGACACCTCTCCATTATTAATACTGTAGTAGTGAGGGGAGAAAGCAATACGCGAAATACGCGTCGGGGTACCGCCACCGCTTGAGATAATGTAGGCCACTTTCTCCCTCATCATTTGTTTTAGGTCACCTTATTTATTACATGCTTTCAGGCTGCTAGCTTCATGGATTTTACTTCTTTACCTTTGCTTACTTAAGCTAAAAATCGCTTTCAGTCCATATCTTTATGCATTTATATTTGGGACCTATTTTCAACATTGTACAGGAGGGGATTGATTATTTTTCCTCTAACATTAAGCCTATTTTATTTGCATAAATTGCAAGTGAGGTTTTCCCACAGTTTACTTAAACATTTTTTATAGGCTTTTTTTGATGTTTCAGTGGCTTGCTTACTTTAACTGAGTGGTTCATTTGTACATTGTGTCTCTCCATTCATGATATTTTTTATGTATATTTTTTTTTAATATTGTTTCAATAAAATTTTGCTATTTTATCATTTTTTGCCATATAGCGTCTTTCAGCTCTTTGGATATATGTTTGATTTTTGAAGCTGCCTCTAGGCTCTGATTCTTTGGGATTGCAAGTTAAATAATGATAGTTAAAGCCTAAGGCCGGGGTCACACTGGCGAGGAATACGGCCGAGTGAGAGGCGCTAAAAGCACGCATTAGACACGGACCAATGATTCTCTATGGGGTCCCTCGCACCAGCCGTATATTTCTCATCCGTATTCTACGGTCCGTGCCAATCGCAGCATGCTGCGATTGTCAGCGTACTACGGCCGTAGTACGCCAATGCAAGTCTATGGGTGCGCAAAAAATACGGATTACACACGGACCACATGTGACTTGTGAGAAATACGCACCCGGTGTCTTTTAGCAAAGCCGGCAATTCAGTGCGCTATACAGTAAACTAACACTGACAGTTTTAATAAAGAAACGAAAGAATAGATATATACACATAGAATACATATATATATATATGAACAACGACAAAGCAAAGTCCAGCAACATACATCCCACTCCCATCAGGGTAATTATAAACATATGTGAGAGACTTAAAAACATGTGGAAAAATCTGCAGCATGTGCACAGCCTTTTTTGTTTTACATAGCCTTAAATGGTACTGTGCATCACGTGCTGTTCTGTTGTTCTGTTGCTTTTCTGCTGCGGTTCTGCAGGGCCAAATCTGCTGCGGAACTGCACGGAGTCTGCACTGTGTGCACAGGGCCTTAAATCTTATGGTCAGGTTATTGGACATTCCTAATGTACTTTTCTCCAATATGTTGAATTCTTTCCTTATAATCTTTATGCATGTTGTATACTGATCAATATGTGGATAGTTTATATGTTTGATCTTCTTTTATAGCACATGTTTTTAAGTCTCTCAGGCTAGTTTCACACTTGCTTTTTTTTGCAGCGCGTTTTTCCCGCAAAAAAACGCATTGAAAAAACGCATACAAAAGCATACAACTGCTGCGTTTTTTTCAAGCATTTTTATGAGCATGCATGAAAAAAATGCAGCGTTTTTATGCGTTTGTATGTGTTTTTAGTGCGTTTTTACCGCGTTTGCCTTTTTTTCCAACATTAGATGGCCCCTCACACTAACCCAAACCATGACTTTACTAACCCTAACCCTGACCCTAACCCTAACCCTAACCCTAACCCTAACCCTGACCCTAACCCTAACCCTGACCCTAACCCTTAACCAAACCATACTTAACCCTAACCCAAACCCTAAACCCTAACTAACCCTAACCCTAACCCTAACCCTGACCCTAACCCTAACCCTGACCCTAACCCTAACCCTGACCCTAACCCTAACCCTAACCCTGACCCTAACCCTTAACCAAACCATACTTAACCCTAACCCTGACCCTAACCCTAACCCTGACCCTAACCCTTAACCAAACCATACTTAACCCTAACCCTGACCCTAACCCTGACCCTAACCCTAACCCTAACCCTGACCCTAACCCTTAACCAAACCATACTTAACCCTAACCCTGACCCTAACCCCAACCCTAACCCTGACCCTAACCCTTAACCAAACCATACTTAACCCTAACCCTGACCCTAACCCTAACCCTAACCCTAACCCTGACCCTAACCCTTAACCAAACCATACTTAACCCTAACCCTGACCCTAACCCCAACCCTAACCCTGACCCTGACCCTTAACCAAACCATACTTAACCCTAACCCTGACCCTAACCCTAACCCTGACCCTAACCCTTAACCAAACCATACTTAACCCTGACCCTAACCCTGACCCTAACCCTAACCCTAACCCTGACCCTAACCCTTAACCAAACCATACTTAACCCTAACCCTGACCCTAACCCTAACCCTGACCCTAACCCTTAACCAAACCATACTTAACCCTAACCCTGACCCTAACCCCAACCCTAACCCTGACCCTGACCCTTAACCAAACCATACTTAACCCTAACCCTGACCCTAACCCCAACCCTAACCCTGACCCTGACCCTAACCCTAACCCTAAACCCCTAAATTCCATGGTTAAAAAAAAAAATGCATGTGCAAAAAAACGCATACATGAGCATGCCAGTGCGCATGTATGCGCATCCATAGGCTATAATGGCCATTTTTAGCGCAAAACGTGCGCATATGTGCGCATGCGCTTTTTTGCAGGGCCAAAAAATGCAACATGCTGCGTCTGGAAAATCCAAACGCACACCCCAAAAAAACGCAGCGCATGAAAATCGCATACATGCGCTTACCAGCGCGCAGGTATGCGCACCCATGTTAAATATAGGGGAAAAAACGCATGCGCAGGTATGCGTTTTTTTCCAGCGCTAAAAAACGCAAATGTGAAACCAGCCTCACATATGTTTATAATTACCCTGATGGGAGTGGGATGTATATAAGGTTCCATGTTTGGAAAGCAGATTAGATTCTGGACCGTGAAGAAGGCAGGTTCTACTGCTGAAATGCGTAGTCCTATCTGCACGACTTTCCTGCGTTATTGCTGTTTTGAACTGCTTGGACCATTGCATTTTAATGGATTTATGAATAAAAAGAAAAAAATTTTTAACAGCATCCTGGATTGCTCATGTTATTGCTGGACTTTGCTTTGTCGTTGTTCACATTTGTATGGATGGACTCCTACATCCAGATCCGGGCACAACGGAGTTAACCAGGTCAGCTGAGGTTCCAGGTGGTTCACAGGAGTGAGCTGGTCTACATTGTTGGATTTATATATATATATATATATATATATATATATATATGCATTCTATGTGTCTATATCTATTCTTTGGTTTCTGTTAGAAACCCTGTCATAGGGCTCCATTATATGTCCATTTTGCAAGCCTGCAAGAAAATCTCGCCATACGGATGCCATACGGATTACATACGGATGCTTACATGCGCAAAATACGCGACCACACCTTGATTACGGATGACATACGGAGCACTGTTTAGGGGCCATTCATCCGTATTACGCATGTAAAATACTGACCGTATTTTGCGTCGGTTAGTGTGACCCCGGCCTTTGGCCGAGGTCACACTTGCCAGGAACTCTCACGAGTTTCACATCTCAACATCTGGCACTGCTGCCGGCACTTGTCCGGAGCGCTCAGCTGCATAGAAATACATAGAAATACATGCAGCCGCACAATCTGGTCCCGAGTGCCGGCGGCAGTGCCAGGTATTGAGTTTTTGCTGCGTTTTTTTCCGCATGTCCCCAGACACATAGAAAATAGCTAAAAACGTGGACTTTTCCGCAAAATTAATGAGCATGCTGTGTTTTTTACCGCAAAGCGTTTTTTTTCGCGGAAAAAAACGCATCAATATGCACAAAAAGTGCAAAATGCATTAAAATGAATGGGATGCTTCTTTTGAGCGATTTTTAAGCGTTTTTGCCGGTAAAAACGTGACTGACGGCGACGGATCCGACACCCATAGGCATCCATTATAGCAGACAACGGACAGCGACGGATCTGTCACCATCTGTCTTTTCAACGCAGACAAAAAACGTTGCTATGTCCATTGTATCCAGACGACGGATGCTGAAATTCTGACGGATCCGTCAAATAATAGATGAAACGGACGGCAATCCATTGCATTCCATCCCTAATGCAAGTCTATGAGAAAAAAACGGATTCCGCTAAAAAAAAGACGGATCCATTTTTTTCAAAAAAGGGCGGATTTTGACTGCTGTCAAAAGACTGAAGTGTGAAAGAGGCCTAAGCCAAAAAACTGATCCTTTCGAATGAAAGAAAAACGGATGGGTATTTAACGGATCCTTTTTCCATAGACTTAAATATTAACCCCCGACATCGAGTGTACATTTACGTCGATGTCAGACACCCTCCTTTTGATGTGGACTCTGGCGCTGAGCCCACATCTTTCCCAGCACATATCAGCTGTTTTGAACAGCTGACATGTGCCCTTAACAGCCGCTGGTGAAATCTCGATCCACCTGTGACTATTAACCCGTTAAATTCCGCTGTCAAACACTGACAGTGGCATTTAATGCGCGCTTCCGGCCATCGGGTCGGAAGTCCGCCCATCAATGACCACCGTCACGTGATTGCAGGTCACCGATAGGTTGGCATGACAACCAGAGGTCTCCTAGAGATCTCTATGAATGTCACTGCCAGATTGCTATAGGTGCCACCTGGTGTTCGGTGATCATAGCAAGTCAGTAATTCTGCTACAGACAGGTGTTCTGATCATTGCCTGTATGTAGCAGAGCCGATCGGGTTATGGCAAGTTCTAGTCTCCCATGGAGACTATTGAAGCATGCCAAAAGTAAAAAAAAGTTTTTAAAAATATAAAAGTTCTAATCACCCCCCTTTTTTCCCCATTCAAAATAGAACAATAAAAAAAATCAAACATACACATATTTGGCATCACTGGGTTCAGAATCGCCCGATCTATCAATAAAAATTTTTTTTGACCCGATCGCTAAACGGCGTAGTGAGAAAAAAAGTAAAAACGCCAGAATTAAGTTTTTTTGGTCGCCGTGATATTGCATTAAAATGCAATAACGGGAGATCAAAAGATCGCATCTGCTCCAAAATGGTATCATTAAAAATGTCAGCTCTGGACACAAAAAAGAAACCCTCAAACAACCTGCAAATACGAAAAATGGAGACACTACGGGTCTCGGAAAATGGCACAATTTGTTATTTTATTTTTAACAAAGATTGGAATTTTTTTTCACCACTTAGATAAAAAAGAACCTAGGCATGTTTGGTGTCTATGAATTCGTAATGATCTGGAGAATCATAATCGCAGGTCAGTTTTAGCATTTAGTCAAAATGGTGAAAAAAAACAAAACAAAAACAAGTAGTGAAATGTAGTGGGATTGTAGGGATTGAAGACAAATGTAGTCAATGAAGACTAAGGGGAAAGTCAAATGGATGGTCAAAAGTAAATAAAAGGTTGGCAATGGAGATCAGAATATGACTCTGCACAGAGCAAACACACACACCACTTGAGCAAAGCTACAATTGGCAATGGTCTGACTATTGTCAGAGTGCTAAATAACCCTGTAATCACCCAGAATGGATGACACCTGGAGGAGATCCCACAGATCCATCCAGATATGACAGCTGAGCTGTTATTCACAATACTCGCATCTCTGCCTCAGATTGGGCAGTTGAGCTGTCACTCACAATCCTGACAGCTCAGCAAGCCCTCGATCAAATAGGGTGGCAGACATTTGCAACATTTTGAATATATGTTTTAGGTTTACAATTTTAAAGGGAACTTGTCACTATGAAAATGCAGTCCTTTCTGCAGGCCCCATGTTATAAAGCAGAAGGAGCTGAGTAGACTGATATATCGCTTTATGAGAAAAGATTCAGTATAACCTGTTTTTTCATCATTTTAACCTCTGCTCTTTCTGAGATTTTTGGGCCAGAGGGCGGAGCTATCAGTGACTGACAGCTGTTTCTGTATGCACTAATACAAACATAGCTCTCAGTCACTGTTAGCACCGCCCACTGGATTCAAATCTCAGTAAAAGCAGAGGAATAAATGATTAAATCGCATGCTATACTAAATTTTAACTTATAAAAACTATATATTAATCAGGTCAGCTCCTCCTGCTTTGTAACATGCTGCCTGAGGATTCGAACGCATTTTGCTGGTGGCAGGTCCCCTTTAAGATAGTTTTAGTAAATTTGCCCTATATTTTATGTTACAGGATGGCTGATTCAGTTCAGAGTCCTTGATTTCTGTGTCAACCCTAATAATAAGGGCCAGTAATAATTCTAATTAACCAGACAACCAGAATTTCTCTATCGAATATCTGTTGAACGTGGGTCTCCCTCCCAGGACCGTGGGGTACTCGGTACCGGGCCGGTATCAGGGGGATGTGTCACAGCAGCGGTGACCTGGACCGTGGCCCTGGGCGCCCAAGTAATAGGAAGATGTGAATGGTGGAATGTAGTTATATGAATAGTTTGTGACGCCACCTGTGGTGTTAGGCAAGGGAGGTGTTAAGCCGACGCTGCAGACAGATCCTCTGGGACAGATGGTGTGGTGCAGCAATGATGTTACAGCCCTCCACAGGCAGGGCTGTTGTCCCAGGGCAGTGTAGATGTGGAGACACTTGACTGGTGTAGTGTTTGGCGCAGGGGATGTAGCATTGCCAGGCGGACGGACGCAGGAAGGAATGGAGGACACCAGGGCATGTAGTTCCAAAGCTTTACTCACAGTTTGTAATGCCCGCTTCTGTACCATGTTCTTCGGGTCAGGGACTCAGTCAACCTCCAGGCAAGATGGAATGCTCCCTTCCACGCTCCGCCAACTTATGTGCCTTCCCTGAACGTCTCCTCTATAGCGCCTTTAAGTGTGAAGATCTCCTAGTACTGAGCTACACTGGAGTTCCTCCTGACAAATGTTCCCAAGAAATCTACTTGCACGGCAGACAGCTGTAGCCTGCTTCGGGGACTCTCTACTCCTAAGTTCCGGCTCTCTATCCGTGTTGCTGTTGTGCCCTCAAGTCTTAGATGGGAGTAGATAAACAGAAACCGTTGGCACTACCCTTGAGATACCGGAATGGTGCACAAGTAGGATCCCAATCCGTGACTATCAATGCATATAAACTTGGCACACACCCAAACGAATAGTGTTGCAAAAATTGGTAATTTTAATAGATGGCAGTACATACATAAACGTTTCGGTCTATGACCTTCATCAATGTACGTTAGAATGTACTGTGAGCACTTTGTGAATAGGTTTCAAGAAAAACCAATGCTGCAGGGAGGTAACTATCGCCGTCCCACGTGCAATGCTGTGGTGTGTGGATGCGGTATCCGCCGCGAAGATGGGAGTAGTGCATTTACAGCCCACTACTCCACCTCGGGGACCGGGCCCCGGCCTTGCGCTTAGAACTTCTAGGCAGGGTTCTCCCTCTAACCCACGTCCTCTGTGTTCCATTTTACTCCTATGTTCCGTACTTGTCTTTCTCTCCTATGGAAGCTCAGGTGTTGTGAGCTCATTTTCCCCTTCGTCACTGAGGTCTGGTGAACTCCCTATTCTGGTAAAGGAAGGTAATGAGCCTGATTATCAGGCACCTGAGCCTAATGAGGATGACTGGCTGAGTGGAGTCACTGACTGGATATAAGGCTGCCGACGCCCTTCTGCCCTGCGGGTGATTTCTTTGTGGACTTCTAGGACACCAGTCTGATTCCTGCTCCTCTAAAGCTAAGTTTTCTGCTTTGCCTGTTAGCATTTGTGTTTTGTTTTTTTTTTCCTTGCTTTTCTGGATTCTGCCATTCCCTGCTGGGATGAGCTGAATCTCCTTTTGCCGGTTGCTCTGTCCTCAGTATATTCCTGAGTACTGACATAGCTTTTTTGAAGCCTAGCGTCTTCAGGGCCTTTTTCACTGTCAGTCTGTTGGCTCTTATTTTCATAGGGTTTTTCACGGATTGCAGACAGCAGCCTTCCTGTCCTTTCCTGTCTAGTTAGCTTGGGCCCCGTCTTTGCTCAGTCTATCTTTCTGTCTGTGTTAGTGTTTTCATCTTGCTTCACCGTCATTATATGTTGGGGGCTGCCTATTGCTTTGGGGTCTGCTCTGGGGCAGTTTAGATTTCCCCTTTCTTTCTTTAGGCCTATTTAATTCTCCGGCTGTGATCGGGGGGTCTAGGGCATCGTAGGAACCCCCCACGGCTACTGTTAGTTGTTGTGATAGGATCAGGGGTCTGCAATCCGATAGCTGCCAACCTCTCTGGTTTTCTGGACTTAGCTAGTATTTCTGTTTTTGCTTCCTACGGTGACTCAATCATAACAGAATCACCCGCCATACCGCAGATCCTAGGGTACTCAATAGCAGGAAAGAATTGTGTTTAAAAAAAAAAAAAAAAAAAAGGTGTGTGTATATTCTTTCCTCTATATCTCTGAGGCCGTAGGGGAAATTTTTTTTTCTCTCAATGGAGATAAAGCAATTATCTGATCGTGTGGAGCAGCTCGCTGCGGAAGTGCGGGGAATTTCCGCCTACCTTGCTCATTCGCATGCTGTTGAACCAAAGATCCCTACACCTGATGTATTTTTTGGGGATCGATCTAAATTTTTGAGTTTCAAAAATAATTGTAAATTATTTTTTGCCTTGAAGCCTAACTCGTCAGGGAGCTCCGCGCAGCAGGTTAAAATTGTCATCTCTTTGCTGCGTGGTGATCCCCAGGATTGGGCGTTTTCTTTGAAACCAGATGATCCTATTCTGACTAATGTGAACGCTTTCTTTCAAGCTTTGGGGTTGTTGTATGACGAACCTAATGCTATTGATCAGGCTGAAAAGACCCTGTTGGCATTGAACCAGGGTCGAGATTCTGCAGAGTTGTACTGTCAAAAGTTCCGAAAGTGGGCGGTCCTTACTACCTGGAATGATAATGCCTTGGCTGCTCTCTTTCGGAAGAGTTTGTCAGAAGCCGTAACAGATACTGTGGTGGGATTTCCTGTTCCCTCTGGTCTGGACGATTCTATGTCATTAGCCATTCAGGTTGATCGGCGTTTACGTGAATGCAGGATTGCACGAGAGGTGTTGCCACCGGTTGAACAGACGTCTGAACCTATGCAATGTGATAGAGTTTTGTCTAAGGCGCAACGTCAGGAGTTCAGAAGGCGTAATAAGCTGTGTTTTTTCTGTGGAGATGCCTCGCATATTATTTCTGTTTGTCCTAAACGAGAGAAACGCTTTGCACATACGTTTTCTGTTGGTGGTGTTCAACATAAGTTTCTTCTGGCAATTACTCTGATCTGCTCCCTGTCCACATTTTCCGCCAAGGCTTTTGTGGATTCGAGAGCAGCGCTAAACCTAATGGACTTGGATTTTGCTAAACGTTGTGGATTTCCGATGACACCTCTGCAGACGCCTATCCCTTTGAGGGGGATTGAAGCTACTCCTTTGGCTAAAAATAAACCTCAGTTTTGGACCCAGGTGGTCATGCGGGTCGCCCCAGACCATCAAGAAAATTGCAGATTTTTGGTGTTGCATGGTCTGCATGATGCTGTTGTTCTGGACTTTCCCTGGTTGCAAATTCATAATCCAGTTTTGGATTGGAAATCTGTGTCTGTGGTGAGTTGGGGTTGTCGGTGTGCCTTTAGTGAGGCTCCGGTTTTTTCCACCTCTCCTCAGTCGCATGATGTTCCTGACTATTTGGCGGACTTTTATGATGTATTTAGTGAGAATGAGTCTGCGTCCTTGCCTCCTCATAGGAGTTATGACTGTGCAATTGAACTAAGCCCGGGGTGTAAATTTCCCAAGGGTCGGCTCTTCAATTTATCTGTACCCGAGCACGAGGCTATGCGGTCCTATATTAAGGAGGCATTGGAGAAGGGTCATATTAGACCATCCTCTTCACCCTTAGGTGCCGTTTTTTTTTTTGTGGCCAAAAAGGATGGTTCTTTAAGGCCTTGTATTGATTATCGTGCCCTCAATAAAATTACTATTAAATATCAGTATCCGTTACCCCTGATTTCGGATCTATTCTCTAGAGTTAGAGGTGCTTGCTGGTTTACCAAGCTTGACCTCAGGGGGCGTATAATCTTATCCGCATTAAGCAGGGGGATGAATGGAAGACGGCGTTTAGTACTCCGGAGGGACATTTTGAGTACCTGGTGATGCCTTTTGGGCTCACTAATGCCCCTTCTGTCTTCCAGTGCTTCATGAACGATATTTTCTGAGACTTTGTCGATAAATTTTTGATTATCTATCTGGATGATATTTTGATCTTCTCCAAGGATTGGGATTCTCATGTGGAACATATTCGGACTGTGTTCCGGATCTTGAGGGAGAATTCCCTGTATGTCAAAGGATCGAAATGCCTTTTTGGAGTACAGAGGATTTCATTTTTGGGATTTATTTTGTCTCCGTCAACTATTGAAATGGACCCGGCCAAGGTAAAGGCCATTTATGATTGGGTTCAGCCCACTTCTTTGAAGGCCCTCCAGAAGTTTTTGGGTTTTGCTAATTTTTATCGGAAATTTATAGCAAAATTTTCTAGTATTGCCAAGCCATTGACTGATCTGACTAAGAAGGGTGCTGATGTGTTGAATTGGTCTCCGGAGGCTGTTGCTTCCTTTCAGGAGCTGAAGCGAAGATTTACCTCCGCCCCGGTTTTGCGGCAATCTGATGTCTCACTCCCGTTCCAGGTAGAGGTGGATGCTTCTGAGATTGGTGCAGGAGCTGTTTTGTCCCAAAAGGATCCTGTAACATCTAAAATGAATCCCTGTGCTTTCTTTTCCCGAAAGTTCTCTCCATCTGAACGTAACTATGATGTGGGGAATCGGGAACTGTTGGCCATGAAATGGGCATTTGAGGAGTGGAGACATTGGTTGGAGGGAGCTAAACATCAAGTTGTGGTCCTCACTGACCACAAGAATTTGATTTACCTAGAGTCGGCTAAACGCTTGAACCCTAGACAGGCTAGGTGGGCCTTGGTTTTTAAAAGGTTTTGATTTTGTGGTCTCTTTTCTTCCTGGAACTAAGAATGTCAAGGCAGACGCCCTCTCTAGGAGTTTCTTTGCTGATTCTCCTGTGGTGACCAAGCCTGCTACCATCTTAGGCGAAGGGGTAGTTCTTTCTGCCATCTCGCCCGATTTGAGACTTGCTCTGCAAGAGTTCCAGGAGGACAAACCTGAGCTTTGTCCCAGTGGAAAGTTGTATGTTCCTGACCAGTGGAAGAAGAGAGTGATGTCTGAAGTTCATTGCTCTGCATTGGCTGGTCATCCAGGTATTTTTGGTACTAGAGATCTGGTGAGTCGCTCTTTTTGGTGGCCCACCTTGTCTCATGATGTCAGGAATTTTGTGCAATATACAGAAACTTGGTACACACTTGTGAATTCTGATGCAGAAAGGTGATTTTAATAGAGTACAGTACATACATACAGATGTTTCGGTCTATGACCTTCATCAATGTACTGTGGATTGGAACATAAAAACTAAAAATTAAAATATAAGTGACCAAAAGAAAGTATATACAAAACGACTGGGTAGATAAACCAGAATATATCATAGATAAATGCAGAGACATCGAATACATTGAAGCACATGTGTATATAATTAATGTGATGCATAAACAGAAAACAATGGTAAAAACCAAGATCTGCAGATAAGGAAGAACACATACCAAAGGTTGTACTGCTCAGGATAAGTGGGCATGAATAGAGAAGAACCTAAGGGGAAAAGGGGGTAATTGTAGTCTCTAGGACACACACGTGGTGAGATTGTGTATAGATGTTTCTAAATGACATACCGATAGGTGAGGAGGCACAGGAAGCCGTCTCTCTATAAAGGAGAAGTATAATAATGAACCGCTAAGTCGGTTAATCTGTCTAATCAGACATGTAGGTGGAGTGTCCCTAGGGTCTTACCGTGAAGGAGTAGTGGCAGCAAGACGCGGTATCCGCCGCGGATCAGTGGCGCGCTATCAATGGGGAGCGTCAGGGTTTATATCCCTGAGAAACAATATGGAGACTGGGCGGAAGTGCGCAACCGGAAGTGAGCCGGCGTGCGCTCCATTAACATCTTTCTGCTTTCCAGGTGCCGGGTAATGACAGAGCAGGGGGTGTGAATCAAGTGTGTCTGCCTAAGTGACAACGCTACAGGGGCGGGATGTGGGGAGGTACAGAGGCGTGGCCAGGTTACCATAGTGACCGTCGAGACACAGATACAGGAAGTGCCTGAGGGAGATGCAGAGAGAATTCAGTGCCCTGGTGACGGTGATTTCAAGAACATTCAATGTTGTTGGTTCTGTAATAAAGATAAAAGCAGATTACAAAGCGGTATACAGAGTGAATGTAAGCAAGTACAGGATATTCTGTATCTCAATAAAGAAAATGTTTAACCAAACTGTCCCATTTATCCACGCTAGTGCCATAAGTGGATCAGGTATATAGAACCAAACTCATGATTGAAGAAATGCTTGTACATCATAATCTTTATTTAACCCCTTAGGTGCCAAAGTGTTTAACTCATGGATCCAGTAAGCCTCTCTTCTCTTTAATATATTAATCCGGTTGCCGCCCCTGCGTGGTGGATGAATTTGTTCTACAACCTGAAATTTGAGTTGAGCTATAGTGTGGCCGGCAGAAATAAAATGATAGGGGATCAGGAGGAGCATATTTTTGCACCTTATTGTAGATTTATGTTTAGATATCCGATCCCTTACATGTTGTGTGGTTTCTCCCACATAGAGTAAGCCACACGGACATTCAATGATGTATATCACGAAAGAGCTGTCACAAGTATAATATTCTCTGATATCATACTTTTTGCCGGTGTGGGGGTGATAGAAGCTGTTACCTTTTTGAATGTTGTTACATTGCGTACACTGTAGGCAGGGGAAGGTACCAAATTTAGGATTTTTGAGAAAACGTTGTTGTATAGAGGGATGAGATGAGCCTATATCCGCTTTGATTAGGATATCTCGTACATTGCGGGGTCTCCTAAAACAGGGGAGGAAGGGTTCTTTGAAGGCACTGACATTGGGATGGGCTGTCGTGAGGAGGTGCCAGTGACGTCTGATACTTGAATGGATGCGATAGGCTAGAGGGTGATAGTCGTGTACAAATGCAATTCGGTTATTTGCCTTGGGTTTGGGAGGGGAGAGGAGATCTAGATTGTTTAGAGTATTTGGTGGATAACCTCTAAGAATTTAGTACGCATCTCATTCATGCGCGTTTCTTGAACCTCTGTATTTGAGACTATCCTCTGAACCCTTTTAAGCTGTGATTTGGGAATTGCATTCTTCATTTTAGTTGGATGGAAGCTCTCATAGTGGAGCAGGTTATTCCGATCCGTTGGTTTCCTATAAAGGTCAGTGGAAAGATGGCCCAAGTTGTCTTTGATGACTAGTGTGTCCAGGAAATTAATCTGATTGGTATGATATGTCATCGTGAAACTGAGGCCTGGCCAAGAGGTTTGTAGCATAGAAAAAAAGGAGTCTAGTGTATCAAGTGGCCCGCCCCAGATGCAAAAGATATCGTCGATGTATCTCTTCCACACTATAGAATAGGTGCGGAAGAGATCATCACGATATATGACACAATCCTCAAAATGGGACACGTAGCAATTAGCATATGGAGGTGCAGTGTTGGAACCCATAGCGGTCCCCTTGGTCTGTATGTAGTACGTATCCTCAAAAAGAAAGAAGTTCTTTGTTAACACTATGGATAGCAATTCACAGCAAAGGTTGATTTGATCTGGATTAAATTTAGATAGTTCAAGTAATCTCCGTACCGACTGGATACCCTCTATGTGGGGAATGGATGTGTACAGATCTTTAACGTCAAATGTGACAAGAAAGGCTTCTGGTGGGATCGGGCCTAAATTGTGAATGATATCAAGAAAAGTCCCACACAACATGTAAGGGATCGGATATCTAAACATAAATCTACAATAAGGTGCAAAAATATGCTCCTCCCGATCCCCTATCATTTTATTTCTGCCGGCCACACTATAGCTCAACTCAAATTTCAGGTTGTAGAACAAATTCATCCACCACGCAGGGGCGGCAACCGGATTAATATATTAAAGAGAAGCTTACTGGATCCATGAGTTAAACACTTTGGCACCTAAGGGGTTAAATAAAGATTATGATGATGTACAAGCATTTCTTCAATCATGAGTTTGGTTCTATATACCTGATCCACTTATGGCACTAGCGTGGATAAACAGGACAGTTTGGTTTAACATTTTCTTTATTGAGATACAGAATATCCTGTACTTGCTTACATTCACTCTGTATACCGCATTGTAATCTGCTTTTATCTTTATTACAGAACCAACAACATTGAATGTTCTTGAAATCACCGTCACCAGGGCACTGAATTCTCTCTGCATCTCCCTCTGGCACTTCCTGTATCTGTGTCTCGACGGTCACTATGGTAACCTGGCCACGCCTCTGTACCTCCCCACATTCCGCCCCTGTAGCGTTGTCACTTAGGCAGACACACTTGATTCACACCCCCTGCTCTGTCATTACCCGGCACCTGGAACGCAGAAAGATGTTAATGGAGCGCACGCCGGCTCACTTCCGGTTGCGCACTTCCGCCCAGTCTCCATATTGTTTCTCAGGGATATAAACCCTGACGCTCCCCATTGATAACGCGCCACTGATCTGCAGCGGATACCGCGTCTTGCTGCCACTACTCCTTCACGGTAAGACCCTAGGGACACTCCACCTACATGTCTGATTAGACAGATTAACCGACTTAGCGGTTCATTATTATACTTCTCCTTTATAGAGAGACGGCTTCCTGTGCCTCCTCACCTATCGGTATGTCATTTAGAAACATCTATACACAATCTCACCACGTGTGTGTCCTAGAGACTACAATTACCCCCTTTTCCCCTTAGGTTCTTCTCTATTCATGCCCACTTATCCTGAGCAGTACAACCTTTGGTATGTGTTCTTCCTTATCTGCAGATCTTGGTTTTTACCATTGTTTTCTGTTTATGCATCACATTAATTATATACACATGTGCTTCAATGTATTCGATGTCTCTGCATTTATCTATGATATATTCTGGTTTATCTACCCAGTCGTTTTGTATATACTTTCTTTTGGTCACTTATATTTTAATTTTTATTTTTTATGTTCCAATCCACAGTACATTTGATGAAGGTCATAGACCGAAACGTCTGTATGTATGTACTGTACTCTATTAAAATCACCTTTCTGCATCAGAATTCACAAGTGTGTGCCAAGTTTCTGTATATTACAAGTCATGGATTGGGATCCTACTTGTGCACCACCAAATACTATAGGGTTGTGCCAATGGTTCTATTCTCAGGAATTTTGTGCAGTCCTGTGGGACTTGCTCCCGGTCTAAATCTTGTTCTCGCTCTAGTGGGTTGTTGATGCCTTTGCCGGTCCCCAGGAGGCCATGGACCCATATTTCAATGGATTTCATCTCTGATATGCCGGTCTCTCAAAGAATGACTGTTATTTGGGTGATTTGTGATAGGTTCTCTAAGATGGTTCATCTTGTACCACTCCCTAAGTTGCCATCTTCCTCTGAGTTGGTGCCCCTGTTTTTGCAAAAGGTGGTTCGCTTACATGGGATTCCTGAGAACATTGTATATGACAGAGGAGTTCAGTTTGTGTCTAGATTTTGGAGGACTTTCTGTTCCAAGCTGGGAATTCAGTTGTCCTTCTCCTCTGCTTTTCACCCTCAGACCAATGGGCAGACAGAGAGAACAAACCAGACCTTGGAGTCATATTTGAGATGTTTTATTTCCGCTGATCAGGATGATTGGGTTTCATTTTTGCCCTTGGCCGAATTTGCTTTAAATAATAGAGCTAGTTCTGCCACTTTGATGTCACCTTTTTTTTGTAACTTTGGGTTTCATCCTCGATTTTCTTCAGGGCAGGTGGAGCCTTCTGCCTGCCCAGGTGTTGACACTGTGGTTGAGAGAAAGCACCAGATCTGGGACCAAGTGGTGGATAAGTTATCTCTCTCCCAGGAAAAGGCCCAGCGGTTTTCCAATCGACATAGGACCATTGGTCCCCGGTTTAGGATTGGTGATATGGTGTGGTTATCATCAAAAAATATTGCTATGAAGGTGGCTTCTCCTAAGTTTAAGCCTAGATTTATTGGACCTTACAAGATTTTGGAGATTATTAATCCGGTCTCTTTTCGTTTGGCTCTTCCTGTCACATTTAAAATCCATAATGTGTTCCGTAAGTCCTTGTTGAAGAGGTTTGTTGAACCAGTTGTTCCTGGGGTGGCACCTCCAGACCCTGTATTGGTTGAAGGTAACATGGAATATGAGGTAGAGAAAATACTGGATTCCCGTCTGGCTAGACGGAGACTCCAGTATTTGGTTAAGTGGAAGGGTTATGGTCAGGAGGATAATTCCTGGGTCTCTGCCTCTGATATTCATGCCAAAAGATTGGTGTGTGCCTTTCATCGGGCTCACCCTGATCGCCCTGGTGGCGTGGTTGAGGGTTCGGTGACCCCTCCTCAAGGGGGAGGTACTGTTGTGAGTTCATTTTCCCCTTCGTCACTGAGGTCTGGTGAACTCCCTATTCTGGTAAAGGAAGGTAATGAGCCTGATTATCAGGCACCTGAGCCTAATGAGGATGACTGGCTGAGTGGAGTCACTGACTGGATATAAGGCTGCCGACGCCCTTCTGCCCTGCGGGTGATTTCTCTGTGGACTTCTAAGACACCAGTCTGATTCCTGCTCTTCTAAAGCTAAGTTTTCTGCTTTGCCTGTTAGCATTTGTGTTTTGTTTTTTTTTCCTTGCTTTTCTGGATTCTGCCATTCCCTGCTGGGATGAGCTGAATCTCCTTTTGCCGGTTGCTCTGTCCTCAGAATATTCCTGAGTACTGACATAGCTTTTTGAAGCCTAGCGTCTTCAGGGCCTTTTTCACTGTCAGTCTGTTGGCTCTTATTTTCATAGGGTTTTTCACGGATTGCAGACAGCAGCCTTCCTGTCCTTTCCTGTCTAGTTAGCTTGGGCCCCGTCTTTGCTCAGTCTATCTTTCTGTCTGTGTTAGTGTTTTCATCTTGCTTCATCGTCATTATATGTTGGGGGCTGCCTATTGCTTTGGGGTCTGCTCTGGGGCAGTTTAGATTTCCCCTTTCTTTCTTTAGGCCTATTTAATTCTCCGGCTGTGATCGAGGGGTCTAGGGCATCGTAGGAACCCCCCACGGCTACTGTTAGCTGTTGTGATAGGATCAGGGGTCTGCAATCCGATAGCTGCCAACCTCTCTGGTTTTCTGGACTTAGCTAGTATTTCTGTTTTTGCTTCCTACGGTGACTCAATCATAACACTCAGGCTTCAGTTCAATGTCCTTCTCCTTGTTTCCTTTCCCATGTCAGCTGGCTCAGGTCACTGAGTCAGCTGCAACACTCCTTCCTCCATCCCTCTTCCAGGGATCCCCACTCCTCTCCGAGTGGCTTCCTCTCTCAGCCTCTCTCACTGACTGACCTACTGACTGACCTGTAATCCTAAACCATCCCGCTCTTTTATGTATTCTAAACTCCACCCACCTCCCAGCACGTCTAGTGTTCCAAGCAGGGAACCACCAAAGGTGCTCTGCTTCTCTCTAAGCAAGGAGCCGCAATGTGGTTTTGCTGAACTACTCTATTGTGTGGGGTGCGAGTGTTGGAGCGTGGTCAGGCGCCCTCAACCTACCTGGATGGTGGGGCACCACACCTTAGGAGAAGGTGCAGTACCTCGGTGGCGACTGAGCCTCAGGGGCACCACATACCCTCCAATTAAACACAGCACGTCCGCGGGCTGCAAGGTAAACAAAGTTGACAACACAGAAACATACAAATTTTTGTAATGCTAAATAAACATTTTTTATACTAAACTTCCCAATGTGAGAGGCACTCATTCTTGAACGTTGCAAACAATTCTTAATTAGCTATCTAAAATCCTAAGTTCAAAAGTGCAATTTTCTATACAATACTTAATTCAAAGTGCTATTTTCTGTTACTCACTACCACTTCAGTGTTCTTCATCTTTCCATCTCTAGTGCACATTTTCTACTTTCTTTCAACTCTGAGCAAGAACCGTGGTGCATCTACATTTTCAATTCTTTATTTAAATCTCTCTGTCCAAATCTCTTATCTCTTTATCAAAACATTCTTAGTTCTATATAAAAAGCCATTTCCTAGTTACCAATACTCTCATAAGACACATCATTATCAAATACTTCACATTATAACTTTCAATAATTCTTGTAAGTGCTGGACACCGCTCCCAGCCGGGATATCTTGCAGTGTCCTTTGATTGGAGTCATGCTCCAAATGAGGTAGACGTTATCTTCGCAAAGTGTCCTATGTAAAACCAAGAGAGAGCACCTAAAGAGGTGCAAACTATTTACATTAACAGTTCTGGACCATTCAGCGTTCATAATCTCTGCAGTTCAAGTGGAAAAGGCTGCCAACAGAACAGGGCAACACTGGAAAAACAAAACTAAAACATAATGCAAAAACAAAGCACAACTGTGCAAATACCCTCCTGGGTAACGAGAGTTATGTTGTAGGTTACTAGTGCTGGTCCCCTCCTGGGGTTCTGGAAGCTGGTGACTGGGAACCGCTACCAGATGTAATAAATAAAAAACAAATCTGAACTGAGAAAGTAAGTTAATGTGTATGCACAATGTAAGTGCATATTAACACATGACCATTAACCAGAGAAAACAAAAAGCAAAAAACACAAATATCCTTAACTAAAAAGTAAAAAATATACTGCAAATAATGCATAAAGGTAGTAATAATAAGGGTATTTAGTAAACATAATTTTGATCAAAATAATGCACAAGCCATCCCATCCCGCCACGTCACGTACCTTTATGCATTATTTGCAGTATATTTTTTACTTTTTAGTTCAGGATATTTGTGTTTTTTGCTTTTTGTTTTCTCTGGTTAATGGTCATGTGTTAATATGCACTTACATTGTGCATACACATTAACTTACTTTCTCAGTTCAGATTTGTTTTTTATTCATTTCATTGTGCATTCAGTGCATATATGGGTGTGACCGCCCTTTTTCTGAGCTGGGAAAGCCATCCAGTCTGGCCTAAGCTGTTACTAGTGGTTCAGCCGCTCAATCCTTATTCACATTCACGTCACTTGGCAAGTGAAAAGGTTTTAAATACTAGAGTAGGGACTGTCCCACAAGGGTTGCCGTGACGTGGCGGGATGGCTTGTGTATTATTTTGATCAAAATTATGTTTACTAAATACCCTTATTATTATTACTACCTTTATGCATTATTTGCAGTATATTTTTTACTTTTTAGTTCAGGATATTTGTGTTTTTTGCTTTTTGTTTTCTCTGGTTAATGGTCATGTGTTAATATGCACTTACATTGTGCATACACATTAACTTACTTTCTCAGTTCAGATTTGTTTTTTATTCATTTCATTGTGCATTCAGTGCATATATGGGTGTGACCGCCCTTTTTCTGAGCTGGGAAAGCCATCCAGTCTGGCCTAAGCTGTTACTAGTGGTTCAGCCGCTCGATCCTTATTCACATTCACGTCATTTGGCAAGTGAAAAGGTTTTAAATACTAGAGTAGGGACTGTCCCACAAGGGTTGCCGTGACGTGGCGGGATGGCTTGTGCATTATTTTGATCAAAATTATGTTTACTAAATACTCTTATTATTATTACTACCTTTATGCATTATTTGCAGTATATTTTTTACTTTTTAGTTCAGGATATTTGTGTTTTTTGCTTTTTGTTTTCTCAGATGTAATAAATGCATTAGCAGTCCTTACTCCTCCTCCAGTGGGGTGAAGCTTGCGGCTTTCTGTACCTTTGGCACACCTTGGCACATGGGGGCAGTAGGTGGTTTCTGCCTGCAGGTCTGGATGAGATCCTCCGGGACTCGCCTGATGTTCATCGCGTACCAGCCTCTCAGACCTTCGTGTCTGGTAAACGTTACGTGATCTCCCGGGCTCAGGTTCCTGGCAGAGTGCCCCTTCCGCAAGTGTGGCTCTATGTCTCGCCGGTTGAAAAACAGATCCGAGATTTGGCTAGGGTCATGGATAAAGCCGAACCCCCTCTTATGGTTCACGCTCAGGACATGGCCCCAGCCTGCTGCATCTCTGGAACCATAATGACCGGCACGGACTCGCTCCTTCCGGTCCAAATCTGGGCCTAGTGCCGCTTGCTGACGCTGCTCCCTCTCCCCGTGTTCAGCTGCCAGTTTCCGGATAGTAGCTTGACAACTAGCCCAGTTCTCATCATCCTCCTGGGACCGATCTAGGCTAGTTTGGTATCGCGGCGCTACCTCCAGAAGGTCTGGTGTTTCTCCCCGGGGACTGGTATCCCTGTCCCAGACCAGATCTAGCACGACCTGGCCAGCCGCTGTGACCGTGGTACACCCCAGGGCCTTCCCAGGTGTCGGGGCATCGGACGTACCTGGAGCCTCCTGGCGGTGTGGTCTCTGCTCCGGTGCTGGTGAAAGCGGGCCGGTGGTAGCGGGTGGTGGTTCTGGGTCCGCGGGGGCCTCTGGTGGGACCTGCGCAGCCGCGTCAGGTCCAGGTGGGAGCTCCTTTTCCTCTGCTCCGGCCTCCGGACCCTCGTACAAGTCTTCTTGTGGCGGCAGCAAGGGGACTTCAGCTGCTGCCTGTGGTGTGATGGCGGTGGCAGGCTCTACGGAATCTGCCTGGGGAAGCTCCGGTGCAGCAGTGGCGGGTATTGGTGTAGCGGGTACCGCAGATGTAGGCCCCTCCTGGACGCGCTGCCAGTTCAGCCTCCACAAGGCCTCCTGCCGCAGTTGCAAGCTGCACGTCAGCTGGACAATTTCGTCCTCCAGCTGCTGGCAGTTCATCTGAGCTACTGGGTTGGAGCCTTCGGCCATGACGCCAGGGAGATCCTCTTCCCCGCGCTCCGCAAGCCTCCTCACGTCTCTGGCGCTCTTCTCCCTCCTTTCTCGGCCCCTTTCCCGCCACTGGCTTCTGCCCCTCCTTCTTGGGGCGGCGTCTTGTTCCAGCGCCTCCATACCAAGTCAGTATACGAACCTCTCGGGAGGTGGGCCATGTTGCGGTCACATAGTAATTCAGGCAGGGGAGGCCCAAGACTGTTCGCGGTCTTTTCCTAGGACCTCCCATCTCGTCACACCCTTCTTCTCCACGCCAACAGCCATTTTTAATGTTCATTTCACAGTCTATCAAATTGGGTCTTCTGCACATTCTCAAAAGTTTTAAGTCCAACAAATCTCAGGCACACAGAACCCGATAGCATTGGGTCTCGTCATCCTGTTCGTGACGCCAAGTTGGGTCGCCCTCCCAGGGCCGTGGGGTACTCAGTACCGGGCCGGTATCAGGGGGATGTGTCACAGCAGCGGTGACCTGGACTGTGGCCCTGGGTGCCCAAGTAATAGGAAGATGTGAATGGTGGAATGTAGTTATATGAATAGTTCGTGACGCCACCTGTGGTGCTCGGCAAGGGAGGTGTTAAGCCGACGCTGCAGACAGATCCTCTGGGACAGATGGTGTGGTTCAGCAATGATGTTATAGCCCTCCACAGGCAGAGCTGTTGTCCAAGGGCAGTGTAGATGTGGAGACACTTGGCTGGTGTAGTGTTTGGCATAGGGGATGTAGCAGTGCCAGGCGGACAGACGCAGGAAGAAATGGAGAACACCAGGGCATGTAGTTCCAAAGCTTTACTCACAGTCTGTAGTGCCCGCTTCTGTACCGTGTCCTCCTGGTCAGGGACTCAGTCAACCTCCAGGCAAGATGGAATGCTCCCTTCCACGCTCCGCCAACTTATGTGCCTTCCCTGAATGTCTCCTCTATAGCGCCTTTAAGTATGAAGATCTCTTAGTACTGAGTTACACTGGAGTCCCTCCTGACAGATGTTCCCAAGAACTCTACTTGCACGACAGACAGCTGTAGCCTGCTTCGGGGACTCTCTACTCCTAAGTCCCTGCTCTCTATCCGTGTTGCTGTTGTGCCCTCAAGTCTTAGATGGGAGTAGTGCATTTACAGCCCACTACTCCACCGGTGTCTGCTGCAGAACCATTAGTGTCGATACAACCTCGGGGACCGGGCCCCGGCCTTGCGCTTAGAACTTCTAGGCAGGGTTCTTCCTCTAACCCACGTCCTCTGTGTTCCCTTTTACTCCTACATTCCGTACTTGTCTTTCTCTCCTATGGAAGCTCAGGCTTCAGTTCAATGTCCTTCTCCTTCTTTCCTTTCCCATGCCAGCTGGCTCAGGTCACTGAGTCAGCTGCAGCACTCCTTCCTCCATCCCTCTTCCAGGGATCCCCACTCCTCTCCGAGTGGCTTCCTCTCTCAGCCTCTCTCACTGACTGACCTGTAATCCTAAACCATCCCTCTCTTTTATGTATTCTAAACTCCACCCACCTCCCAGCACGTCTAGCATTCCAAGCAGGGAACCACCAAAGGTGCCTTGCTTCTCTCTAAGCAAGGAGCCGCAATGTGGTTTTGCTGAACTACTCTATTTTGTGGGGTGCGAGTGTTGGAGCGTGGTCAGGAGCCCCCAACCTACCTGGATGGTGGGGCACCACACCTTAGGAGAAGGTGCAGTACCTCTGTGGCGACAGAGCCTCAGGGGCGCCACAAACGCATAAACCACAGCAGCAGGATGATAAAGTGCAGTTATTCAGCCTAAAATTTTGTTTGAAACCTCACTTGGCCAGGGAAAAATGCATGAAGTTATAGGAAAGAGCCACAGAAGCATCTGTAGTGCTTAAAGAAAAGAAAATACAAGGAATCACGTGGGAATTAGACAGGCCAGGGAAATTGTCCTCCTGATTTTATTGTTTGCTTGACTTTTAGATGTGAGACCAAAATAATCTCATAGGATCCCCTGAGCCTAAAAAAAAATTGTCTACTTGAAGTTAGAATATTTTCAGTGTAGAATGGTTGTTGTGCACCAAGTTATTGTAACTTGAGGGGTAACACTATTATTGTGCACACTCCTGTACTATAATAATTTTTCAAATTAACTGGAGGTGCTGTAATAACCTGCAGGTATGGAGGATGTTGCCACTTATCCGAGACAGACCAAGAGCTAAAGGTTTATTTACAGGGACTTTTCACTCCACGCAGGTGTCCGAGATTTCCCGATCTTATACAGCTGGTGCAACTCCTCCATCTCTCTTCCAAGAAAACAGGCTCCCTGACTGGAGTGGATACGTTTAGGACACCCGTACACCTGGATGAAGTGCTTGCAGATGGCATGAGCAGAGGGCTCAGCAGTCTGATCCCGTGTTGGAGTCACGACGGCAAACCTCGTAAAGTGGTCCACCATCACCAAGCAGTGTTCATAGCCTTGATGCGCTGGCCCAATCGTCAGATAGTCTATCGTCAGGAGGTCTAGAGGGCCGGATGACATTACCGTCTGCGTGGGAGCCCGCTGTTCAGGTGGTTTGGCTAGTTCACAACTCCGGCACTGCTGACAGACTTTCTCCACCACACTTCTCAGACTTGGATGATAAAACAGGTGCTGCAGCCATTGGTAGGTCTTTTCAGGGCCAAAGTGGGCTTCTTTCTCATGAGCCTCCGTAGCCACCCGGAACACCAAGGATGAGGGAATCACTGTCTTCCAGATGACGCTGAGTTCTGACTGTAGAAATATCTTCCAATAAAGGATGCCGTCCCGCAGCTGAAGCCTTTCCCATTTCAGTAACATTCGCAGCATTTCAGATGATGCAGTGCTTCTCTCATGATGGCTGGGCATTTGTTTAGAATGCAACCCAACTTCTTAACCGAGCTATTTCCTGATCCTCCTGCTGCACTCAGACCCACTTGTCACTGGGCTGTTCCATTAAACTTGCACGAGTCTCCTCCTGTTCTGTCTCCCCCGCAGCTGCCACCATCCTAGCAGTTCCTCCAAATTCTGGGACTTCCACAGCCTCCAGCTCTTCGTCCTGATTAGGTGCTGGCCTATGATAGTTTGCGCGGGAAAGGGCATCAGCATGGGTATTGTCTGCTCCTCTTTTATAGGTGATCTTGTACCGAAATTTTGATCTAGCGCCCTGAGCTTTGCTTTCTCCAGATGGGCTAACGGATTGTTATCCATGTGCACGTGAACTTCAGAGCCTGCCAGGTACTCTGAAAATGTCTCCGTCATTTCCCATACCAAAGCCAACAACTCCAGCTTTAAGGAACTGTATTTATCTGGGTTCTTCTCGGAGTCATGCAAAGACCGACTGACGTACGCTATGATGCATTCTTTCCCATCCTGTATCTGCGACAGTACTGCTCCAAGCCCATGCAGACTCCCATCAGTATGCAAGCTCAACGGTTGAGTGAAGTTAGCGTAGGCTAGTACGGGGGCCTCTGTCAAAGCCTTCTTCAAGGCTAGGAACACTTCTTCCTGGCGCTCGCCCCACTGCACGTTCCTGCTTTTAGCACAGGAGGGCACCCCTTTCAGCAGCTCGAGAAGGGGATTCGCGATGCGTGTAAAAACTTTTACGAAGCGTCGGAAGTATCCTGTGAGTCCCAGGAATGCAGGTACATCCTTCACGGTTGTCGGGGTAGGCCACTGAGAAAATGTACCCCAAATTCTCGATCTGAGTATGGAAGAGATGACACTTTTGAGGCTTACTTTCAGCCCATGCTTTTGTAGCCGACTCAGAACCTGCTCCAGCCTTCGTAGATGTTCTTCGAATGCGGGGGCATAGACGATTATGTCATCCAGATAGATCAGGGTAGCTTCAAAGTTCAAGTCCCCTAAACATCTTTCCATGAGACGTTGGAACATTCCTGGGGCATTTGCCAGACCGAATGGCATGCGGTCGAACTCATATAATCCCATCGGAAGAATGAAAGCTGTCTTGGCTCGGACGTGTTCGGACATTGGGACCTGCCAATAACCGCTGGCCAGGTCTAGTGTAGAAAAGTATCTGGCATTTCCTAACGCGGACAGGGATTCCTCTATTCTCGGCAACAGATACGAATCCTGCACTGTACAGGCGTTGAGGCGACGGTAGTCCACACAGAAGCGTAAAGTCCCGTCTTTCTTCCGCACCAGAACAATAGGGGCAGCCCACGGACTCTGGCTTTCTTGTATTACACCCTTCTTCAACATTTGGGACAGCATCCCCTTCACTTCCTGGTACATTTGTGGGGGTATCTGACAATATCGCTCTGATAGGCGCTGCATCCTCGGTGGGTATCTCGTGTGTTATTGCGGTGGTGCGCCCAAAATCATCCTCATGTTTTGCAAATGCATCCTGGTATTTTCCTAGCAGGGACTCCACCTGGGGAACCTGTTGGGGGGTCAGCTCTGAGAGTTCTGCCCGCATGTGTTCCAGTATCCGTCGTCCCTCCTTCAACAATCGGGGGTCTGGAGTCACTTCAGCACCTACAGTCATCATCCATGGATCTTCCGGCTTCACAGTCAGCTGTACTGTTTCAGATGGAACTAATTCATCGGGCATGCCTAGGATGTGGGCCACTGCACTCCTGGGGGGCAAGGTCACGTCATTCTCCCCTAAATTTACACATCGCATGAGGACAGTTCCATTACGCACCGTAGCCAGTGTCCATGCAACTAATATTCCTGATGGTAGCTAATCGGCCTTACTAGGTTCAACTTGCACTTCGACCCCTTCCAGAGGGATACCAGCCCGGAAGGGCAAGGGAAGCATGATCTGTCCAGGAGGCAACACTCGGTTGACAGAGGCGGGCACGATTATTTTGTCAAGCGACTTTCCATCACAGTATGTTTTCTGGGTCTGAGCTGTCCGTATCAGTTGTTGAAGGACCCTCCTTTGGGGGGTATGGATGCTCCACTGTCTCAGGAACTGGTCTGGGGACTCGTTGATGAGAAGGCTCCCAAAGTCTTTAAGCACGTTCATGCCAAAGGTTACGGTATGGTCTTTGGCCGCTTCTCCATCCACCAGTACTACTCCTCTTCTCCCTACATCCTTACCGCAGACCACTGTATTCATCCATACCACCCTTGCGACTGGGATGGGTAAGTGTTTAGCCACCGTGAGCTTAGTCACTGGCCCCCATTCTGGCCGCATCGCCTCCTTGAAGTGTCAGTGGAAATATCCTTCAGGTATGGTGGTAACCTGAGAGCCAGTGTCTACTAGGCAATGTACTGCTCGTCCATTCATCTCGGCCCAGACCAAGGGACACGTGGAAACGAGGCTGATGGGACTTTCAATACTCCTTCTCACATTTTCAGGCTCCGGGTGGCACCCCCCGAGCTCAGAGCCATCTAGTTTAACGGATGACGTTGTAAAGGTCGGCTCTGCCGAGTGCACCACCGAGCAATATGACCGAGTTCTCCGCAGTTGTAACATGTGGGTGGTCCTCTTCGCTGGGTGACACAAGTCTCACGTTGGGGGTGGTCTCTCTGTCTTGCACTGACGGACTCGACTCTACGGCAGGGGTTCTCTTGGATTCAGCCAATTCTTCACGGATCTGTTTAATCTCCTTCCTCAAGTCTTCCACCCATTGGGGGGTAGCAGCCGTGGTGGCGGTTACCTCCCTGCTCCGTACCTTCCCCTCCAGCACTATCACTCCCTGCTCCTGCTCGCATGTGCGCGCCTCACTCCCGACCTCAGAGAAAGTCATGCCTGGCTTTACCCGCATGTGCTCTCGCAGGGCCTGCTTCATCATCACGTCTCTGAAGTCCGTCACCAGCTGGTCTCGCAGCACAATGTCAATCGGCGCTACGCCTATGGCTTCCTTCTGAACAATGGCCGTATGGAGTTCCTGCAGGGCATTCATAAACTATGTCACGGTCTCCACCTCTCTTTGAATTCGGTGTAACAGTCGCACGCGCAGCTCCCCTACATCAGTGGGGTCTCCATGCATCTCCTCAAGTATACGGTATATAATCGAGAATAAGTCAACCCGAGTATAAGCCAACCCCCCTAATTTTGCCACAAAAAACTGGGAAAACTTATTGACTCGAGTATATGCCTAGGGTGGAAAATGCAGCAGCTACTGGTAAATTTCAAAAATAAAAATAGATACCATATTGAATTAGGAGCCCCATATAATGCTTCATACAGTTCATGATGGGCCCCATAAGATGCTCCATACAAAATACACCCCATATAATGCTGCACAAAGGTTAATAATGGTCCCATAAGATGTTCACTAGAATAATATGCCCCATATGCTGCTCCATAAAGGTTATGGCTCCATAAAATGTGCCATAGATTATGCTCCCATAAAATGCTCCATAGATTATGCCCTCATATGCTACCCCATGAGATGAGCCATAGATTATGCCCCCATATACTGCTACCCATTTGCTGCTCCATGGATTATGCCCCCATATGCTGCTCCATAGATTATGCCCCCATATGCTGCTCCATATATTATGCCCCCATATGCTGCTCCATAGATTATGCCCCCATATGCTGCTCCATATATTATGCCTCCATATGCTGCTCCATAGATTATGCCCCAATATGCTGCTCCATATATTATGCCCCCATATGCTGCTCCCATATGCTGCTCCTTGGATTATGCCCCCATATGCTGCTCCATATATTATGCCCCCATATGCTGCTCCATAGATTATGCTCCCATATGCTGCTCCATATATTATGCCCCCATATGCTGCTCCACATATTATGCCCCCATATGCTGCTCCATATATTAGGCCCCGATATGCTGCTCCATATATTATGCCCCCATATGCTGCTCCACATATTATGCCCCCATATGCTGCTCCATATATTATGCCCCCATATACTGCTCTCATATGCTGCTCCTTGGATTATGCCCCCATATGCTGCTCCATATATTATGCCCCCATTTGCTGCTCCATATATTATGCCCCCATATGCTGCTCCCATATGCTGCCCCTATATATTATGCCCCCATATGCTGCCCCCATAAGATGCTCCATAGATTATGCCTCCATATGTTGCTCCATGGATTATGCCCCCATATGCTGCTCCATATATTATGCCCCCATATGCTGCCCCATAGACTATGCCCCCATATGCTGCTCCATATATTATGCCCCCATATGCTGCTCCATAGATTATGCCACATTATGCTGCCCCCATAAGATGCTCCATATATTATGCCCCCATATGCTGCTCCATATATTATGCCCCCATATGCTGCTCCATATATTATGCCCCCATATGCTGCTCCATATATCATGCCCCCATATGCTGCTCCATATATTATGCCCCCATATGCTGCTCCATAGATTATGCCCCCATATGCTGCTCCATATATTATGCCCCCATATGCTGCCCCATAAGATGCTCCATATATCATGTCCCCATATGCTGCCCCCATATATTATGCCCCCATAACATGCTCCATATATCATGCCCCCATATGCTGCCCCCATAAGATGCTCCATAGATTATGCCCCCATAAAATGCTCCATACATTATGCCCCCATATGCTGCCACTGCTACTGCAAATAAAAATAAAAAATGACATACTCACCTCTCCGTTGCTGGGTGTCAGGTGCCAGTGTCGCTGCTGGCTCAGGACCCGGCACCTGAGACATTCACCTGTCCTGCGTCCATCGCTGCTGCTCACCGCTATCTGTCACATCATCTGTCAGTGACGTTCAGGCAGCAGAGGGCACGGCGTGCACTAACCACATCACCGCGCCCTCTGCTGTCTGAATGTCACTAACAGAGGACACATCAGACAGCAGCAAGCAGCGATGGAGTGGGGACAGGTGAATATAGCCTATACTTAACCCATCCTGGCACGGTCTCAGCAGCTACGTTCTCCGACTGTCTTCCTTCCTGCCTCAGCGGTCACATGGTACCGCTCATTAAACTCATGAATATGCGCATATTCATGAGTTTAATGAGCGGTACCATGCGACTGCTGGAGGAAGGAAGGGAGACTGTGGGACAAGCAGGGGGGCTGCAGAAGCCGCGCCAGGAGGGGTAAGTATAAGAGACAAAAAAACTGACTGGCACATCCAAACTAATGTGAATAGGTGCATACCAAGAGGAGCTACCCCATATACAATATACAAAGAATGGTTGCACTCTATCATGCTAAGGCATGTCAATGTGGAATATATGTAATTAGAATTGCAATACAGCTTTAGAAAAAAATATATGAGACTCCTAGCATAAAATGTGGCCAAATATTATCTGCCCACCAGCCAACGTCAAGGCAGCCTCAAATCTGATGGGTACCTACACTGTGTGAATACCTCTCTAAGGCTGATGCATTGCTGCCAGAGGTGTCCACATTCACCCAGGAATTCAGACATCAGCCTTAGAGAGGTAATACCCCGCCTGTCTCACCGCAGGAGCGATGCTGCGCACACTGTTACATCTCTTTACCACACTCAGGGGCTCTGGCTTGTCACTGCGGTCTCCGAGACTGCGTGCTCATGCGAGTGTCTCTGTACTTTCACCGATGCTACCGGGTCCACGTACTCACATACGGCGCTCACAACGCTTTGTACTTCACTCTCAGTCCTCGGACGGAGGACTCTCTCTCCCCGGGAATGCGGTGCAGCAGCCTACTCTCTGTCCTGTGCGCTCTGCTCTCCCACCCTGAAGTCGCGCCATTTTCTGTCCACAACTCACTCTTTCCGGTCACCGCCCCCTACGGTCACATGGTCAGGTCGGTCCAGGTCAGAAAGTCTTCCCCCCGGCAACCCTGCTGTCTGGCTAGGTGAGCTCTTCTTCCTCTTCACCCCCTTACAGTACACTTTAAGGACCAAGATATTTTCAACTGATTAAAGCTGCCCAAAGCACAGGCAGCACAGGCAGCATCAATCAGAGTTTGGCTACTGTATTCTAAACATTTATATTTTGCGCTAAAACACCGTGACACTGTGAGAAAAATAGACTTGAAATTGGAAATGAAGACAATATGACTGATTTAAGAGGCAGGTTTCTGCCAACTTCTCCCAACCTACTGAATAAGACTTACTGTACAGGTCTTTCCATATACATGTAAGGCGGCCAGGTTGGTAGTCGTGGCAAGGGGCTGTAGTATTCCCACACCCTGGTGCCCCATAGATAAAACACAGTGTCCATTCTTCTGCATATGCAGCGTGCGCAGCAGTACACTTACGTTCACTGTCAGAGTCCTTTCAAGCTCTGTCACACCCGGCTCCGGGTTTCCGAGCTTCACAAAACATTTCAGAGACACAGTTCTTTCCCAACAGTTGAACTTTACTAATCAATAGGGCATTCATCACATTTGCAGCACAGGTTTCACAAAGAGTCAACTTCTCATCTTTCCCTGCCTTCCGGGCAGTTTCTACTCTTCCTGTCAACTCTGTCTCTCTTCTTCCGGCAATCCCTATCTTATCTCTAGACAATTTCTGTGTTGTCCGTGCCTTCAGTGTCACCAGCTCCCTGCTAGCCCCTTGTCCAATTCCAACAGGGAAAGGTGCCAGGAACACCATTCCAGCTACTCCCACCCCAGTTGTAGACCCTGGATCCTTCTTGGGATGGTCTATCTAGCTGGTACCGAACTGCATAATCCTCAGCCTGGGGCCCCTTCCTGCCATAGCAGCTATAGCCCCACAGCTGGTAAAACAATCTGCTTCACTGCTCCTCTCACCTTGCCCTGGGCAAGGCTGCCCTGGTTCTGCTGCCTAATCAGGAAGTGTCCTGACTATATCCCTTGCTCTGCACTGCACTGCCCTATAGCTCCTCCCAAATGCTACACCCCTACAGTATACTAACTGTACCTACCTAACACTCCTAATCTATTCTGTTTCCTATCTCTATGATGCCCCCACTGTTGTAATCCCCCTATGGTCCATACTATCTAAGATCCTATCCCTAAGTCTATGCACAGTACATGACAAATACATCACATTACAGTATATAACAGGTATAATGACATTAGTAAACAATGAGGTGCCGCATGCAATCATATGACTAGCGTCCAGGGGAGAGGAGGCATGTGAGGGTTCCCACCACCTCTTTACATACAGAGAGAGAGAGACCTGCAAGTCTAGCAGAGTGGGCGGGGAGATGATGCCTCCCGGAGTAGTTACTAGTCCCCAGCCTCACTTTCAAATGTCATTTTTTATAAATACTGCAGTATTTCAGAGTAAATCATAGACAGAGTTGTAGCTAGGGGTTCAGTTAATGGGGGGGTGGGAGTGTGGGGGCAAATCATCTGAGTGGGACCGTAACCAATAACCCTGATTACAACTGCGGTGAAGCAAGTCAATGTGAAATCTATGAAATGTGAATAGCAAAAATGGCTTTTGAATATTAGGAAAAATACATGTGACGCTTTGCACAAAATTTGACCAAATAATGTCTGCCCATCAACCAACGTTAAGGTGGTCTCAAGAGTCTGATGGGTCCCTGACCAATGTGAATACCTCTCTTAGGCCGGCGTCACACTAGCGAGAAATACAGACGAGTGCTATGCGAGAAAAAATCGCATAGCACTCAGACCAATGTTAATGGGGTAACTCTCATCAGCTGATTTTTTTCTTGGCCGTAATATACGGGCTGAGAAAATTGCAGCATGCTGCAATTGTCAGCGTATTACACCCGTAATACACCTATGCAAGTCTATGGGGGTGAGAAAACTACGGATTACACAAGGACCAGACGTGTGACTTGTGAGAAATACGCACTGGTGTCCTTTACCAAAAGCAGGCGATTCATTTTGTGATACAGTAAAATCACACTGACATGTTTTATAAAAAATAGAAAGAATAGATATATATACATAGAATACATATATATACAGTATACATGTCATTGAGACACATATATATATATTTATTTATAGTTCCTAGAGTTCTACACAGCAGCATGACCGCTACCTCAGCCTTTGTGCAAGGAGAAACAGGAGGAGCACTGCCAGAGCCCTGCAAAATGACCTCCAGGAGGCCACAAATGTGCAAGTTTCTGCACAAACGGTTAGAAACCGACTCCATGAGGATGGTCTGAGAGCCCGACGTCCATAGATGGGGGATGTGCTCACAGCCCAATACCGTGCGGCCCTCCAAAGAAATGCCACCCCACACCATTACTGAGCCAATGCCAAACCGGTCATGCTGAAGAATGTTGCAGGCAGCAGTCCTGCTGCTGGGTTGTTGCCCTCCTACGGCCCCCTCTATGTCTCATGGTGTACTGGCATGTCTCCTGGTAGCGCCTCCAGCCTCTGTACACTACGCTGACAAATACAGCAAACCTTCTTGCCACAGCTCGCATTGATGTGCCATGCTGGATGAGCTGTACTATCTGAGCTGCTTGTGTGGGTTGTAGAGTCCGTCTCATGCTACCACGAGTGTGAAAGCACAACCAACATTCAAAAGTGACCAAAACATCAGCCAGAAAGCATTGGTACTGAGATGTGGTCTGTGGTCCCCACCTGCAGAACCACTCCTTTATTGAGTGTGTCTTGATAATTGCCAATAATTTTCATCTGTTGTCTATTCCATTTGCACCACAGCATGTGAAATTGATTGTAAATCAGGGTTGCTTCCTAAGTGGACAGTTTGATTTCACAGAAGTTTGATTTACTTGGAGTTACGTGCTGTTGTTTACGTGTTCCCTTTATTTTTTTGAGCAGTATATAGATATATATATATATATGTATTCTATGTGTCTATATCTATTCTTTCGTTTGTGTTTTAACCTGTCATTGGGATCCATTATATGTCCATTTTGCAAGCCGGGAAGAAAATCTCGGCATACGGATGCAAAACAGATGTCATACGAATGCTTATTTGCGCAAAAAACGCAGCCACGCCTTGCCAACGGATTACATACGGATCACTGTTCAGGGAAAATTTCTGCGTATTATAACCATAAAATACGGACCGTATTTTTATACGTTGTGTCTGACTGCAGCCTTAGGCTGATGTCTGAATGCATGGGTGAATGTGGACACCTCTCTCAGTAAAGCCTATATTTATGGTTTGGCAGGAACCAGCTGTAATTAAAATCACCACCTGGTGAAGGGCGAAGTGCTCAGTCAGAAAGCTAGCATACAAATAACAGAAAACTGACTATCAAGAACTAGTCTGAACAGGTGTATACAAAAAAACAGCTACCTACATGTACAATATATGAAGATATAATTTTGTTATTTTATATGTCTTATTTGTCCTCTTTTTGTTTTAAGGACCAGTCACACTAAGCGATATCGCTAGCAATATCGCTATAACGTCACTGGTTTTGTGACGCAGCAGCGATATTGCTAGCGATATCACTATGTGTGATACTTACCTCCGACCGGCTCCCCCGCTGGTTATCACTGATTGCGTGAGAACGGCCTGGGCCGTTTCTCGTCGTCAGCTTCTTGCTGTGGCGACAAGCGACGCGTGGATGCGGGCGGGAGGACGTCTTCATCGCCTCGTCTGACAGGTAAGTAGCGACCGCCAACCGCTGCTATGTGGCTGGTGATATCTGCCTGTTTGGCAGCTCACTAGCGACCACTTAGCGATGCACCAGCAATCCTGACCGGGTCATATCGTTGTCGGGATCGATGGTGCATCGCTAAGTGTGACAGTACCTTTACAGTGACTTATGATTAAGACCCCGGTGGGGTCAAAACGTTAAGTTGTGTTGCAATCGCTCCCTTCCCCCCTACTTTTCCAGTGTATTGTGAGCAGTATATATTGCATATACACAACAAAATTTTGACATTCTTTGAAAGATATTCCACTAAGAGTGCACGGTGAATTTTGAATTTCTTTTGATCCCGGTCTTAGGCTAAAGCCTGAATTTACATGTAGGTAGGGTCCTGCTGCAATTAAAACTGCCAAAGGCTGGAGGGCGGAGTGCTCGGTCAGAGAGGTAATACACAAAGTAGCCATCTCTACTGTATATAAAAAAACAAATAAAGTTGCACTCTATAGTGCTACAGCATGTAAATATGTAATATATGTAATATGAATAGCATTACTGCTCTAGATAAAAAGAAAAAGTGGAGATACTTAGCACATAATTTGGTCAATTTATGCATGCCCAGAAGCAGGGCCCGCGTTAGCGACAGGCAGACCAGGCAGCTGCCTATGGCCCCTGCTCCCCCAGGGGCCCCCATCCAGTTGCCTGCCGCTAGCGCTGACTCCCCCCACCAGTGCCGACGTATTCAACTATACCGGCGTCTATTATGCTGGTACAGTTCAAACCAATGATGGAAGAGAGCGTCAGCTGACGCTCCTTCTCCCATCATTCTCCTCTGCCTCTGACACTGGGGGTGCACCATGGCGTCACTTCATCACATACCGGCTGTGTGTCGGGCAGACTGCAGCCACTGAGACCAGAGCTGAGCTGTGTTTTTTTTTAAAATATCAGTGAGTCCTAGACTGTGGGAACATTCTTGGTGGGGGGGCTACATTATATTCTATGGGGAGGTGGGCTGTATAATATTCTATGGGGGGCTGTATTAAATTTATTATATTCTATGAGGGGTGACTGCATCATACTCTATGGGGGGGCTGCATTATATTCTGTTAGGGACAGCGGAACGCACTAAATATTAAATAACGTAAGGTGCGTTCGCCGCCCGGGGTCCACCGTGCAGAAGGTGTAAACACTGCTGCTAGATAATGGCGGACGTGTAATAAGGCGATATAATGCACGCGGGTTAGACGTCACCCGGGGTGCGCTAAGCGATCTGTTTATTCACAGAGACACCTAAGTGTTAAACACAAAAGGCTGAGCCTGTTAACGTCACAGGCCTCAGAGGAGTGCACGCATGGCATATGGTCACAGGAGCTGGGTCCAGGCAGAGGGTCAGAGTCCGTCTAGACCTACCATGCATGCGGCATCGCAACTGCGGATGCCAAGAGGAGCTGCAGACTGCAGCGCGGCGACAGACACTGCCGCTAATCGACAAAGCCCGTTAGCAGGCGCACTGTCGGACGCTAGCACTGTGGAGGATGCTAATGTGGCTAGTAGCTTGCCACTGGCTGGAGCTGGCTCTAAACCTAAGTCCCTATACACACTCGTTATATCAGAGGGAGGGGATCTTAATGAGTCATTCTCAGGTTCATGCATCCATCATCATTCACACAGTAAGCAACTAGAGACTATGCTAGCGCATGGCCGAGCGGCCATGCAAACCTTTTATAGCCAGGACCTTCCAGAAGCTTCCAGATCCCTGAGATGGACCAATCAGATCACGAGAAGGACCTGGGCATGTGACTCCCGATCTCCAATGGGAGATCGTCTTGTGAGCATGCCCAGTAGAGCGATGGAGGGACTTAGCCTCTGGAGCAATTTGCTGCTGAGCAGCCTGCATTGCTATTGCTGACCCATAGGTGGCAGCAACTGCCAGACCCATAGAGCAGGACTGGGCAGAGCGTCTAGGATGCCGGGACTGCTGAGCAATCTCCTCTGCGGTCGATAAATAATGGGAGACCGCAGAATGTGAGGCTCTGGATTCCTGTTGAGCCGCTGCAGGAACCCGACGCCTAACAATATTCTATGGGGGTCTAGATTATATTGTATGGAGGGGCATCATTATACACTATTAGGGGGCTACATTATATTCTATAGGGGCTGCATTATACTATATGAGGAGGGCTACATTGTATTCTATGGAGGGGTTTCATTATATTCTATGGGTGGCTGCATTATACTCTATGAGGGGGCTACCATATATTCTATAGAGGGGCTGCATTATATTCTATGGGGGTTACATTATATTGTATGGTGGGGCTGCATTATACTCAGGGGGCTACATTATATTCTGTGAATTGGCTGCATTATACTCTGTGGGGTGGCAGCATTATACTATATGTGGGCTGCATTCTACTGTATCGAGGACTATGGGGAATACATTATACTAAATGAAGAACTATGGGGTGCATTATACTATGGGAAGTGAATTGTACTACATGGATGACTATGGCAGTGCATTATACTATATGGAGCACTATGAGGAGTGCATTACACTATATGGAGGACTGAGCAGTGTATTTTATTATATGGAGGACTATGAGGAGTGTATTATACTATATGGAAGACTGAGGAGTGTATTATACTATATGGAGGACTGAGGATTGTATTATACTATATGGAGGACTGAGGAGTGTATTATACTATATGGAGGACTGAGGATTGTATTATACTATATGGAGGACTGAGGAGTATATTATACTATATAGAGGACTGAGGAGTGTATTATACTATATGGAGGACTATGGGGAGTGTATAATACTATATGGAGCAATATGAGGCATGTATTATACTATATGGATGACAGAGCAGTGTATTTTAATATATTGATGTCTATGAGGAGTGTATTATACTATATGGAGGACTGATGAGTGCATTTTAATATATGGAGGACTATGAGGAGTGTATTATACTATATGGATGACTATGGGTAGTGTATAATACTATATGGAGGACAGAGGAGTGTATTTTAATATATGGAGGACTATGGGGAGTGCATTATACTATATGGAGAACTATAGGGCACATTATACTATATGGAAGACTATGGGGTGTGCATTTTACAATATGGAGGACTGTGGTGCACATTATACTATATGGAGGACTATGGGGTATATTATACTAAACAAGCAAAATGCTGCATATTCATCGAGTGGTTGGATTGTTTATGCCGGAACAAAAATCATTGTTCTCAGCAGCACATCTCTGGTGTAAACTGTAGATATGCTGCTGATTACATGATACTGTATGTGGACAGATTGATCTAATAGTGATTGTTCTGTTCCCATCATTCTTTCTCAGTTGGTGGAAAGAGCCCGGGAAACAAGCGAACAACTTCAATATTTCAATATTGTCGATCACACTTGTTTAGTGGCCTGAACTCAACGTATGTAAATACAACAGAAATGCTTCGGTGTGATGTGCAATATGTTAGCATTTGGGGCCCCATTTTAAAATTTTACCTAAGGCCCCACTTTGTCTAAAGCCAGCCCTGACCAGAAGTCAGGTTTGCTGGAAACCTATGTGTCTAGTGTGAATACCTCTCTTAGGCCAGGGTCACACTTGCGAGGAACTTGCACGAGTCTCGCGTCTCAATACCTGGTACTGCCAATGGCACTTGGACCGGAGCGCTCAGCTGCATAGAAATTCATGCAGCCGCACACTCCGGTTCCGAGTGCCGGCGGCACTGCCAGGTATTGAGATGTGAGACTCATGAGTTTCTCGCAAGTGTGACCCCAGCCTTAGGATGATGCCTGAATTTATGGGTATGTGTGAACAACTCTCTTAGGCTAAAGCCTGAACTTATGGCTAGGTAGGATCCTGCTGAATCAGCCAAATTATGTGCTAAGTATCCCCATTTTTTCTTATTATCTAGAGCAGTAATGTTATTCATATTTCATATTTACATGCTTCAGCAATACAGAATGCAACTTTATTTGTTTGATTTGTTATATATAGAGATGGTTACTCCTAGTTCGCACCTGTACACACCAGTTTTTTGATTTGGAAGTGCCAGTCAATTTTTTTTTTTTATTATTATTTTTTAGTGATTTTACAGGATGAAAAAATCTCATTCTCAAATACATTAATTGTACATAGAAGTGTATTTCTATCAATATAATCTGCTTGTGGAGTCATTTTGACGCTCCACCGACTGCAACAAAATGCAACATGTTGCGTTCGATGCAGTTCAGCGCATGAGGAGGCATCCGCATACATTCGCATGGCCTGCATACCCAATGTTAAAGATAGGTACGCAGGATGCATGCGGACATAGGTGGAGCTGAATGGAAGAGGTGCAGCAGTGGGTGGGGCTTAATGGAGAAAGTACACAGCCCTCCGCAGCTCTGCCCAACGTAAGTGTGAAATCAGCCTTAGTCTGTTTCAGCAAGCTCCCCAATCATGGGGAAGACTGCTGGCTTGACAAATGTCCAGAAGGCAGTCATTGACACACTCCACAAGGAGGGTACGCCACAAAAGGTCATTGCTAAAGAAGCTGGCTGTTCACAGAGTGCTGTATCCAAGCATATTAATGGAAAGTTGAGTGGAAGGAAAAAGTGTGGTAGAAAAAGGTGCATAAGCAACCAGGATAAACGCAGCCTTGAAAGGATTGTTAAGAAAAGGCTATTCAAAAATTTGGGGGAAATTCACAATTAGTGGACTGCTGCTGGAGTCATTGCTAAAAGAGCCACCACACTGTTGCTCAGTGGTCCAAGGTGTGGTTTTCAGATCAAAGTCAATTTTGCATTTCATTTGAAAATCAAGGTCCCAGAGTCTGGAGGAAGAGTGGAGAGGCACACAATCCAAGCTGCTTGAGGTCTAGTGTGAAGTTTCCACAATCAGCGATGGTTTGCTGTGCGCGCCAATATAGTTTACAGAAACAGTAGCTCTGGGTGGGCACCTCTGAGCGCGCTGCCTGGCGCAACTATCCCTGCTGCCCCCCTGGTAGCTATGGTACTGAGCATAGATACCGCATTTAGAATGCAGTAGACAGTATCTGATTCTTGCTGCCCATTGTTGAGGCAGCATTAATCAGCTGACAGATTCCCTACAAGACCACCAATTGTGAGGTAAAACGCGCTAATAACAGGGTATAATATAAGGTCGTATACGTCTTAATTATGTAGCAGGGGTTGGTGTAGCCCCCTCATACAATATAAAGCAGCCTCCCTCATAGAATATAATGTAGCCTCCCTCGTGGAATATAATGCAGCCCCCTCATAGGGTATAATACAGCACCCCACAAAATATAATGCAACCCCCTCATAAGGTATAATGCAGCCCTCCCATAGAATATAATGTAACACCCTCATGTGACATAATACAGCCCCCTCATATAGTATATTGCAGCACCTCGACAGAATATAATGTAGCTCCCTCAGAATATAATGCAACACCCTCATAAGGCAGCCCCCCATAGAATATACTGTACGCCCCTCATGCTGCTCCTCTCATATTGTATATGTCACAATCCATTTTTTGATCTGTGTCAGTTTGGGCTGCTCACATATAAACTCTTTTCCTTTCAGGCCATCGGGGGTTAATATTAATTTTCCCCTCGCGGCCGCTGGTGTTACTACATGTTCAGTTAGTCTGTGTGTGCTGGTGGTGACCACTCCCACCTTCCTATATAAGGTCACCTGGTGCATCAGCAGACTGTTGGTTATGACAGGTCCTTTTTGGATACCAACCGGGGTGAAGACTGGAGCTACCTGGTGCAGTGTTGGTTCAGCTTATCGGGAGCAGTGGTGGTTCTGCTGAAGAGAGGAGCTTTCTGGAGCAGTGGGGATTCTGCTGAAAGCTGAGTTCAGGAGCCTTACTCTGCTGCACGGTGCATTGGCAGCAGAGAAAGCTAAGTGTTGTTTTGTTTAACCCTGTCTGTCGTATCTCCCCTTGGTGTTTTATTAGTGCAGCGGTGGGACCAGTGTCCGCACTTACCAATTCCCTAGTGAGGGATAGGTGCAGGGTAAGTGAGGGACAAGGTATCCTGCTCAGCGACAGGTTGAAAGAACCTGTATAGGGACGCTAGTAAGAGCTGGGCACATCCTCAGGAGAGTGCAGGAGGTGTCCATTTCCCTGTTCCCTATCACAGGGCCCACCGTTGTAATTGTTTCCCCGATGTCCCCTTGTTTGTCTTGCTGTTTGGTGACTGACCGGTTGCCGGGTTGCGCCATGCAGGGCCAGTCTCAAATCATGACAGTATAATGCAGCCCCCACACAGAATATAATGCAGCCCCCCTCATATAGTATAATGCAGCCCCTCCACAGTATATAATGTAGCCCTCTCAGAGGGCCATGCTGTGTCAGACAGGAAGCGCTGGGCAGGCGAGCAGGAAGGAGGTCGGCATCAGATCCCTGCAGCTCTGTTCCGGTCCCAAGCTGCAGGGATCACAATCAGGGTTCGCTGCCCTTTAGGGGTCCACCTCCGGGGCCCCGATTCAGCAACACCGGCTTTACATGCGGGCAGTGTTAGCCTCAGCCTGCGGCTAATGCTGCCCGCTATTAAAGTGAAATGGTATTCACTCCTCTCCACTCCCATGGGGGCGTGGGGAAGCGTGAATATTTATTTCTCTTTAGCAGTGGAGACAGGCTCCTGTCTCCAGCTGCTGCTCCGCTGGCACCGGGAGGTGTCAGTGCCTGGGCCCACCGGAGAATCCTCCGGTTCTCCGGTTGATTGGTATGACGCTGGGTGCAAGTCTGCTATGGGGTCTACAAAATACAGTGAGAAGTAAAAAAAATGTTTTAATAAATCTGAAAAAAAATCAAACAAAAACAAAAAGTCACTCCCTTTTGCCCCCATTAAAAATTAAGAAATGTAAAAAGTACACATCCGTAAAAGTCCCATATATAAAAATATATAATATCTAATACATTTTCCAGTGGATCAATTTCCCGAGGCTCACAGAGATTGGAAGAACTCCCATGCCACGATCAGCAAGAATTGTGGAGCTACAGTGGTTACATGGCATGCAGAATTAAGTCTGTCAATCACATCTACGCTCTTGCTTCTGAACAACATAACTACATCCCACAGTTACATCATTCTTTCTTTCGGAATTAATTGTTTATATAGGCTTAAGGCATTCTTTACATCACATCTGGAGTATACAGTTGAAAAATATGCTTTTTCTTCAGTAAAAAAAAATGCTTCACAATAAAGACAATTTGGATAAAGACTGCAAATAAAGCAAGATATGTCTGTAGCTGACTCACATTGCAATAAAAGCTTATACCTTATTGTAAACAGTTTTTGCAGTATTGAATTGATTATGCTTTTGAGTGCAGTCATAAAGTACTACACACATTTTAATATGCCAAATGATACTATGTTGGTCTGTGTAACAACCCTGCTGGCATCACTGCATGGCCTCCCATCCCCCGCACACCAACTTACTCACTGCTCCAGGTCATGCTGTGATTTCTGTCTGCTTCCAGCTCCATGTTCTGTGCTTCTTGTCTGCTGTCTGCTCTGTGCATGTTTCCTGGCTGTGTGCATGTGGGGGTGGCACCAGAACTCTCTGGTTCTTATGGAATCAGTGTGCACCTGCTGCAGAACCTCTTGCTGCTCTCCAGCACTTATCTGTAGCTTTTCGGTTCTCCTCCAAGTGTAAAACAGGTCCAAACCTGTTCCTTCATACTCCACTCCTTCCTGCCTGTATCCGAACCTGCACCTCCTGTGTGAACAGGTCCAAATCTGTTCCTTCATATTCCATTCCTTCCTGCCTGTATCCGTACCTGCATCTCCTGTGTGAACAGTTCCAAACCTGTTCCGTCATACTCCACTCTTTCCTGTCAGTATCGGTACCTGCTCCTCCTATGTGAACAGGTCCAAACCTGTTCCGTCATACTCCACTCCTTTCTGCCTGTTCCAGTACCTGCACCTGCTGTGTGAAAAGGTCTCTCTTTACCTGTTCCTTCATGTACCACTCCTGCCTGCCCTGTGTCCCAGCCTTACCTGCCTGCCCTGTGTCTCAGCTGTGCCAGCCTACCCTGTGTCTCAGCCGTGCCTGCCTGCTCTGTGTCTCAGCCGTGCCTCCATGCCCTGTGTCTCATCTGTGCCTGCCTGCCCTGTGTCTTGGCCATGCCTGCATGCCCTGTGTCTCAGCCATGCCCGCCTGCCCTGTGTCTCAGCTGTGCCCGCCTGCCCTGTGTCTCAGCCGTGCCCACCTGCCCTGTGTCTCAGCCATGGTAGTCTGGTTTGTGGCACAGTAGGGCCACAACCCCCTGGCTCACGGCGTGAGCGTGCCAGTCTACAGTTAGCACATTTATCTTAGGCTGCATTTACACAGGTATGTGACATTCACGACTGTTGTCCAATTTTTATCAGACAGCAATCGGACCCATAGAGTAGAATGAATGTATTCACTTGTTCACTAGAATCACGGATCCGAGCATGAGATCTGTGTGACTCCAATCGTGCTATTTTAATACAATTTTACTGATTAGACTCAGTCTGTCAAAACTGTAATCTGAACGGCCCTATTGAATTGCATTAGTCCAAGCATATCCAGCTGAAATATATTGCAACCTCGCCGGCTCCCTGCCAATCAGAGTCTGACAATTGTTGTTGGCGAGCCTGTGATTGGGGGTCATGGCATGGGACATTATTAGTGGAAAGGGCCCAGGATGAGGGACATTATGCCAAGAAGAAGTCCAGGATGGAGGACATTACTACTTGAAAGGGCCCAGGATGGGGAACATTATACCAAGAAGGGACTAGGATAGCGGACATCACTATAAGGGATACGAACACATATGAAGAGGTACCCAAAAAAACCTGAGAATTATTTTATATAGCAAATAGGCTGGCAATGCTGCCTTCTCCCGCTAGGTATGCTTACGAGACACTCTCCCTGCTCAGTTGACCAAGTTGCATTCATGAGAAACCATGAAAGAAGAGGCACAAACTAACCCTGATTTTTTATCAAAAGTCATCACAGGGAATGAATGTTGGTGCTATGCCTATGATCCTGAAACAAAACTGCAGTCCAGCCACTGGAAGACAGCTTTGCCTCCCAGACCAAAAAAATTACGGCAAATGAAATAAAATTTGAAATCTTTGATGGTTTGTTTTTTCAACATTAAATCATTGACTTTGAATCGTTCACTTTGAATTTGTTCCTCAGGGCATCGCAGTGAACCAACATTAGCATCTGAATGTGCTGAAGCCATTGTGTGAGGCAGTGAGGAAAAATAAGCAACATGTGCTTAGGAATTCAGAAATCTCATCTCTTTGCTTGTACTGTAAAACGCTGCATATTTTCTGCAACAAATCTGTGCAGTAAAAATGCAATGTGTGTACGTAGCCTTCAAATGAATTGGGGGAGAGTCATAGAGATTACCGTAATCTATATTTATTGCGAGTAGATTATAGTTAATAGCGGGCACAATCAGTTAAACTTTGAATGACGAATGGCTTTTAGTATATTAATGGAGGGGTACATATTTGCATTCAGGGGCATAGTGTGGGGGATTTTTTATTTAGGAGACAAAAGTATGTATATAATATATGTGATCTTGATATTTTCAAGATTCTGGTGATCAGTGTGCCAAGACGAGTCCTGGCTAGGAGATGTTGACATGAAGGTCTGACCAGATGGAGAAGAAACAACAGAAAACAACTCTAATCAGACGAGATGTCATTGGTCAGTGGATGTAAATATTTATTTTGTATCTGTACTATATGACTCGGAGTAATTCTGTTATTTGTAATACGGCCTCCCTTAGGTCACATTCTCATATTCACATAAATTGTCTGTGTGATGCCAATTTTTTTGGGGGGGGCGTCACACGGATTCGTAGAGTTTCATAAATGCATTTTTCTGTGAAAATCACAGCTCCGAGAATGAGATCTGAGAGAATCTGAGCATGTCCATTTGTGATCTGATTTTGAGGACCAGAATAGGACACACTCAATGGGAGTTCTTAGAGGAGATTTTGACAAGACCTGTCCATCAGCCTTCTCCAACTGAAAAATACTGCGCGTGGGAAAGCCATTTTTTTTAACTGGTTGGACTGGTTTGGTCAGATGCAGGACCAGGACAAGGTATTTTGTCATAGGCAGATGAGCCCAACACCCTCGACATGCCAAGCAAATGAATGGGTGAGAGAAAAGATAACAAGACCTGCAATTAATTGCCAACCCCCTCCATATGGGTTAGGTAACAAGCTCCGATGACCTTTTCTTCTAAAGTTGTTACCTAAAAATACCAGCAAACTAAAAAAGTGATGTACTCTATTGGTGTGGCTAAACAGAAGGTGCAATTTCACAATTAAATATACAGTTGTGCTGAAAAGTTTACATAAATCAAAAAAGAAGAAAAGAGAGCCCAGCATATGATATTACATAAGGCATGACCCGCCGACCGCAAATCTGGGCGTCCCCAGAAAGATGATGACACACAGACACTCACTCCAAACAGCCATAAGAAAAGCCAGGGAGCACTGTAAGTAGCCCTGTAAGGGAGGGAGCAAAGTGACCATCCACTATAAGGATAGGGAGAGTACCACACTGACACTTACTCCAAAAGGCCTCATAAAGGCCAAAGGGCACTGTAAGTAGCCCTATGAGAGAGGGAGCAAAGAATCAGACCACTTATAAAAAAGGGAGGCTGGACTGAAGGATGGTGCAATAGGCAAAGAATATATACAGTATGTGCCAAAGTATACAGATAAAGAGATTGATGTGATAGTAAAATCACCTTAGAGAGCAGTCCAGCATGGAGCGTCAGGAGTCAGGTCTCTTTATCTGTATACTTTGGCACATGTAATATCATATACATTTAGGCTAGCATGTTGCATATTTAACCATGTGGTTTCTATCCATTAGCATCTATTGTTAGATCCATTTGGGACAATTGGGGGTGTGTTTTGCCTTTTAAATGTTTTTATTGTGTGCATTTTTTCTGTCTTTTCAATAGAATTTATATATGTTTACTTACATATCTTTATTGTCCTGGGTGTGCGCCTCATGTGCTGGGTTCTCTTTTCTTCTTTTTTGATCATTGTCCTTACCTGCATTGTGCAGCACCCCATATATATTTTTATAAATTGAATGATTTTTTGCCCTTTAGTGGTGCTCCCTACCCCCCTTTTTTCACAAAAGTTTACATAACCCGGCAGAATTTTTGCTTTCTTGGCTTATTTTCAGAGAATATGAATGATGACACCAAAACTTTGTCTACACTCATAGTTAGTGGTTGGGTGAAGCCATTTATTGGCAAACTACTGTGCTTTCTCTTTTTAAATCATAATGACAACCCAAAACATCCAAATGACCCTGATCAAAAGTTCACATACCCTGGTGATTTTGACCTGACAACATGCACAGAAGTTGACCCACATGGGTTTGAATGGGTACTAAAGGTTCTGTCACACTTAGCGCTGCACCAGCGATCCCGACAACGATATGACCCAGTCAGGATCGCTGGTGCATCGCTAAGTGGTCGCTAGTGAGCTGCCAAACAGGCAGATCTCACCAGCGACTTAGCAGCGGTCGGCGGTCGCTACTTACCTGTCAGACGATATTGCTAGAGATATCGCTTAGTGTGACAGGTCCTTAAAGGTAACATCCTCACCTGTGACCTGTTTGCTTGCAATCAGTGTGTGTGCATAAAACCTGAGTGAGTTTCTGGGATTCAGACACTTGCATTTTTCATCCAGCCACTGACGTTTCTGAATTGTGAGTCATGGAGAAAGCAAAAGAATTGTCAATTGATCTACGGGTAAAGGTAGTTGAACTATATATAACAGGAAAGGGATACAAAAAGATATCCAAGGAATTGATAATGCCAGTCAGCAGCGTTCAAACTGTGATTAACAAATGGAAAATTAGGGGCTCTGTAAAAACAAAACCACGGTCAGGTAGACCAACAAAAATTTCATCCACAACTGCCAGGAAAATTGTTTGGAATGCAAAGAAAAACCTACAAATAAGATCAGCTGAAATACTGGACTTTCTGGAAACTAGCGGTGTGGCTGTTTCAAGATGCACAATGAGGAGGCACTTGAAGAAAAAGTGGGCTGCATGGTCGAGTCGCCAAAAGAAAGCCATTATTGTGCAAATTCCACAAAATTACTCTCCTGCAATATGCAAAACAGCATAGAGATAAGCCTCAAAACTTCTGGAACAAGGTAAATTGGAGTGAGGAGACCAAAGATGAACTTTTTGGCCACAACTATAAAAGTTACATTTGGAGAGAGGTCAACAAGGCCTTTGATGAAAGTAACACCATTCCTACTGTAAAGCTCGGAGGTGGATTGCTGATGTTTTGGGGATGTGTGAGCTACAATGGCACAGGAAACTTGGTCAAAGTTGAAAGAAAGATGAATACAGCATGTTATCAACAAATACTGGAAGCAAATTTGCAATAGTCAACCCAGAAGCTGCGCATGAGACATTCTTGGACGTTCCAACGTGACAACGATCCAAAACACAAGGCCAAGTCAACCAGTCATTGGCTACAGCAGAACAAAGTGAAGGTTCTGGAGTGGCCATCTCAGTCTCCTGACCTCAATATCATTGAGCTACTCTGGGGAGATCTCAAGCACGCAGTTCATGCTAGACAGCCCAGGAATTTACAGGAACTGTAGGCTTATTGCCAAGAAGAATGGGCAGCTTTACCAACTGAAAAACTAAAGAACCTCATCCACAACTACCGTAAAAGACTTCAAGCTGTTATTGATGTTAGAGGGGGCAATACACGGTATTAAGAAATGGGGTATGTAAACTTTTGATCAGGGTCATTTGGATGTTTTGGGTTGTCATTATGATTTAAAAAGAGAAAACACAGTAGTTTGACAATAAATGGCTTCACCCAACCACTAACCATCAATGGAGAAAAAGTTTTGGTGTTATCGAGACTCGAGAGGGGAATTCCCAGGGAGGGGAATAAAGAGGCAGAGAGAGTTCCAGAAGGAAGCCAGTCCAGGAGGAGGAGTTCAGCAGAGGAGGAGACTGAAGGAGGAAGAGTGTTAGGATTGAGTCACCGTAGGAGGCAAAACAGAAATGCTAGCTAAGTCCAGAAAACCAGAGAGGTTGGCAGCTATCGGATTGCAGACCCCTAATCCTATCCACAACAACTAACAGTAGCCGTGGGGGGTTCCTACGATGCCCTAGACCCCTCGATCACAGCCGGAGACCCCAAAGCAATAGGCAGCCCCCAACATATAATGACGGTGAAGCAAGATGAAAATACTAACACAGACAGAAAGACAGACTGAGCAAAGACGGGGCCCAATCTAACTAGATAGGAAAGGACAGGAAGGCTGCTGTCTGCAATCCATGAAAAACCCTATGAAAATAAGAGCCAACAGACTGACAGTGAAAAAGGCCCTGAAGACGCTAGGCTTCAAAAAGCTATGTCAGTACTCAGGAATATTCTGAAGACAGAGCAACCGGCAAAAGGAGATTCAGCTCACCCCAGCAGGGAATGGCAGAATCCAGAAAAGCAAAGAAAACAAAAACAAAACACAAATGCTAACAGGCAAAGCAGAAAACTTAGCTTTAGAGGAGCAGGAATCAGACTGGTGTCCTAGAAGTCCACAGAGAAATCAACCGCAGGGCAGAAGGGCGTCGGCAGCCTTATATCCAGTCCATGACTCCACTCAGCCAGTCATCCTCATTAGGCTCAGGTGCCCGATAATCAGGCTCATTACCTTCCTTTACCAGAATAGGGAGTTCACCAGACCTCAGTGACGAAGGGGAAAATGAACTCACAACAGAAGAGACTGAGAGAGGAAGAACTCCAGTAGGGACTGGAAAGAGAAACAGTCAAGGGGGTGGCCCTGACAGGAGAGCCGCAGGACAGAGGAAGCCCGGGGGTACCAGATGGACGGACTCAGACAGGCGAAGCACTGTGGTGGTAGGCCTAGGGCAGCCACAGAGATAGAACTGCGAGGGACTTCAATTTAAGGAAAGAGAAAAAGGTGAAAGGTAACCGGGCATGTGTGTACAGAAGCTGTCGTGCTGCTGTGTTTTCATCGGGAGGACGGCCAATAAAAAAGACCTGTTGAACGTGCATTGGTTTCTGTCTCTAGTCTGATTGTGGCGAAAAAGGGACCACCCCCCAGTCGGCGCACGTACCTACACACAGTACAGTCCTCAGACGTGGAACCCCAATTACAGTTGCTTCCCCCTGTGTCAAAAATCTCCAACCGCCCATCTGACTGTAGGGAACCACAAATGGGTGAGTCTGCAGACCTGTTCACACTTTCTATGCCATGGGCATCAGAAGTGTACTCCAAAGATTCAGAGTCAAGAGAAATAAATCACCTGCATCAATGCCCAAAATGTATTTAGTTTCGATTCGCAGCAGGACGAAGTAGGGTCCGAGCAGCATCTTGACCCTCCTCACCAGGCATTAACTCAGATATCTGAGGATGTGCTGTAAAGGCAGGAAGAGGAGAAGGGTGACTCTCAGAGCGAGGAATGGGATAACACAGAGGATGATGATTAGGTTGTAGATCCCACTTACTGTGAACCCAGAGGCACACAGCTGAGTAGTTCATCTGAGGAGGTGGAGGAGGAGGAAGACGAGAAGATTACATTGCACCATATGGCACAGATACTGGGTGATGCAACTACGACGAACACTGCATTCTCAGCCACAACTGGGCTGTGGCCAGCAGCGTTCCTGGGTCTGCAGCTTGCAGGGGTGGCAATGGTTGTCTAGCTGGGCCTTTTTTGACACTGCAAAGGATGAGCCAACACACATTATCTGCCAGCTTTGCAAAAAAAGCTGAGTAGAGGGAAATAGTTCAATAATTTGACTACTGCATGCATGAACCTTCACATATACTATCAACATGCTTTACTCTGGTAATCCCACTGCGATTAAATGTGGACCAGCGGACCTCAACAACCATCAGTTGCCCCATCAACCACATCTGCTGCTTCTTCCTCCACCTATTTTACCGTGCCAAGTATTGTCACGCAGGTCTCCAACTGCAGAACCTCCAGTTCTTTACCCGCTTCAGAGCCCATCAGCTGCAACGGAAGAGGACATGCATGCTGTTTTTGACCGATCTCAGAAAACAAGCACACCACAACTTTATTAATTCACAGTAACATCTCCATCTGCACCTCATTCACGGTCCTGCAGTTTGTTCTGTTCACCGTTCTTCACCCTCTCTCAGCACTGCAACCAACCCTCAGTCCCGCAGTTGTGGTCACATAAAAGATTGTTTCCTCCTACACATGACAAAGCTAAGAGGTTGAACTCTACCATCTCCAATCTGTTGGCCATGGAAATACTGCCTTTCCGCCTGGTAGATGCAGATGGTTTCCAAAAGCTGTTGGCCATCACAATCCCCCAGTACCAGTTGCTCAGTCACCGTTGCGTCTTTAAGAAAGCCGTGTCTGCGCTACACCATCATGTTGCAGACAGCAACACCCATTCCTTGACTAAATCTAAGTCTTTCAAGGTGCATTTCACCACAGACACTTGGATGAGTAAGCATGGCTAAGAGCATTACATCGCGCTGACTGGGCACTGTGGGGGCAGGCGGGGAAGGAGCTGCTCCGCAAGTCTTGGAGTCCTCAAGGCTTGCAGGAGAAACCTCTGTATTTCACACTTCCTCCACTGCTTCTGCCTCCTCCACCTCCTCTAGGGCCTCCACTTCTATCCTCAACCCCTGCTTAATGAGACACGTGTTCCAACAGTGCAGAGCGAATCCCCAATACCTCCGTACCGCACATCAGGGCTAACTGCAATCAGGCAGTGTTAAAATTGATATGCCTTGGAGATCGCAGTCATACAGTTGAAGAGTTGTGTACAGCCCTCCAGGCCGAATTTGAGCAATGCCTGTCTCCACTGAACATGGATTCAGGGAAGGCCATTTCTGATAACGGTGCAAACCTAGTGGCAACCCTATGCCAAGGCAAGCTCACACACATGCCTTGCATGGCTCACGTCCTCAACCTGGTGATACAGCGATTTCTCCACCACTATCCTGTCCCGGGTGACCAGCTGCAAAAAGTAAGAAAGCTGTGGGATCACTTCCGCCATTCACAACCCTCAGTTCATCAACTTGCATAGATACAGAGGTCTTTGTCCATGCCAGTTAACAGGTTGGTATGCAATGTGCTGACACGGTGGAATTCAACTCTGCATATTTTGCAGTGACTGTGGCAGTAGCAATGAGCCATGACGCAGTATGTCATGTCGTATAGCCTGGGCCAACGCAGTACGGATGTGGTGCACATCTCGTTTACATAGTGGGCATAGATTAAGGACCTCTGTACCCTTCTGAACAGTTCCAAAATGGCTACTAAGATGGTTATCGCTGATGATTCCGTCATCAGCATCATTATTCTGGTCATCTACATGCTGGAGCAGACTTTGAATAGCCTGCGGGAGGAAGTGGTGGTCCCAGAGGAAGAGGAGGAAGCAGAGGAGGATGCGGAAGGAATAACATTGTCTCAAAGTTCCAGACTCTCGTCACAAAGGCGAGTGCAAGGGAGGGTGGATTATTGCGATTTAGGGGGGCTGGTGATACCAGACAAACTGTTTGTGAAGGTGCAAGACCCGAAGAAACAAACGGAGGACGAAGAGGAGATGGGCAAGCAACTGTCAGGAGATGAAGAGGATAATCATCCCCTCTCTGTTGTTCATGGTTGGTGGTAGGGGACAGAGGAAACAAACATCAGTGTTACCCAGCCACCAACACAGCATTGGCTTGGACCACATGGAAGAGTCTGACATATCAGTGCCTTCTTGCTGCACTATCTGCAACATGATCCCCATATAGTTATGATTCGAAATAGTGCTGACTACTGGGTTGCCACTCTATTATATTCACATTATAAGAGTACATTTTACCATATGTTTTCTGCTCTGGAAAGGGACCCACGAATGCTGGATTATCGAAACACGTTTTTACACAACCTTAAGAAAGGTTTTCCCTAAGACAGCAGTGAGGCACACAGTGTGCATCGCAGCTCTAGAATACCAACCTTACATAGTAACATAGTAACATAGTTATTAAGGTTGAAGGGAGACTTTAAGTCCATCTAGTTCAACCCATATCCTATCCTAACTTGCCCTAACATGTTGATCCAGAGGAAGGCAAAAAACCCCCATGTGGCAACAGTAAGCTTCACATTGGGGAAAAAAATTCCTTCCCGACTCCACATACGGCAATCAGACTAGCTCCATGGATCAACGCAATATTAAGGAGACTAGTGTATATACCCTGTAATATTATACTTTTCAAGAAAGGCATCCAGTCCCTTCTTAAATTTTAGTAGTGAATCACTCATTACAACATCATATGGCAGAGAGTTCCATAGTCTCACTGCTCTTACAGTAAAGAATCCGCGTCTGTGAGTATGCTTAAACCTTCTTTCCTCCAGACGTAGAGGATGCCCCCTTGTCCCCGTCACATAAGAGTAAAAAGATCATTAGAAAGGTCTTTGTATTGTCCCCACATATATTTATACATTGTAATAAGATCACCCCTAAGCCTTCGATTCTCCAAACTAAATAACCCCAAGTGTAATAACCTGTCTTGGTATTGCAGACCCCCTAGTTCCCTAATAACCTTGGTCGCTCTTCTCTGCACCCGCTCCAGTTCAGCTATGTCTTTCTTATACACCGGAGACCAGAACTGTACACAGTATTCTAAGTGTGGTCGCACTAGTGACTTATATAGAGGTAAAATTATGTTCTCCTCATGAGCATCTATGCCTCTTTTAATGCATCCCATTATTTTATTTGCCTTTGCAGCAGCTGCTTGACTCTGGCCACTAAATGTGAGTTTGTCGTCCACCCATACACCCAGGTCTTTTTCAGTGACTGTTATGCCCAGTGTTTTACAATTAAGCACATAATTATACAACTTGTTCGTTCTACCCAAGTGCATGACCTTACATTTATCCCCATTAAAGCTCATTTGCCATTTATCAGCCCAAGCTTCTAGTTTACATAAATCCTCCTGTAATATAAAATTGTCCTCCTCTGTATTAATTACCCTGCAGAGTTTAGTGTCATCTGCAAATATTGAAATTCTACTCTCTATGCCCCCTACAAGGTCATTAATAAATATGTTAAAAAGAAGCGGGCCCAAAACTGACCCCTGTGGTACCCCACTGCTAACCGTGACCCAGTCCGAGAGTGCTCCATTAATAACCACCCTTTGTTTCCTATCCCTGAGCCAGCTCTTAACCCACCTACACATATTTTCCCCTATCCCCATTGTTCTCATTTTATGCATCAACCTTTTGTGTGGCACCGTATCAAAAGCTTTTGAAAAGTCCATGTACACCACGTCCACTGCATTCCCTTGGTCCAGTCCGGAACTTACCTCTTCATAAAAGCTTATCAGATTAGTCTGACAGGAACGGTCCCTTGTAAACCCATGTTGATATTGGGTCATGAGGTTATTCTTCTTCAGATACTCCAGTATAGTATCTCTTAGAAAACCCTCCAGGATTTTACCCACAGTTGAGGTTAAACTTACTGGCCTATAATTTCCAAGTTCAGTTTTTGTCCCCTTTTTGAATATTGGCACCACATTTGCTATACGCCAGTCCTGTGGTACAGACCCTGTTATTATGGAATCTTTAAAGATTAAAAATAGTGGTCTATCTATGACTATGCTTAATTCCTGCAGTACTCGGGGGTGTATCCCATCCGGGCCCGGGGATTTGTCAATTTTAGTGATTTGTAGACGCCGCCGTACTTCCTGCTGGGTTAAGCAGGTGACATTTAATGGAGAATTTTTATCCCTGATCATGATATCCGTCATGGGATTTTCTTGTGTAAATACTGTTGAAAAAAAGTCATTTAGCATATTGGCTTTTTCCTCATCCTCATCCACCATTTCACCCAGACTATTTTTAAGGGGACCAACACTATCATTTTTTAGCTTCTTACTATTTATGTAGTTAAAGAATATTTTGGGATTATTTTTACTTTCTCTGGCAATGAGTCTCTCTGTCTCAATCTTTGCTGTCTTGATTTGCTTTTTACAGAATTTATTTAATCTTCTGTATTTATTTAATGCCTCATCACTACCTACTTGCTTTAATTCTCTAAATGCTTTATTTTTATCTCTTATTGCGCCCCTTACAGCTCTATTTAGCCATAGTGGTTTCCTCCTATTTCTCGCATGTTTATTCCCATACGGTATATATTGTGCACAGGTCCTATTCAGGATGCTAATAAATGTCTCCCATTTTCTTTGTGTATTTTTATGTCTCAGGATATCGTCCCAGTTAATTGCACCAAGATCATCTCTCATCCGTTGGAAATTTGCCTTCCTAAAGTTTAGTGTCCTTGTAACCCCTCTACTACACATCTTATTAAAGGATACATGAAAACTTATTAATTTGTGATCACTATTACCCAAGTGACCCTCAACCCTTACATTTGATATGCGGTCTGGCCTGTTGGTTAATATTAGGTCTAGCAGTGCCCCCCCTCTTGTTGGGTCCTGAACCAGTTGTGAAAGGTAATTGTCTCTCATCGTTGTCAGAAACCTATTACCTTTGCTGGAACTGCAGGTTTCTGTTCCCCAATGTATTTCAGGGTAGTTGAAGTCCCCCATAATAATGACTTCTCCTTGAGTCGCTGCTTCATCTATTTGCTTTATGAGGATATTCTCTGTAGCTTCCATTATTTTTGGAGATTTATAACAAACCCCTATCAGTAATTTATTATTTTTCCCCCCTCCCCTTATCTCTACCCACAGGGACTCTACATTTTCATTAGATTCATATATATTATCACGAAGGATGGGTTTTAAGGATGATTTTACATATAAACACACGCCTCCCCCTCGCTTATTTGTACGGTCATTTCTGAACAGACTATAGCCCTGTAAATTAACCGCCCAGTCATGGCTCTCATCCAGCCATGTCTCAGATATCCCCACCATGTCATAATTATGTTCCAACAACATTAACTCCAATTCCTCCATTTTGTTGGCGAGACTTCTGGCATTAGTATACATGCACTTTATGTATCTCTCTGAACCTCTATTCTTTCTTAAATTATTAACTGTTCTAAACCCACCCCCCATGCCACCTCCACCCCCAATGTCATTATTTGTGCCCAGGTCTCTATCTGCACTGTCTTCCCCTCCTATAAAAGGAATACCCTCCCCCTCCGTCCCTAGTTTAAACACTCCTCCAACCTTCTAGCCATTTTCTCCCCCAGCACAGCTGCACCCTCCCCATTGAGGTGCAGCCCGTCCCTAGCGTAGAACCTGTAGCCAACTGAGAAGTCGGCCCAGTTCTGCAGGAACCCAAACCCCTCCTTCCTACACCAATTCCTGAGCCACTTATTAACCTCCCTAATCTCCCGTTGCCTCTCTGGCGTGGCACGTGGTACAGGAAGTATTTCCGAAAATACCACCTTGGAGGTCCTTGCTTTAAGCTTACAGCCTAATTCCCTGAAATCATCTTTAAGGACCTTCCACCTACCTCTAACTTTGTCATTTGTGCCAATGTGCACCATGACCGCTGGATCCTCTCCAGCCCCTCCCAGTAATCTGTCAACCCGATCAGCGATGTGTCGGACTCGAGCGCCAGGCAGGCAGCACACCGTTCGACGATCCCTGTCTTTGTGACAGATTGCTCTATCTGTTCCCCTAATAATTGAGTCTCCCACTACCAGCACCTGTCTGGCCTGCCCTGCTCTCCTATTTCCCCCCTTACTGGAGCAGACACTCCTCCGGCTTTCAGAGGACATGCCTTGCTGCAGCAGTGCTACTCCTGCACTAACACTCCCCTCATCTGCCAACTTAGCAAACTTATTGGGGTGTGCCAGATCAGGACTAGCCTCCCTGGTGCTCTTCCCTCTACCCCGCCTTCTAACTGTCACCCAGCTAGCTGCTTCATTGTCCTGCAGCTCCAACCTAGCATCCCCCCCTCATCTATCCCATTGAGCGTCTGCTCAGTGAGCAGAAGACTCCTTTCCATATTGTCTATGGATCTCAGTGTTGCCAGCTGCACATTTAGATCCAGTATCTGGGCTTCCAAATGCACAACGTGCTCACATCTTGCACAGCAGTATGCTCCCTCGACCGGCTGTTCAAGGATTTCATACATGCGGCAATTCATCAATGCCAAAGCATTAGCAGCAGCAGTAGCAGTGTACGTGGCACAAACAATTTCTGTGAGTCCTTTGACATATTTTTTAGACCAGCTCGTGCACCAGCACAACATAGTCCAAGACTGACATGTGTTGAACGACTGGAGAGGATGGTGCAGGAGTATTTAGAACTCAATATCAATACCATCAGGGAGGGTTTGGACCCTTTTAAATTTTGGTCTTCAAAAAAGGATGAGTAGCCTGAGCTCGCCTCTCATGCCTTGGAAGTTTCATTATTCCTGGCAGCCAGAGTTCTCTCTGAACGTGTCTTCAGCGCTGCTGGTAGTGTCCTAAAGGATAGGCACAGCCGTCTGTATGCTGGAAGTGTAGACTGTCTATCTTTTATCACGATGAACAAGTCATGGATCTCCAAGGGTTTTTGCACCCCAATCACAGACTATATAGACTAGGCAATGTTGTAGTTTTTAGTGTGCTGCATTGATCTCGCATAATTGCAGTCTGTGATATCTTTAGTGGGACTAATTTTTGGAAATGTGAACACTCCTGCTGGGGTCTCCAGCTACTGGGTTGGCTGTAGGGGAAGAGATATCGGTCCCTATTATACTTTTTCTACTCTGGTGAAATTGATGCCACTTTAATGATGTCTGCCACTAATTTTTGGCAAAGTGGAGACTCCTGATTGGGTCTCTCCATCTGCTGGGTTGGATGTAGTGGAAGAGGTGTCGGTCCCTTTTATATTATTTCTACTCTGGTGAAATCGATGCCACTTTGGTGGTGTCTTCACCTAATTATTTTAAATTTGAAGACTCCTGATTTGGTTTCCATCTGCTGGGTTGGCTGTAGTGGAAGACGTGTCTGTTCCTATTATACTATTTTACTCTGGTGAAATTGATGTCACTTTGGTGGTGTCTGCCACTAATTTTTGGAAATGTGAACTCTCCTGGTTGGGTCTCCATCTGCTGGATTGGCTGTAGTGGAAGAGGTGTCGGTCCCTTTTATACTATTTCTACTCTAGTAAAATCGATGCCACTTTGTTGGTGTCTGCCACTAATTTTTGGAAATGTGGAGACTCCTGATTGGGTCTCTCCATCTGCTGGGTTGGCTGTAGTGGAAGAGATGTCGGTCCCCATTATACTATTTCTACTCTGGTGAAATTGATGCCACTTTGCTGGCCCTAATTTTTTTAAATTTGAACACTCCTGGTTGGGTCTCCAATCCATCTGCTTGGTTGGCTATAGTGGAAGAGGTGTCAGTCCCCATTATAATAGTTCTACTCTATTGCAATTAATGGTGTCTGCCACTAATTTTTGAAAATGCGCTGGTTGAGTCTCCTTCATATTCCTTGCCTGTAGCAGTAGTCCTCTGAGACCGGAAGGCCTCCACTTCCTTTGAGTCAACTACCTGTGTTACTATTCTTACATTTTTCTGACAATAGAAGTCTATGAAACTGATATTTGTGCCACCTGGGTGTGGCTGAACATAAAAGCAGGTTGAGCTGTTGCATGTGATATCAGGGCTCCCAGCACAGCAGGCCTACACCAATGCATCACCCACCTCGTCTTAATTTTAAGTTCAATTCACAAGCTGTAAATGCTGGTCTGACCCTGATACTTCATGCACGGCTGATTGCTGCCGTGCCATTCTAAAATTTGTACTGTGGGTCAATTGATGCCACTTTCCTGGTGTGTGCCCCTAATTTGATGTGTTTTGGCAGCTTTTGGGCTCGTTTGAAGGTGTTCTGCATGCGTTTGGCTTTGCTTCCATTTTACTCGAGTGACGTTCGGATATGTTCAATGAATATTCAGCGAATAAATTGGCGAATATTGCAAAATCGGGGATCGTAATCCGAAACGAACATTGAAATATTCGCTCATCTCTACTTACCAGTTGCCATCTTCTGCTGTTTCTGGCAGACTGAATGGAATTGAAGCTTGAGGGAGATAATTTGTATATTCCTGGTGCAAGAGTCATTGCGAGTCTGAGGATCTTTGGATGTAGCTGCATCGAGCTGCTTGAAGGAAATTGTCACAGCAATTCCTCTACAATTCGTTTTGTTCAACTTGGAGAAGGAAATTACTCATATGGTGTGCTGCAATGTGTGCTATATATTTACGAACTTGTCAGGGGAAAAGACAAACGTTACATGTCAGAAATGCAAGCTTTGTGACTCTGTTAGAGGTAAAGGTGCAAAGTCTTCAGGAGAGAATAGCTACGCTGAAGCTCATCAAAGAAGATGAGGATTTCCATGACAGAGCATAATCTCTTCAGAAAGTTGCAAGAGAATTTTTCAGTGTTCCTGTGTAAGGGAGGGACAGGACTTTAGTTGTGACCTGAATAACTGCAATATCCATGTCCAGTCCTTCCCCTACAGAAAACTGTACTCTTCTTTCCAGCATACCTGCATCTCCAGATTCAGCTTCCTCTGGGCACTTCGCAGGCGACGACAGTCCCTCTTTTAGGTGACTCTCCGCAATGGAGACACAGTCCAAGTTAACTTTAACACTTCCTTTACTGAGTACTTCACACATTACATCCACAGTTGGTACATCGTGACATTTAATGATTTCCTCATCTTTCCCTTTCTGGCTGTTGCTTCTATGCAGTACACGCCCAGACCGGACCATCCTAGACTGCTCCCTAGTTCCTTCCTGTCCTGACCTCACCATGATGACAATTCCTTCTACCTTTTTCGCCCCAGAATTCGAAATCATCAGTCACCATGTTTGGTTGCCTCTGGTAAAGTATCCGGCCAGTCTGTACCGATCTCGTTGAAGCTCCAACTTCCTTCATCTCAGCTGTCCAACTGACTCCTACCATAAAAGCATCTGCCCAGGTGATAAGTCTCCACATCTTACCTTTTCTGCACTGGCCCACTGCTATGACACACAGTGGCCGTGGGTAACATGGGCTATAGTGCTTGAACGTTGCGTGGCTGTCAAGCTATCCAGGCCTATAGCCCATGTGGACACTAGGGCACCCTGGCCCCGTCTGACCTAACTTCCTACAAGCTTGGCTACATTATTAATATCTATTCTGTGTCCCACCTATGTGAATCTTGTCTGATGAGATAGAACTTTTTGCTGCTATAGACGACTACCCACATCTACTAATACATGTAGGAGCAAATGACACAGCAAAAAAGGAGCTGGAGATTATATGCAGAGACTTTGAAGACCTAGGATGGAAAATGAAGGAACTGGGAGTGCAGGTCATCTTCTCATCCATCCTCCCAGTGGATGGACATGGACCAAGGCGACTTAACAGGATTCCACTGTTGAACAACTGGCTATGACGTTGGTGCTGTGAGCAACATTTTGGGCTTCTTGATCATGGACTGAATTACCTGTATGATGAACTCCTTGCTAGAGATGGGCTGCATCTTTTATGAAAACAGGAAAACACATATTTGTTAGACGACTTGCTACACTCATCAGGAAAGCTTTAAACTAGAACAATTTGAGATGGGAAATATACGGCCAGAAAAAAATATGCACCTAATGAATTCTTTTGCTATTAGAAGTGGACATAAGGAACAAAAACAACAAGAAATTGGAAAAACACAATGTTGCTAAACAAAGAAGTAAGACGGGCAATTAACAGTAAAAAGAAAGCATTTAAACAGCTAAAGCAGGATGGCGCCATTGAAGCTCTAAAAAACTATAGGGAGAAAAACACTTTATCTAAAAAATTAATTAAAGCTGCCAAAAAGGAAACAGAGAAGCGCATTGCTAAGGAGAGTAAAACTAATCCCAAACTGTTCTTCAACTACATCAATAGTAAAAGAATCATAAGTGAAAGTGTAGGCCTCTTAAAAAACTGTGAGGAAAGAATGCTTGTAGATGAGGAGGAAAAAGCTAATATATTAAACACCTCTTCTCCACAGTATTCACGGTGGAAAATGAAATGCTAGGTGAAATGCCGAGAGACAAAGGAAATCCTATATTAAGGGTCATCAATCTAACCCAAGAAGAGGTGCGAAACCAGCTAAATAAGATTAAAATAGATAAATCTCCGGGACCGGATGGCATACACCCATGAGTACTAAGAGAACTAAGTAATGTAATAGACAAACCATTATTTCTTATATTTAGGGACTCTATAGGGATGGGGTCTGTTCCACAGGACTGATGCATAGCAAATGTGATACCAATATTCAAAAAGGGCTCTAAACGTGAACCTGGAAATGATAGGCCAGTAAGTCTAACCTCTACTGTTGGAAAAATGTTTGAAGGGTTTCTGAGGGATGTTATTCTGGATTATATCAATGAGAATAACTGTTTAACTCCATATCAGCATGGGTTTATGAGGAATCGCTCCTGTCAAACCAATCTAATCAGTTTTTATGAAGAGGTAAGCGATAGACTGGACCAAGGTGAGTCATTGGATGTGGTATATCTTGATTTTTCCAAAGCGTTTGATACCGTACCACACAAGAGTTTGGTACACAAAATGAGAATGCAGGATCTGGGGGAAAATGTGTGTAAATGGGTAAGTAACTGACTTAGTGATAGAAAGCAGAGGGTGGTTATAAATAGTCTATTCTCTAATTGGGTCGCTGTGACCAGTGGGGTACCGCAGGGGTCGGTGTTGGGACCTATTCTCTTCAACATATTTATTAACAATCTGGTAGGTTTACACAGTAAAATATTGATATTTTCAGATGATACAAAACTATGTAAAGCAGTCAATACAAGAGAAGGTAGTATTCTGCTACAGACGGATCTGGATAAGTTGGAAACTTGGGCCGAAAGGTGGCAGATGCAGTTTAACAATGATAATGTAAGGTTATACATATAGGAAGAAGGAATCAATATCACCATTACACACTGAACGGGAAACCACTGGGTAAATCTGACATGGAGAAGGACTTGGGGATCATAGTTAATGATAAACTTACCTGGAGCAGCCAGTTCCAGGCAGCGGCTGCCAAGGCAGACAGGATCATGGGGTGCATTAAAAGAGGTCTGGAAATACATGGTAAGATCATTATACTGCCATTGTACAAATCCCTAGTTAGACCGCACATGGAGTACTGTGTACAGTTTTGGGCACCGGTGCTCAGGAAGGATATAATGGAATGAGAGCGAGTACAAAGGAGGGCAACAAAATTAATAAAGCGGATAGGGGAACTACAATATCTAGAGGGATTAGCAAAATTAGGATTATTTAGTCTAGAAAAAAGACGACTGAGGGGTGATCTAATAACTATGTATAAGTATATAAGGGGACAATACAAATATCTCTCTGAGGATCTGTTTATACCAAGGAATGTGACGGTCAAAAGGGGTCATTCTCTGATTCTGGAGGAGAGAAGGTTTTTCCACCAACGTAGAAGAGGATTCTTTACTGTTAGGGCAGTGAGAATCTGGAATGATGGCAATCTCAGTCGAGGGGTTCAAGAGAGGCCTGGATGTCTTCCTGGAGCGTAACAATATTGTATCTTACAATTATTAGGTTCTTTAGAAGGACATAGATCTGGGGATTTATTCTGACAGAATATAGGCTGAACTGGATGGACAAATGTCTTTTTTCAGCCTTGCTAACTATGTTATTATGTTTAACAAATTCTGAATGAAAATAGAGGAGCAAGGGAAACCAACTACAAAATAAAATGTGTCTATACAAGCGCACAGAGCATGGGAAACAAACAATGATAATGAGAAATGATGTCATAGGCATAATTGAAATTTGGTGGGATGATACCCATGATTGGAATACAAACCATGAAGGCTACAATGTATTTATTAGAAACAGGATTAACAAGAGTGGAGGAGGTGTAGCATTGTATGTTACGAAAAAGTATATCTCCACAGGGATCCAAGTTTCAAAGAATAGTAGCTCTGCAGAAACTTTCTGGGTAAGGATACAAGGCGAGAAAAACAGAAAGGACACTATTGAAGATGTTTACTCTAGGCCACCTAGACAAACTGAAGATATGGATGATGTCTTTTTACAATAGATGTTTCTGTTCTCAAAAAATTGTGATATAGTGATCATAGGAGATTTTAACCAGATATTTGTTGGGAATCTCTCAGGCAAAAGTAATGGGTCCAGAAAATTCTTATCTTCTCTTGCTGACAGCTTTATCTTTCAAAAGGTAGGAGAACAAGATGATCTGCAATTTTGGACCTAATTTTTACCAACAGGGAGGAAATGGTTGAGCAAGTATAGGTGGTTGGGAATTTAGGAGGCAGCGATCATATGATCCTCGAATTTTGGATTACAAAAGGAGGAAGACCAGTGATGACTCAGACTTTAAGGCTAGACTTCGGAAAGGTAGAAAGGAAGATTTTATTGATCTCAGAAAGAGGGTAGGGGACGCACAATGGCTGGATGTTCTAAGGGATAGAAATGTCCAAGAAGGATGGGTGATTTTGCTAAACTAAATTCTCACTGCACAATCAGTAATATTCCTGAAAAGAAGGAAGAATTGGAAGCAAATAAAGAGACCAAGATGGATGAACACAGAATTTAAACACTTTTTAAAAAGGAAAAAAGAAATGTCTATTAAAAGGAAAGAGGGGGCATAACTAAAGAAGAATATACTGTTGTCTGCAGGGAATGCAGGGCAAGCGTTCGAAAGCTAAATTCAGTAATTTAAGTGAGGCTTGAAAGGGAGACCAAAAGCAATAAAAAAGGGTTTTGAGGGTATGTCAAAAGCAAAAGAAAAGTCAAAGATACTATAGGATTTTTACAGGATGAAAATAGTGAAGTGGTCAAAAATTATGTTGAGAAAGCCGAACTTTTAAAGTGTACCTGCCATCAGTATTTTGCTAAGTAAACTATAGGCATTGTTAGGATGGCACTGTTACACTGATTAAAATGATACCTGGGTTGATGAAATCTGTCTTGTTGTTGATGTTCAATCTGTATTTGCAGTTTTCAGTTAAAGACATTTTCTTGTTTTGGGTCAGGCCTATGGGCGGGTCTTTTTTGGTGCTCTGTTTTCATATTCATCCTTATGGGCTTAAATGACAGGTCACTGAACCTGCTGTGACGTGCGCTTGCGCAGTTCATATTGTGGTCTTTAAAAAAAAAATTTAAGTACAACAAAATGCCACCTGTGGTGGTGCATGTGCAGTAGCATCTATCGCTTACTGATAGATGCTTCTGCACATGCGCCGCTGAAGGCACCATTTTGTTTGAGGAAAAAAGAATTGCCTGCAGAAAAATGGCGCTGGTGGCAGCTCTTGGGCAGTAGTATCTATTGGCATGCACCGCTGGTGGTGCCGTTTTGCCGAAAGATGCTATTGCGTAAGCGTCTCCGCTGGTGATGCCATTTCGCTGCAGCCACATTTTTTCCCTCCAATAAAATGGCAACAATGATGGCGCATGCTACTGCTCATGCACGCCGGCGCCATTTTGCTGTAATTAAATTTTTTTTAAAAGACCACAATGTGAACTGCACAAGCGCAATATTTAAAATAGGTGGCAGGTCACTGAAGGTTTAGTGACCTGTCATTTAAGCCCATAAGGATGAATATGAAATCAGAGCACCAAAAAAGACCCGCCCACAGGCCCGCCCCAAAGCACGAGAATCTCATTAACAGAAAACTGCAAATACAGATTAAACAACAACCACAAGACGGATTTCATCAACACAGGGAGCATTTTAATCAGTGTAATGGCGCCAACTTGACAATGCCTGTAGTTTACTTTGCAAAAGCCTGATGACAGGTTAGCTTTAAATTACTATTTTGCATCTGTGTTTTCAAAGAAATCAGTTATATTTTTAATTGATCTTCATGGTGCCGAAGAAGGAATAAAAGAATCCACACTATCTATAAACAGAGAGATGGTGAGGGAACACTTAGCTAATTTAAATCTCCTGGTCCAGATGAATTACATACTAGGGTACTGAAAGAGTTCTCAGAGCAAATTGCAGAACCACTAGCCAGAATCATTGAAAAATCCTGGAAAAAAGGAGAAGTCCTAGAATATTTGTGAAGGTCAAAGGTCAAATGTCCCTATATTCAGAAAAGAAAGAAGATGGAGCCAGGAAATTACAGGCCAGTGAGCATTAATTCTATAAAAGGAAACTGTCACGCCGTTCTGTCTGTTCCTGGTTGTTGGTGTGACAATGTATGTCTTTGCTTCTAACCCTTTGCTCCTCTCCCCCTAATTGAGCTGGGATACAGCTGGCTGTTACCTGTATGGAGCCTGCTCAGTTCCCTGCTCTGCTGCGTAGCCATACATGTGTTGTTAGGTCTTTGCTCTGCTGCTTGACTATCCGCATGTGCGGTCCCTGGTTGCCGCTGTGGAAGCTGTCCGCGGGTTGCGAGTTCATTTGCAGCTGGTGCATGACTTTCCACATGTGTCTAGGCTTGCAGACAATGCCAGGTGCTCTAAGCCTCAGTTCCTGCACTGAATGGGCGCAATGGTTTCTGTGTGTGCTTAGGGCGTGCACGGCCACACCTGCCCTGCTTCTATCAGGGTTACTGTGAGTACTTGAAATGCTGTCCCCAGCCAAATGTTGAGGGACAGCTCCTATAAACTTCCCCTTCCCTGCTGGGCATTGCCAGAGCTACTCTCAGAGTTCCTGAACCTTGCCATGTGTGTTTTGTGTCTGTGTCCCTGGACCTCTCCTGTCTATGTTTTGGTACCAAAGTCCCTGCCTTGATTCCTGCTTTGTCCTGTTCCTACTCCCTGCCCTGGAGGCGTTATATCCAGGCCTGAATCCTTGATCCTGCACCTGTCCTGTACCTGACCCTATCTGAACTGTGTCTGCTGTTATGTTCCTGGAATCTCTCTGTGTTTGGAGCCTCACACCCAGTGACTCTGAGTCTTGTAACTGGTGTTCTTGCTGAGCATCTACTACCCTGTGCTCTGACTACCATGTGGTGCTAGCTCCATGCAGGCCCAGCAATCCTGCAGTTCTAGCACCATCATGCTTGAGTTCCTTCCTAGGTCCGATGCCTGGAGCCTGACGACCGCAGTCTGGAACCTGATGACCGCTGCCTGATGCCTGCCGGTGACTCTGATGTCCTGTGGGTGAGTCTGTTTTCCTGCCTGTGTCCTGGTGATCCTGATGTCCAGCCTGTGTCCTGATGTCCTCATGTACCCTTATGTCCTGCCTGTGTCCCGATGTCCTGCCTATATGTGCCTCGGTGATCCGTTGGTGCCTTGGGGTCCACTGGGTGGTACCCTTCTGGGAGGTGTGGAATCGGGAGCCTGGCATAGCCCTGTTTCGTCTATGTACTATGTGAATTTACTTTAGTAAACTTTATGTTTCTTATACCTGAAGTTGTGCAGTCTCATCAAGTCCTACATGTCTTTTCTGTCCACATGCTCAGCTGCCACAGTATCCCGGTCGTTGCCCTTCCCTAGTTCGGATGCCCGCCCCTCGCTGCTGTGGTCGGTCGGCATGGTGGCAGCCGCAGTTCATGACAGAAACATCTTTGAACAAATTATTAAACAGCATGTATGTAAGTTCTTGGATAAAGGCCCCGTCACACTAAGCGATCTCGCTAGCGAGATTGCTGATTTTGTGACACATCAGCGATCTCGCCAGCGAGATCGCTGTGTGTGACGGGGATCAGCGACCGGCCCCCCTGCCGGTTATCGCTGATCGTGATCGAGAGGCCTGGGCTGTTTTTCGATCGCTGGTCTCCCGCTACCCAGCGCGCAATGCTGTGTGTGGCAGCGAGAGACCAGCGATCAGCGACTCTGGACGTTGGTTGCTAATGTAAACGTCGGGTATCCAGGAGCCTCGGCTCTTAGATACCCAATGTTTACCTTGGAAACCGGCGTACCTTGGTAAACGTCGGGTATCCAGGAGTCGCGCGGCTCCTTGATACCCGATGTTTTCCTTGGAAACCAGCGTGTACGTCGGTTTCCTAGGTAAACAGCGGGTATTCAGGAGTCGCGCAGCTCCTGGATACCCGACGTTTACATTAGAAACCAGCGTCCAGCGTCGCTGGTCCTGATCGCTGGGCCTCTCTATGTGACAGCTCACCACCGATTAGCCTAACGATGTCCCAGCGATCCCATCATGTCGGATCGTTGGTGGGGTCACTGGGACATCGTTTAGTGTGATGGGGCCTTTAGACTACAGTAATTATCCAGAGCCAGCATGGGTTTGTAGCAAACAAGTTATGTCAGAATAATCTAATTTCCTTCTATGATGTGTGGCACCCCAGTATGCCACAATGGCATTGCCTCCCTCACATGGAGTAATGTCATGCCTGGAAGCAAGGAGGGGTCCCCTTACCAGGTGTCAGTAGGAGAAAAGTCGAGCAGAACCTGGGGAGTGGAGTTTTGATTAAACTCGCCCCAGATCTGAGCTCTAGGAACCGGATACCTGAGTCCATGGTTGCGTGGGTACTGACATCCCAGCAGCTAAATCCAGAGGGCAGGGGACTGCAGGTCTCCTGGCCCAATCTAATACCTGGCGGCACAGCAGCATACCAGAGCCTGGATCCGACACAAAGGAGCGGCACCTGTGATAGGCTCGAGCTGCCTGCCATGTGGGCAATGGTTTGTTTTTAAAAACAGAGAGAGACAGTTAACAGCAGGAGGGAGAACTGTTAGGCAGCGAGGAAAAAGGGAGGACAGCGCAGAAGGAAGGGCTCTGTAACTACCTGGCCAGGTGTATCCAAAATTGCTTACAGGCTGCCCAGCTCTCCATCACAATCTGTTACCAGTGTCCCGGTCTGTACTATCAACCATCAAGTAAAGGAAAAGAAAACTACAGTCCTTGTGTCATCCAGTGATCTCTTGCTCCCTGAGTCCTGCACCACAAGGTACATGAAGCCTGACATAAACAGAACCAGTAACCCTGGGCCCCTGCCCCACCTGTGGGGAGCAGAACCATCCCAGCTGCATCACCATCAGCCCCAGCGGTCTCTTTTATCAGCCTGGGACATCTGTTGCCGAACACCACAGGTGGTGTCACGTTAAATCCCATATACATATTCCCCATTTTACAGCACAGCCAGGGCCACAGAGTCTGGTCATAGCTCCGTGACTTCCCCAAAGAGCTGTCCGACCCGGTTCCGAGTACCCCATGGCCCGGGTGGGCGTGTCAGATGGAATCACTGACTGGGTGGATCAGGCAAATGAGGTAGATAAAGTATATCTCGACTTCAGCAAAGCATTTGATAAAGTATCTCATACTATCCTTATTGAAAAAATGACCAAGTATGGGATTGACAAGGCTACAGTTAGGTGGATTCATAACTGGCTCAGTGATAGTACTCAAAGAGTGGAGATAAATGGTTGCACATCCACTTGGAAGTGTTTTAAGTGGAGTACCACAAGGCTCTGCCTGGCCTCAATGTTGTTCAACATTTTTTATAAATGATCTAGATAAGGGAACTGAAGGTAAACTAATAAAATTTGCAGACTATGCAAAATAGGAGGGATTGCTAACACTGGAGAAAACAGGGAAAGGATTTAGAAAGATCTAGATAAGCTTGATCAATGGGTAGCGACTCATAGAATGGTATTCAACAGGGAGAAATGCAAGATTCTACATCTGGGCTAGAAAATGAAAATTACATCTACAGAATGGGAGGAATAGAACTAAGCAACAGCATGTGTGAAAAAGACTTGGGTTTACTAACAGATCACATACTGCACATGAGTCAACAGTGTGATGCAGCAGCAAAAAGGCAAACACAGTTCTGGCATGTATTAAAAGAAGCACAATCTGGATCATGTGAAGTAATTATCCCCCTCTTCTCCTCCTTGCTGAGGCCTCATCTGGAATACTGTACCTAGGTCTGGGCACCACATTTTAAAAAAGACAATGAAAAACTGGAGCCAGTTCAGAGAAGACCTACCAGGGTGGTGAGTGGACTACAAAGTATGTTCTACGATCAAAGGATCTGTGAATGTTTGGCTTGCTAAAAAGAAGGCTAAGAGGAGAATTAATAGCTGTCTACAAATATCGAAAGGGATGTCACAGTGTAGAGGGGTACCTTCCAACTCTAACATTCTATGATACTATGATTCTATGAGCGGTAACGGTCACTAGCTCTCAATGTAAAGGCCCCGTCACACTAAGCGACTTACCAGCGATCCCGACACCGATATGAAGGTGTCAGGATCGCTGGTAAGTCGCTATGTGATCGCTGGTGAGCTGTCACACAGACAGCTTCACCAGCGATCAGCACAGCGATGCCGAGCGCCCGGCATCGCTGGCCATCCTGTAAAAAATAGAATCAAAATAAAAAATATAGTTATTCTCACCTTCCGATGTCGCGTTCAGCCATCCTGCCTCTCTCCACGCTCCGGTCCCAGTGATCCTTTGCGAGAATGACCGCGAGATGTCACAGTCTCACGGGATAACAAAGTCTCGCGGTCATTCGTGCAAAGGATCACTGGGACCGGAGCGTGGAGAGAGGCAGGATGACTGAACGGGACGTCGGAAGGTGAGAATAACTATATTTTTTATTTTTTTAATTATTTTTTACACCTGATCGCTGGTCTCCCGCCTGTCACACACAGCGATGCGTGCTGGCCAGCGGGAGACCAGCGACCAAAGAAATGTCCAGAGATTTCTTCCAGCGATCAGCGATACCGGCAGGGGGGGCCGCTCGCTGATCGCTGTCACACACAGCAATCTCGCTGGTGAGATCGCTGTTATGTCACAAAAGTTGTGACTCAGCAGCGATCTCGCTACCGAGATTGCTTAGTGAGACGGGGCCTTAAGTCTATTGTATGAGAGCCTCATTCTGGCCTTGGCCTGGCTCTCATAGGCTTAAAATGAGCTGTGACTTCTGGATCCCCAAGCAAAGACTGGAGTTATCCGGCAGATCCCAAACACCGAGAACAGAAGACTGCGTCTAGTAAGTATATTACTGCAGGTAGGAAACTTAAAAAAACAAATATAAAATATTCTAATTGTCTAATCTATGGTAGCCATTAGTAATGTCCTTTGAAGAAGTTTATCTCATTGAACAAAGAGGTTACGTGCAGCATCAGTAACCTAGCATAAGTTCCATTTTCTTTATAAGCCACAAATGAAATATTATCATGTACTTCTATTAATATGTAGACTATAGTTCCAATAAAATTGTGCATGAGCTGTTTTCTGGCATTTGGTCTGACCTGCATTTTCTGCTGTGAATGAAACGTGCACAGACTACAAAAGAGAATTCAGATCAATGCACAGACTACTATTACATTTATAACTCCTCCTTCATTCATGTGGACCTGTTTTCTCTAACTGCAGTGCTTTCTTAATCCATTTATTGTTTTCCATGCCTTCGATTTTTTTTAAACACACGATAATGCTTCCGGCAAGGGCCAAACCATCCATATTTTCTGATATGTTCAATTTCAGTATATGTGCTGCCAAACCAAGCACTTTTTGATATGTTCAATTTTCAAATGGAAGACAAAATAGACATGTATCCTAAGGATAATCAGATTATTAATAGAATAAAACATATTGAAAAAGGTTGTCTGCTATTGACAATCCTTATGGAAAAGGACATTCTAAATGGAAAGTCATGGTAAGAATCATTCACCCCTTCCAATTATCAAAAGCTGACAGCTTTCCTGCTGTTCCCTGTAGCCAGGTGAAGGGACTGCCTTTGGAGAAGTCCTCATCCTGTTTTATGGAGGATACGCCATTGACTGCTAGTGCCCACTTCACTCAATGATTTCTATTGCGCTTTGTGGCATCCCTGGCAAATAATATAGACAGATGGGGGTTTAAGCTTCAGTATGAACAGTGGTTCTCCAAGATGGACCATGCCCCATCCTATTGGGAGACTGGAGAACCAGCATAAACTGTAGTCGATGATCAATTGATCATCATTTCCTATTGATTAACTGATCAACAGAAATAAGGGAACAGCTGACTAATGGTATAGTCATGTAAAAAGCAGAGGCCTCCAAAATCCTATGTTGGGATGAACTTTCTGTCATTTCTGTCAAAACTCATTTCATTTTAGGCACTTTGATTTTAAAATTGTCACATCTCCATCGGGACCTGCTCTTGCAATGTCTGCTTCTGTTGCTAGGTGCCGCCGTATTCATTCTGCTGGAGGCGCTGGTGATAGAAGAAAAGTTGGAACCAGAAGTTCTAGATGGTGCAGGCTCTGTCCAGTCACTAAGATTAGGGTGGCTGGGACTTGCGATACCGTCTAGTCTGGCAGTATGAGTGTGTGTGCTGTCCAGCTGGAGTTATCAGCTCCCTGCTTCAGCCACTTGAAGAGCACCACACCCTACTTAGAGAGGTATTCCCTTTTCCAAGATCCTATCCCATTATATAGTAGATGTTATAATAATATTAAAAAATACCTACAATTAGACACGTAGTATAGTTCTTCTGACTTCTTATGTTGCTTACCCCATGTGCAGGGCATTGCAGTAGCTTAGGTATCCATAGTTACGACCACTCATATAGTAACAGTTAGTTAGTTGTTAGTGGTCATAACCATGGATACCTAAGCTACTGAAGTGCCTGCACATGGGGTAAGAGACATAACAAATCAGAACTATACTACATTTCTATTTGGAGGTATTTGCCAATATTATTATTACACCTACTACATATCGAGATAGGATCTTGGAGATGAGAATACCCTTTTAAGCTTCCAGCTTACTACTGTAGACTGCCAGATATAGCCTTGTGCTCCTCCGGTTCAGTCCTTTAGTTCAGCTCCAGTATAGTGTGTTTGTTTCCAGTTTTTAACTTCGGCTTGTTTTATCGACTTATCTTACATCTTCCAATTTTGTACTTTTCCTGTCATCTTGGTTCTCACCCAGTTACCTCACCACTCCTGCCAGCCTGCACCATCATACAGCAGTTTATTCCATAGCTCCAGCCAAGGTGTCAATGTTTGAGTCCAGATCCCTGTACAAGGGTTGACAGGTGAAGGCCAGGGCAATCCCAGGGTCTGGTAGCCATTTTATAGCTGTCAAGTGACTACTGATACAGCCACATTACTACAGTAAAAGTGAAGATGGTCAACACATAACACATCCAACCACCTTCAGCAAAAATTGTTTCTTTGGTGGAAAGCACTGAAATGTTTGAATAACTTATGTCCTATGACATTGTTTATTTCAATGAGAATAGTTTGCTCTACTTTCTAAAATCTTGTCACGACATATTGTCTAATACATGGAAGAAATTTGGAACATTGCATACATTTTCTGGTTACTGAGCTCACCGACACAAAAAGAGGACTTAAAAATCCTCCAAAAACTTTTTTCAGAAAAACACCAGAAAAAAGGCACAGATGCTTACCTGCCCAGGACTCCAAACAAGCGCACGCAAGGTGCAGTGGACCCAATTAAAGATGGCAACACAGGTGCAGCAATACTGATGAAACAACCACCCTGACAATCCATACAAATGGTGGTTGTTTGGTATATTAGTGCACAAAAAATGATAATCTGTATGCGGCATTATTAACACACAGGTAATGCAGAGCATTTGGCTTATAGCCTATTAGTGATGCCTATACTCTTAGAACAGGCGGGATGTCCATTGCTAACCAAAATGCATCCTGTGTGAACATAAGCCACAGTTTACAGAGCCATCTGGGCCCAACTGCACCCTGAAAAATAAATGAAGTGCAAAAAAACACATCAATATATGTGAGGTATTAGTTGATATTATGGCCAAAATATGGAAGCTCGCAACCCACGTCATGGGTCCCCACGTTTGCGAGTCCTAACTCTAAACAACAAAACAGAGCTCTCCGACACAAAAAGAGGACTTAGAAATCCTCCAACTACTTTTTTCAAAAAAACACCAGAAAAAAGGCAGAGATGCTTATCTGCCAAGGACTACAAACAAATGCAGGGTGCAGTGGACCCAATTAAAAATGGTGGCAACACAGGTGCAGCAATACCGACGAAACAACCACCCTGTCATTTTTATAGGTCAACATTAAAGACAAGATCTGCCAATTCAGATACTACTCTAAGTTTTATATATAAATATATATAAATATATAAATTGCATTATAGTGTTTATTCTAAATGAGTCATGTTGTGTAATGTCTATGGCAAAGCGTCCCCAAAATATTACTGAGCCTAATCGCTGGTCAATTCTGCTACAGAATGCAGTCTACATTGCACTGGTGTATCCAAGCATTGCAGCATTTAAAAGGTCACAATGTGTATTTGGCTGTACCCTAATCTAAATCAAATCTGTATTTGGTGTGACAACCCTTTACATCAGAAACCGCATCAATTTTTCTTACACGCAGTTTTTGAAGGAACTCGGCAGGGAGGTTTTTCCAAACATCCTGGAAAACTAACCACAGATTTTTTGTGGATGTAGACTAACGTAAATTGTTCTGTATATTCATGTAATCCCAGACAGAATCAATGATATTGAGATTAGGTGCTTTTTAAGGCCATATTGTCACTTGCATCACTACTTGTTCTTCTTTTCACTGAACATAGTCCTTAATGATATTGGCTGTATGTGTGGGACAGTTGCTTTGCTGCAGAAAAAAATGGCGCCAATCAGATGCCTCCCTGTTAATATTGCATGATGAATACATATCTGCCTGTTTTTATCAGCAATTAGGATATCATTAATCCTGACCAAATCACCAACTCCATTTGCTGGAATGCAGCCCCAAGCATCATGGAATTCCCACATGCTTCACTTTTTGCCTCCAGAAACTAATTATTGTACCATTCACACTCTCCAGCCCTTCAGCAAACAAATTGTCTTCTGTTACAGATAAATAATTCAAATGTTGACTCTTCAGCCTAGAGCACCAGCTGCCAATTTTCTGCACCCCAGTTTCTATGTTTTAGTCTATAGCTGACTTTTGGTCTTGTTTCCATGTCAAAGGTGTAGCTTTTTAGCTGGAATTTTTCCATGAAGATCACTTCTGGCCAAATGTCTTCGAACAGTAGATGGGCATAGCTGCGTCCCACTGGTTACCTGCCAGTTATGAGTTGATGTCACTGCTGGACAGCTTTTGATTTAGAAGGGTAGTGAGTATGATGTGTCTTTCATCTGCTGCACAGTTTCCTTGGCCAACCACTGCGTTTACGTTTTGCAATGTTGCCCTTTCTTGATGCTTCTTTAAATAACCTTGAACAGTATATCTTGAAACTCCAGTCTGCTTTGAAATATTTTTTTCCTGGGAGAAACCTTGCTAATGCAGCATAACTACCTGGTGTCTTGTTGTTGTGCTCAATTTTACCATGGTGTATGGCCTTTGACATGAAACTGTGTTCCACAAGACAAAGTTTGGCTGTTCCTCACCCAGTTTTAGTCCACTTTCATTGCTGTTTCTGTTTCACTTAATGATAGTGTTTCATCCAACATATGAAAATAATGATCATTATCACCTCTTTGGTATAATGACTACTCATACACGTAACCATAATTCTAAAAAATACCAGACTTTATACAAGTGTACTTCAAAGAATTGACGCTGTTTTGACGGTAAAAGGAAGGCAAGAGTTACACCAAATATTGATTTGATTCATTCATTTAGCATGTTGTGAATTGATAAAATAATCTATTAACACTTCCATTTTTTAAAGCATTCTTACCTTGCATCATTTTTTTCACACCTTCCTAAAACTTTTGGACATGTATGAACATATTTAGTCTTCATGTGTTACTTGCAGAGCATAGACGATTTAAGTGCAAGTCAAGATATCTACATTAGCAAGCTGGTAATATGTTGGTTAACATTCCTTATCCTCAGCCCTTAGATACCATGATAGTTGTATTTTAACATTAAACAAACACAGCAAGAACCTTTTCTCCCCCCCTCCTCTTCCTCATGGCTTGCGTTACAAATTGTACATTTAAATTGCTGGCAGGATTCATTACCTTCTCCTCTCTGATTCCAGCCATGCGGAAAATATTGCACTGGTGAAGCACAGAGAGAGATGAAAACAGTGAGAGTGAGGAGGGAGAAAGAGAGCGAGAGGACTGAAGAATGTGAGTGTGGTGTATGGAAGTTATACACATTTGTATGGACGTTTACTCTTCTATAAATATCACATCCGCCGTAGTAATGCCAATGTATTGTCAGATTTTCCTTCGTTTGGGTACAAACATATGAAAATAAAGTTCAGATCTTATATTAGCTCATTACATTCCTCGTGGATTACATGGATTACAAACAAGATTATAGAGGGGTTTTGTAATAGTCGGAACAACCAGTGGGAGTTGTCAATAATATATTTGCCGGAACATTTAAAGGCATACTAAATCTAAGGAATAAATTGGAGTTTATAACAAGAGGTGCTAATGTGATTCACGCATATGTGTATAAATGGATCTCAAGAGATATATGAGATAATGCAGTGAACACAGTGGGGGACATGAATTTCCCAGATCTGTCCCCATAAAGATGACTACATTTAAATTCACCTAACATAAAGGACTGCATATAAGAAATACTAAACCTAAGACAGGCATCAGGTTTAGTACTTCTTGGATTTACAACAATATTGCGTAAAGAAATCAGTGGTTTAAAACATATTATAAGTAGGTGATGGAGACTTCCACCAGTTCAATCAATGTACCCATGTCGCCATTTTTAATGTGTGATCGAATATCCATATGATTTTTTTATATGCACAATCAATTTTAATCAAGGATACATAATGGTTTGGTGCATATATATTGGGCAATAATAAATAATAAAGGACTTTTAATGGAAATAGGCCTTAACGCCCAGCTTACCAGTTAAGCAGTTTTGGCTATGCATATTGTAACCTGCGATAGGCTGGCTCCTATACCGCCTGAGAATCGCCTTGTCTATAATGATGTCATGTAGCATGCACAATAAAGATATCTGTCTAGCAGATGTATGAAGCATGTGCTTTCCTCCCCTGTGGAACCCTGTACAAGGTGTGAGGGTTTCCCTCTCCCTTATAAAGAGTGTCCTGTCTCGTAAGAAATATATGCAGAGTGAGAGGGAGGGGAGAAGGTAAGCCGCCAGTCCATTAAACTACTGAATTAATTATCTCATTAATGGGGCATTCTTTATCCCAGGGACAAAAAGATCAGGGAAGAATCATATTAACTTTAACAAAACGTTCTCGCTCAAGAGTCAGACGTAGCACAGTTGTAGGACACACAGATATGTGCAGTCCTATGTAAATGCTACAGAATAGGCTTCTGAAACTGATGCGTTCTATATGCTGGAGAATGAAGTAATATAAATAATCATAAATGTCCCGCAAATATTATTATAAAGTATGCAGCTTTTAGAATTCATCATGGCAGGTATGTGAGTTGCTAATATTAATAACAGCGACATAGTAGAAAGGAATATTGGAAAGTAAAAGGCTATGTATATAGCAGTACCCTGCCCGGTGTATTCACTCTATTTCATTTATAGAATAAAAGACCTTTCCCCTGTTCTAATTGTTTGGACAGAAGGCATCGCTCATCTTGGCGGGTTTAGACGTGGTTACATTTGCATATTACAAGACTCTGTGAATCTGTCTTCTTCCCTCTGGGTGAATATTGTTGATATGGCAATGCAGTGCCCCCATTTGCCTTTGTTTGGAAGGTGTTAAAGTGAGCTTTAAATCTAGAAGCAGAGGAAACCAGATAGCGGCACTGTGTATAATAGTACAGAACACAGGGGAGTCTCAGAAGGAGAAGGAACCAGTCCAGGGTTTATTCTGTACTAAATACAGTATGAGTTTTATCAGACCATTGTATTCATATTTTACTACCAATAACAGATTACATTAGATTTGAGGTGTGTGTATATATGTGTATATATATATATATATATATATATATAGCATATGTATGACATTTGTCTTTAGTCGCTGTTTTATAAGGGTTGCTTATGGTTTTTCTTGCATAGGACTGCAGGCACAAAGTGCTGCAATATTTGCTGCATCCGCACAGTTATCAGGACGGAGAAACAATGCAGCCCCAGAGTAATTCGCCTCTACTGCACCAGTAGCGTTGAAAGCTTGGCACGATATCTATTAGCCATCTTTAAGATGACAGGTGAAATTTTCAATCAGGATGTGACCTCTGAGCTCAATATGACAAGTTGGAAATGGTATATTGTGGAGGCTTTCCTGTATAAAATACCTTACTTCTTCCATCTTCAGGAAACATTGTGGGTTTGTGGGTCCTGAGCAGAAATGAAAATGTGATGACGATGGTATAGTCACTCTGTGAATACAGGCAGAGGGGCATTGGAGAAGAAGTCATTGTGACACAAGGTCAGAGGAGTGAAAGCTTCAGAACTAGGAGCTGTCCTTGGCTTGGTGCTGAAATCTGCTGTCTTTGATATTGGCATTGCAAATATTATCTTATATTACTTTTTTCAGTAACAGGTAGAAACGCATATATTGTATCTTCCATTAGCATTAATACATGCGCACAAATAAATAGGAAGAGAATTTATGTATATGCGTGTTTATGTCCATATATATATATATATATATATATATTTATTTATTTAAATATATTACCATACATCTGCTATATGCGTAAGCACAACAAGAAAAATTATATATACATATATATATTGATACAGATATATTCTACTTCTGAATTTTCAATTTTCGATTTGCCAATCTTCTTGCTGCTATGAATCTAGTATTGCTTATCTCCTGTCCCTTTTGTAAAAAATTGTATTGTTAGACTGAGTTAGCAGGACATAACTTGCAAATAGAGGTCGGTGGAGATGCTATTAAATTGCCCAAGTATTAAGGACATTCAGGTAATGCTGGCGATTTCTATCTGCACTGAATAAGGGGAAGTTAGAATTTAATGAGAAAGCGCTCGCCCCAAAAGTGAAGGCACTGAGATGGGCTTAGAATGAGAAAATTGAGGCAAAATTGAAAGGGAAGAATACACAGAAGTGTTGCAGTGATAACGGGAGATGCCAGAGTGGAGTGATGTGATAGTGAGGAACACATCAGCTGCATGCTATACTGTATAAGTGAAGAGGAGACATGGCTATGGAGAGTTGACGGAATTACATAGGGGTAGATGAGCTGTGGGCACAACAGATATATAACTGCTAGTTGAGCACATTTAGGATTCTAAAATTAGAGGGAAACAGTATTCGGACATAAGTAATTAGTTATTTTGCTTTATGTAAAACACACCCTTCATATTAAAAAGAACATATTTATTTTACCATAGTATTTACAATCACTAAATAAAAATGCCAAAGATCCAGAGTTCACAAGTTTTGAAGCCTTAATCAAGATAGCACCTAAGTGATGCCCATCAGGGATGAAAGATGAGGGAATAATCCAAAAGTAAAAGCAGAATTTATATAAAAAATTAAATATTATATTATGAAACGCCCCCTGAAAAAGGTAGTGCTGAAACGCTCCCTGAAGGTAGCGCCGAAACGCCCCCCTGAAGAAGGTAGCGCTGAAACGACCCCTGTATAATGTAGCGCTGAAACGCCCCCTGAAGAAGGGAGCATTGAAACACTCCCTGAAGAAGGTAATGCCGAAAAACTCCCTGAAGAAGGTAGTGACAAAACGCTCCCTGAATGTAGCACCAAAACGACCCCTGAAGGGAGTGCTGAAATGACCCCTGATGAAGGTAGCGCCGAAACACCCCCTGAAGAAGGTAGCGCTGAAACGACCCCTGAAGATGGTAGTGCCGAAATACACCCTGAAGAAGATAGCGCTGAAACGTTCCCTGAGGAAGGGAGCACTGAAACGCATGTTGGGGCTGACCCCATTGCGGTGATGGTATGGGTTTACTTTTGCACTTTATATTGTCATGTTTTGTTTTTAGAATCATGTTCATGTTATATGGCACTAGGCCCTTTATTTTCCTCTGATCGGCTGTGGATCATTACTATAATTATGCTTTGAGTCTTATACCCCGAATCACATGTTTCTATTCAAGTAATGTATGATACGTTGCACTGAGACTGGTTCGCCTACTATACCACTTAGTATATTATGAATATGCAAGTTCTTTCATCTCACTTTGTAATTACACCGTTGCACATCATTGTGCCCCATTCCTGTAAATTATTTGCCCCGCATGTCACATATTGTACTACATTGCCAGTATTTCTCATCTCTGCCATGTCGTCTCTTTGACAATTGCGGTTCTGTTTTGAAAATCCCATATTTTTAATCATATCGTTGATCTAATAAAAAATATATTTTCTCATTTAAGTCCTTTGAGCTCAATTCTTTACCGGTTTACATTGTTGTTCCAAGTTTGTCCCCGTTACTATAGATTCCATCTTCACTATTTCAGTGTCAGTATTTAATTATACACTTGTATGGCACATTATAAGTACTATTGTTCCATTTTTTGGGACACTAATAAGTAATCTGACCAGTCAGATGTCAACGTATCTGGAGGACTAATAGCGGGCACATGATTGTAGTGTACGGAGAAGTCATACGGGTGCATAAAGAGGGAAAGTAGGGTACTAAGCTTGTGAAGAGAGGACTGGCAGCGGAGGCAGGGAAAGTGCCAGACTCAGGCACCGGGAGAGAGCACACACAGGTTCATTACTGTGCATTTTCCCTGCCTTTTGCGTTAAGTGATGATCTTGATGAGCTAATGAACCCGCAGACTGGAAACACTGTGTGTTTGTATAGTGAGCTCCTGGGTCCCTGTGCTGCCCACAGACAATTAGAGCCTCATTAATATGCTAATCTGGTGTTGGGCTTTGGAAGTGGTGTGGAGCCTGTGATTCTGGGGGTGGGGTTGGGGTGGTAACTGTATCCTAGCAACCTTTCCACAGAGGTAACCTACATCTTCTGGCATCATGCATTGCTTTATTTTGGGAAGCTACGCAGTGCAGTTGCTATTAGATCACGGAGTGAAAAAGTTAATATATAACATATCTGCATCTAAAATGGATTATTAAAAAAAAAAAATCTAATTGTACCTGTAAGGAGAACTATGTGGTGTAAATGTGTCAATGGGTACCTGGTCCAAGAACAAGTGGTAAGATGGATTATCTGAACATCTGCGGTGACTAAACTCTCATTTCCAGTTGACGGAACTGATGGAAATCTATCCCATCTGTCAGAAAATGTATCGAACATGCGTAAAATGTTTCTTGATCACTAGTCGTTATCTCTCCAATTGTCGCCCTTAACAACTATTGGCGGAGAATTTCCCATGTGTAGCGAGCACATGTTCTATGGTAATGGTTGCTGCTACAATCGGCAAAGCCCCATGTTCCCAACGTTATCAAAATATTTGGAATTTTTGTGGTTGCAGTGTTAAAGGGAGAAAATGGGAATTCGACATTCAGAGAATCGGAAAAAAGTTGCAGCAAAGATTGTTCTTGCATTGGAGAAACAATTCATATGGAGCAAAATGTGTTTACAAGTATGTGGCTTGCACGATTATAATAAGATTGCATTTTCATCAAATTCAAGGAAAGAAGTTAAAAGGGGTAGTCCAATTTTGGAAACATTTTATTCTTGCTTAAATGGAAGATATGACCGCCGATCAGTAAACCTTTACAGATCGGCTGTCACTTAATATCCTGTTTACACGGGCAGACCAAAGTAAACGATACACACTGAGCGATTTATACTAGATCCCTCAATGAGTATAGATTACCATGTTTCTCGGAAGGGTTTACACAGGATGATGCACCGCCGAGAACAATGATCTTTGGGGCTGCACAAAAGATCATTTCACCCGATGAAAGAGCATTTTGCTTGTTCATCAGTCTGTTTACACAGCAAGATAATGGTAAATTTAGAGTTTTCAACAATGTTCGTTCACGATTATCTTGCAATATAAATGCAGCTCAAAAGTGTATGTGCCAGAGAGAGGCAAACCAGACTGCCCTGATGGAGAACATTACGTGGCCTATAAGTCTCCTTACACTGGCATTTCAAACAGGTCACTCCCCACAAGGAGAGTTGTTACCCTTGGAGACCATTGAGAAAGGAATCAGGCTCCACCTCCAAACTCCATTTTCAACTGTATAAGAGATGCAAAAACAGCAAATAAGAGGAAAGGTTGACTATAGTCTTGTTGCTTTTCTCTTACAAGGAATTGACATAACTCAAGCTGTCAAAAAAATCTTCCAAAACTTGAATAGATATACCCCATGTGCCGGGGTTGGGCCAGCCTTGAGGCTGTGTGATCTGTATTGATGTACAGAGAACATTATTTGTTATTACGGAAAGAAACATCTCAGACACCTGAGTTTATCTTACACATTGTCTGAGTGTCATGATCCAGTCCAGAGTTTGTTTTCTGCTGTGTTCTCTTTGGACTGGTCATGCGAGGGTTAATCACCTCTGCCTCATTCTGGAGCTGGTGGGGCTATTTCAGTCCTCTGCAGCCTGGGGCCAGTGTCAGCTATAGTTCATACTTCCTTGCTAGAACCTCTGACCCTATATTGGTGATCCTTCTGCCTCTGACTTCCCAACTTGTGTATGACTTGGCCAGATCTCTGGATTCTGCCTCTTGTTTTCCGTCTCTGATACCTCGCTCTCTGACCGGTTTTGACCCTGGCTTGTACCCTGACAATGGCTTACATCTTACATTTCTGATACCACGTTCCTGGTAGGTCCTGACTTCTTACTCATCCCTGACTACACACTTGCTTTCTCCCTTTGTACTTCTGCTCCTGACAGTTGCTGACTTCGGCTAGTCTGACTACTCTTTCATCACCTGTGACAACTGTGCTGTTGCTCTGTGTTACTATGCTGTGTGTGTGTGCAGCGTCTTTCCCTCACCATCACCCCCTGGGGGAGGTTGCGCTGTATTACACTGTAGCAGCACGTTACACTGAGCTTATGCAGCTGGAGAAGATGCGGCCTTATTTTTACTGATTGGGTTGTGTGATTTGCTTTATTATTTTGTACTTTAAGGTAAAGAAATGGGTGAACATTTTTATTACATACTGCACGAGGATCCATTGTATCTATGATCAGCCTTGTACATGGGGGAGGGGGTAGTGGTGAGTAACATTATAAAACACTATCAGCAGAGGAAACCCATAAGAATTTGCATGGGTGTCTCATGGTGTATGGATGCTTGTTATATGAAAATGTATAAAGTCTGTTAAAGAAAGGCATAGATAAAAAATATTTGCTTAAAAATGAGAAACTCTAGAAATCTTTATTAAACTCCTCTCCCAAGTTTCAAATTCCAACAAAACCGAAAATACAAAAGTCAGGTATTGATGAAGAATATTTATTTATTTATCTGGGGTCTAAACTTTGAGTTGTAAAAAACTGTATTTTTCTTTGTAACAATAATAGTATGAATTGTCTATTGTCTAGTACACAGCTATACAGAATAGCCTATACGGACATGAAGAAACAAATAGGAAACTTAACATACCTATGCTCATGTTCTTCCATAGTTTAATTAATGCTTTGGGAAATATTAATTCTAATGCAGTTTGTATTGATTTGAAAGTGAAAATTTGGTATAAAAAAAATAAGCGTAAGTAATGCTAGATCTTCTACAGAAGGCTATACAGCAAATCAATGGCAAGTCATGTAATGCATGAAAGTGTTGATTGGGCAAAGTGTGAGCTACTTTTTATTAGGCACTCTTCTCACTGACGATAGAGACCCGCTCCCTTCACTTGAGGAACTCTCTATATAACATCTACATGACCTATAATAATAGGTTATATAATATATACAAAAACAGCACAATAGATGAAAACAGTGAACAGTAGCTTTTAAAAACTTCTATAACTACACAAGGTCATACATACACATACAGAACTTACAATATAGCCAGTTCAAAGTCACCTTAAAGGGATTTTGGATTTTGGTCAAACCCTTTCTATCCAAAGATATATAGAGATAATAGATTTACCAAAGTAGGAAGCCACTATCTGCATCTTTTACATTGTTGGACCTGGAATGTCTCTATATTATGGAAATGATAATAAACTTCCATAGATTCTAAGTTCAAATTTAAATTCAAAATATCTGATTTTGGTGATTTTTTTTCTAAAAAATGGGAGTACATTTTTTTCTCTGTATATTGCCGGTATTCAAATTACCCTGAAAAACGTACATAATTCTGTTTGGTTTTCTAGGACTGTTATCAAATGCTATCAAGCTCTTTAATGCAAACACAGCCTCCGTAATGTCAAAGGGATCTTCACCTGTGTGGCTAGGGGTAAATGCAGGGGCGGACATACCATAGGTTATACCATACTATCAGGGGTGGACACTGACAGCTTGGGGCCCCTGTGCAAGAAATGTGTCTGGGCCCCCTTCCTTTTATGGCGACAAAGCCACACACACATACATGTATATATATTACATAGTCTCCTTTATTATGTACTGTATATTGCTGTCCCTTACACAGTGCCCTCTCTTGCTATGTACAGTACCATCCCTTACATATTGGATTATATAGAGCCTTGTTTTTTATTACATGGGAAAGCTTCTTTTCTAATTGAATAGCTGATGGACTAGTAATCTGGTCACCGGGTCCTCGATCAGCAATCATTTTATATCTAAAAAGAGAGGGGACTATGTAATAAAAGAGAGCGCTGTGAATAACAAAATTAACAAAAATACATTATGTAAGAGACAGCACTATACATAACAGCAGAGGAAGCTATATAATAAGGGACGGCACCATATATAACTAGAGAGGATGGTACGCAATAAGGGATGGTGTTATACATAATAAAAGAGGAAACTATGTAACTAAGGATGGTGTTAAACAGAATTAGTGAGTACACTATATGCTAGAGGACTGTGTTATACATAATAAGTACATATACTATATGCTATGGAACTGTGTTATACATAATAAGTACATATACTATATGCTATGGAACTGTGTTATACATAATAAGTACGTACACTATATGCTAAGGGACTGTGTTATACATAATAAGTACATACACTATATACTAAGGGACTGTGTTAGACATAATGAGTGAGTACACTATATCCTAAGGGACTGTGCTAGACATAATAAGCGATAATGTCTTCCTCCACCTCCCCCTGTGAGTACACTATATACTAAGGGACTGTGTTAGACATAATAAGTGAGTACACTATATCCTAAGGGACAGTGTTAGACATAATAAGCGATAATGTCTTCCTCCACCTCCCCCTGTTCCTAAGGCCGTTATAGGTCCCCCTTCCTCTCATCCCAATTCCCCACACCCCTCATTGTCCTCCTCCCCCCCGCATCCCATTATTGTCCTCTCCCCCACCCCATCATTGCCCTCTTCACCACCTCCATCATTTTCATCTCCCCACCACTATCTTTGCTTTCTCCCCCACCACTCCCATCATTGCCCATTCCACCACCTCCATCATTTCCTCCTCCACCACCCCCATTATTGCTCTTTCCACCACCTCAGTCATTGCCTTCTCCCCTACCACCTCATCAGTGCCCTCTTCATCACTCCATCATTGGCTTCTTCCCATCACCCCCATCATTGCCTTCTCCCCATCACCCCCATCATTGCCTTCTCCCCATCACTCCCATCATTGCCTTCTCCATCATCCCCATCATTGCCTTCTCTCCATCACTGCCTTCTCCCCATCACTCCCATTATTGCCTTCTCCCCATCACTCCCATCATTGCCTTCTCCATCACTCCATCACTGCCTTCTTCCCATCACTACCATCATTGCCTTCTCCCCATCACTCCCATCATTGCCTTCTCCATCATCCCATCATTGCCTTCTCCCCATCACCCCCAAAATTTCCTCCTCCCCATCACCCGTATCATTGCCTTCTCTCCATCACCCGCATCACTACATTCTCCCCATCACTCCCATCTTTGCCTTCTCCCCATCACTTCCAATATTGCCTCCTCCCCATCACCCCATCATTGCTTTCTCCCCATCACCCCCATCATGGCCTTCTCCCCATCACCCCATCATGGCCTTCTCCCCATCACCCCATCATGGCCTTTTCCCAATCACTCCCATCATTGCCATCTCCCCATCACCCCATCATGGCCTTCTCCCCATCACCCCATCATGGCCTTTGCCCCATCACTTCATCATGGCCTTCTCCCCATTACCCCATCATTGCCTTCTCCCCATCACCCCATCATGGCCTTCTCCCCATCACCCCATCATGGCAGATGCAATGTATACACTCTTCTTGCACAGGGGCCTACTTCTGTCTGTCTGTTACACCCCTGCGTAAACAGATGGCAACTGTTCTTTACTTCTGCTTTCACACACACTATCTGTACAGAATTTTCAGAGGTTTTTTTTACTTTTTCTGCCTATTTCTATTGCTAAGCTGTGGGTTGAGACATCCTTTCACCAAACAGATTCTCCCCAGTTGCTGTGCTGCATTCCCTGCCTCAGCTTTTATACAGGTGATAGGCAGTGCTATATTCTGTGATGTGCTATAATTTGTAATGGTTATGCTATATATTGAGATGTGATAGCTGCCAGGCATTAAAAGGAAGCCTGCCTTGTCGTGCCTTAGAGAATGTGAGTCTTCTCTGAATAATACAATTTTCTGTACAGTATTGTGTAAAATAGCAGAGAACATTTTTGGCAATTATTGAAAATTGAATCGCAAATTGTTCATAGACGCTTGGTCCGGTTCCTAAAGTTAGATGTGAATTAGATTTGCATCAAATCGATTCATTCATCTCTAGGTAGTACTGCATCAATGAATTCTAAGAGACCCCTTTCTTCTGCAACAGCAGCTGATAGCCAGTTCAAGCAATAGAATTGTATCATCAGATCCTCATTAGGGGTAGCTGACTTGTAGCTGGGATTTCCTAACTTACAGCGCCTTTAAAGTGACTTCTACTGAGCATTTATGCATAAATCAAGAAATTGAATTTATGACCAGCATTAAAGTACTGACAGGGAATCTCTGTGCTCCATATGCAGATATAAAAATACAAGGCCACTGGTTCTGTCATATACAACACTACTTCATTAAATCAGAACGTGGAGGAGGAGAACCTTTGTGGACAAGGTGGAAAGGTTTTATTGGATCTAGGCTTTGTACAACTACCGTGTATTTCAAATCCTCCTTCATTGCAACATCAAGGTTACAGACCTATCCTCATTCCATAATAATAACCAAAATGCAAAATGATAACTAAAAATTAATTTAAAATTATTAGAATGGCCATGAATATACAATTAAAATATTAAATAAGTTATCAAAGAAAAGCAACTTCCATCCTTGTATATTGATAAAACCACCATAGGGATCCAGCAGTAATTAAGTTTCAGAATTGTAAACTGGAAACATTGTAAGGAGATGGGCACAGTGCTCACATTACCCCTTGAAGACACATGTATTGTTGCAGTGTATTCTAATGTGCAATGTGTATTGTGACATGCGTTATTGGTGATTTTTTTTGTGTTCTCTTGGAAAGTAGGGAGAGTTAGGGTTAAAATTTAGGACAATCCAGAGTGGGAGGGGCTAAGGTGAAGGGACAGAGACCGTTTCCTGTTAGGAAGTTAGATAGGACCCAGGGAAAGCAAACCTGTGGTCTGACTAGTGAGCAGAGCTGCATGAGGTGGGTGTCCATGATGTGAGTGGAGACCTTGAAGACCAATTCGATAAATTGTCTATACAACTCTCCATTTGCAAACTATGTGGATTTGTCTAGTCTCTGCTTGCATATATGACACATGTAAGAGATTATGAATTTGGAGGTTTCCAAAGCATCTTTACTGTGCATGATTATGGGGCGAAGTCTTATAACAATCGCTTTAGAAGAAATTAATATTTTTATATTGAACTATTATATATACTAGTATTTCTGTAATAACTAGAGTTACTGTATGATATATTTGGAAAACTATGTAACATTTGATTTAACTTTAATAGGTAAAGCCAGAGCTAATTAATAATTTCATATTGACATAAAAAAAGAGAGGGAACTAAATAAAAAGCAAAACAGTTAATGGTTAGTAATGAGCGAGCGTGCTCGGATAAGGCATTATTCGTGCATGCTTGGGTGCTAACCGAGTGATGTCGGCGGGCTCAAATACTATGTTCGAGTCCCCGTTCCTGCATGTTTCGCAGCTGTTTGACAGCTGCAACACATGCAGGGATTGCTTTGTCATGATCCAGTCTGGGTTTTGAGTCCTGTCTTCCCCTTTCCCGGGCTGATCATGTCAAGGGTTAGGTTGAGTTCACACGTGGCATTTTTTTCGCGCTTCCGCGGCGGTTTTAACCGCGCGATTTTGCCGTGAAAATGCGAAAAATAAGCATCCCATGTATTCCTATGGGATTCTGCAATGCTGTGCTAATGCTGCAGTTTTTAACGCGGCGGAATTGCTTTGCGGTAAAAAACACAGCATGCTCATTAATTTCGCGGAATCACGGCAATCCCGCACCCATAGGAATGCATTGTTCTACTTACTTTCCGCATGTGGCTGTGCACACCATGCGAAAAGTAAGCAGAACATTTGCGGATGGTACCCACGGTCCGGAGGAGAGGAGACTGTCCTCCGGGCTTTGGGTACCATATCCCTGTAAAAAATAGAATTTAAAATAAAAAATATTGTTATTCTCACCTTCCGACGTCCCGCGCAGCCTTCCCGCCTCTCTCCACGCTCCCGGTCCCTGTAAGCCTTTGCGAGTGATGACATCCGTTCTCACGGGATCGCGAAGTCTCGCGGTCATTCGCGCGACGTCATCGCGAAGGACCGCGAGACATCGCGACCCCGCGAGAACAGACGTCATCGCGGTAATTGTCGCAAAGGATTACTGGGACCGGGAGCGTGGAGAGAGGCGGGAAGGCTGCGCGGGACGTCAGAAGGTGAGAATAACAATATATTTTTTTTAATTATTATTATTTACATTCTATCTTTTACTATTGATGCCGCATAGGCGGCCTCAATAGTAAAAAGTTGGTCACACTCGTCAAACACTATGTTTGACGAGTGTGACCAACCTGTCAATCACTTCTCCAAGCGATGCTACAGATCGCTTGGAAAACGCAAGCAATTCTGCAAGCTAATTACGCTTGCAAAATGCTAGTTTTTCTGCGGGAAAATCGCGGGAATTTAAAATGCGACTTTCCCGCGGAATGGAATTCCGGAATTCTCGCGGTAATTTCCGCGAGAGTTCTGCTACGTGTGAACCCAGCCTTAACTTTGACTGGCCTCATTTTGGGTTCAGGTCTATTTCTTCGTTCTGTATCCTGCGGGCCATGTCAGTTATATTTTCTGCCTACGGCGTGAGTATCTGTCTCTGGTAGTACCCTGATTTGTCCTGCTGCGCTTTCTGACTTTACCCGTGTCTGTTCCTCCCTCTCTGCCCATCCCATCTTAGTGTTTCATGATTGTTTTTGGATTTCCCGGGGTTTGACTCGGCTTTGACCCTGACTTGATTTTGCCTCTGATCCCTGGTACTTCTGCCTTTTGTCTGGTATTCACCCTTTGGCTCTCCACTGACTCTGTATTTGCTTTTTTCCTTTGTACTGCGTGACGGTCTAGGTTTTGACTCGGCTTGATTGACTATTCTGCTGCCACCTGGTAGTAGCTTTGCTGCAGCACTGCAGGTCTGCTCTTGCTGACTTGTTACTATCCTTCCACTCTATTGCCATCTAGTAGAGGTTGCAGTTACCTGCTTAGCTGCAGTGTAACATGCTTGTTAGGCAATCCCTGCATGTGTTGCGGCTGTTGAACAGATGTGAGAAATGCAGCCATGTCGACTCGAAAATAGTATTCAACTACGCCGAAGATACTTTATTAGCACACAAACATGTTGGGATAACACCTTATCCGAGCACGCTCGCTCATCACAATTAATGGCTGAAAAGAACTTGGCTGGTGAGTGAATGAGGATTATTTTGTGCATTTTTAAAATTATTTTCCTTCTTTTCCTTCTGCACCCTCCAATATTTGGGATTTGTATTATACAGCACCAATATTATTTTATGAGCCTTTATTGTATTTATATGTGATTCACTGAAATGGTCACACTGGTTGTGAGCATAACCCCCATCTGTGGACGTCGGGAACTCAGATCATCCTCATGGAGTCGGTTTCTAAATGTTTGTTTGTGCAGACACATGCACATTTGTGGCCAACTGGAGGTTATTTTGCAGGGCTCTGGCAGTGCTCCTCCTGTTCCTCCATGCACAAAGGCTGAGATAGCAGTCCTGCTACTGGGTTGTTGCCCTCCTACGGCCCCCTCCTCGTCTCCTGGTGTACACTACGCTGACAGACACAGCAAACCTTCTTGCCACAGCTCGCATTGATGTGCCATCCTGGATGAGCTGCAATACCTGAGCCACTTGTGTGGGTTGTAGAGTCTGTCTCATGCTACCACGAGTGTGAAAGCACAACCAACATTCAAAAGTGATCAAAACATCAGCCAGAAAGCATTGGTACTGAGATGTGGTCTGTGGTCCCCACCTGCAGAACCACTCTTTTATTGAGGGTGTCTTGATAATTTCCAATAATTCCCTCTGTTGTCTATTCCATTTGCACAACAGCATGTGAAATTTATTCTTAATCAGTGTTGCTTCCTAAGTGGACAGTTTGATTTCACAGAAGTTTGATTTACTTGGTGTTATATTCTGTTGTTTAATTGTTCCCTTTATTTTTTTGAGCAGTGTATTTTTGTGGAAAAATGCTGCACCTCATGGTACACAGAGGCACAATCTTGTAATGTGAGTCTGTGGACTACCATATTTATGTGGGGTTTCCAGGCTTGCTATTAAAGTCTGCAGTCACTCTATATGACTGCAGACTTCTGAATCATTGCAGCGTGCACACTGCATGCTGTCAGGATTTTCCAGAGTGGTCGGCCGGGTGGCCACAAGCATGCAATTTGAATTCTTCTGGCCACATTTTGATTAGACTTGCGAATCCTTGCTTATTGAGCTGTTTTCTTCCATTTAACCGGCTTGGAAGAAGTTCAGTAATCCAACTTCCAGCAGCCATGTAAATGATGATAGTCATTAGCTGCAGCCAGTAGCTTTGGTAACTTTTCTTCCCTCATGCTTTTCTTATGGCATTATGTTTCGTAGTATGGGCAGATAGCATTTATTAGAATTTATATTTATTATTCAAAAATGTGAGCAGGTAATAAAAGTTGCAGATTTGAAGGTGTTAGTATGCTTTAAATTCACTCTGGCTTAACCTGCCATTTTAAATGGGACTATATGAGGTTATGAAAGTGTCCCAATTCTGATGGCATATGTCAGAGCAAAGCAAGACTGGGCATTCTTTATTTCAACATGTCTGACCATTTTGTTGTCATGGAAGATAAGCTGTCACCAGTGATGTCAGGCAGCGGCTTACTTATCCTTCCTTATTCGGTACAAAAGCGGGCTTAGCTCAGCCACAGGTTGGAGGTGGAGAGTCAGGTGGGAAGAGGCTCTTCAGTGTAGGTTAGGGATTAAGACAGAAAATGAAGACACAAATGTTTATATTATTATGTTTATTTCAGAAAATGAAGACAGAAATATTTATTTTTGGATTATTCCATGTGCAATAAGTATGCTTTTTAACTAGCCAATGTGAATAACACTTTAAGGCACTATACACACTTCTTAAATGGAAAGTATCTTTAGAAAATTACCTATTGTCCAAATTAAGTTTTCAGTATTAAATATAATAAAAAAAATCAATTGATATCAATTGTGTATAAAAAATATTGAAATATTGATTATTGAGCTATTTTTGTGTCATGTGTCCCGTTTCTATATAGAAGACTTTTCAGCAACCTTTTTATCATAACAGACAGGATTGCAAAAACAGGTAAGTAACAACATCTATTCCCAGCTGGTAAGAGAGAATCCACCATTCATAGTAGGTGAAATTCCAGGTCTCCCTGATTCCAATAAATCTTTGCATATGCTTTCTAGATGCTTCAAAATAATAGATAGAGTCTGACTCAGTGTATTGCTGAATGTGAACATGTGTATTTCCTGAAAAAACAGCAAGTAGGAGTAATGATTGGTTACAGTGTGAGAATTGCAGGATTCTTTTTTTTTTTTTTAAAGATTGATATGAAAAATAAAACAAAAACAAAACCCCAAAACATTGCAAGTTGTAAACTGTAACATACAAATTCTTTCATACCCTTGTCTCCCATCCCTTTATGTTTTATTATTTCTGCCTTTTTATCACCCTTTTCTTTCCTTTTGTATAACTTTCATTTGGAAACTTTGCTGCTAATACTATCTGATATAAAAAGATTTCCCACATGTTTTCCCATCTACCTGCACCTTTTTCACATCTTTACAACTTGTCGCTTTATTTTTAATAATCACTAATATATATTTTTTTATTTAAATTATATATTCCAGGTTTAAAGGAAACAGTGAAAAGGAAACATGCACAAGCAGCTAGCATGGCCTATTCATCAGAATGAGCAAAGTTTATCATATCTGTGCGGACAGTCAAGACCAACATATGTCATTTTGTAATTTTCAAGAGATGCTTTAATTAAGCTCAGTCAATGAGATTTTTTGCTTCAGTGCATTTTTTTTCATTTACAAATCATTTCTAATGTAGTAGAGCACAAGGCTAAAAAATATCTATCCATAGAGACTCAGGACCCTTTGGGTGCCTTCAATTGCCAATATTCTGAATTCTTTATCCCAATCTATATTATCTATAGTTCAAAGATGTTCTATTTAAAATGATAGTAAACCAAAGCAAATGCGGATATCCAATTTTATCCAATTTTTTAAATGTAGAACAGTAGAAAACCCTCCAAACGTCCGCATGAAGGCATATGATTGGCTATATGGAAAATATTTGCACTAAAACATTAATGAAATAAAAACAATTAGCCATGAGATCTTCTCATAAGTCTAGCTCACATATGCATCTGACTGACACTTTTGTGTCGGGTTCAGAATTTTAGACCCAATATTTATATCTAACAATGTGGGGGTTAGACTATAAAGCAGAGCGTCTAAGAAATTCACTAATCATTTTCTGAAAGCAGTTACACTTGAGATCAAAGAAGATCTACACTTTAGAATGAATTCTAGTTATGCTGTTGCCGGTATAAGTGCAGTTTAATCCACTGTCATCTGTGAACAAGGTAAGAGAGGCCCTTTCATAAACTTTTCTATATAAATTCTAGGTATGTTCTTGACTAACCTCAAATAATTGGAAATATGCTTCATTTAATGGTTTAAGTACTGATATCATGCTCATCCATTGTAAAGTTGACCATACACAGTTTACATTTTTATTATCGACCTTATAGACAAGGATACACATTGTGGAGAAAAGTCATCATAGCAAACGATAAATGACGCTCGTCGTCTTCACATATATTTAAGCCACTAGTTGCCCGATGTAAAATTCATTCATGTCAGTACATTTATCTGTCATTATGCAGATTCACTAAGTAGGTTGGTTCATTATCAAATTACAATAGATGTGAAATTGTGATGGATTGGTGAAAATAATGGTGAAAGAAGGATTTTTTGAGCCACATAATCTATACTCTAATACACTGTTGTAGTCGGGGGAATAACAATTGCGGCCACAGAGGATCGACCATGACCGATCCAATGTGGGAGGGGGACCCGCCAATGCCAATGCCACCTGGATGTGCAAGCTCGGACGCACATTCAGGTGAAATGTATTGTGCAATACAAGCTGCCGGCCAATTAAAGGCACTATACTAGGATGGGACACATTATACCAGAATGTGGACATTATATCAGGACATGGATATTATACTAAGATGAGGGTATTATACCAGAATCGGGGATTCTACAAGAAAGGGGGCATTATACCAGAATGGGAACATTATACCAGGATGGGGGACATTATACTAGAATGGTGGACATCATAACAGAATGTGGACATTTTTTCAGGAAGGGGACATTATTCCAAGATGGGGCATTATACCAGAATTGAGGCATTATACTAAAATGGTGAAATTATACCAGAATGGGGGACATTATACCAGTATGGGGGCAATTATACAAAAATGGGGACATTATACTAGGATGGTGAACTTTATACCAGAATGTGGACATTACATCAGGATGGTGACATTATACCAAGATGAGGGTATTATACCAGAATTTGGGTATTATACTAGAATGGGGACATTATACCAGAAAGGGGACATTATTCTAGAATGGGAACATTATACCAGGATGGGGGACATTATACTAGAATGGTGGACATCATACCAGAATGTGGAGATTTTATCAGGAAGAGGACATTATTCCAAGATGGGGGCATTATACCAGAATTGAAGCAATATACTAAAATGGTGAAATTATACCAGGATGGGGACATTATACCAGGATGGGAGCATTATATAAAAATGGGGACATTATACTAGGATGGTGAACATTATACCAGAGTGTGTGTATTATACCAGAATTCGGGTATTATAATAGAATGGGGGCATTATACCAGAATGGGGACAATACACCAGGAAGGGGACATTATACTAGAATGATGGACATCATACCAGAATGTGGACACTTTATTAGGATGAGGACATTATTCCAAGATTATACCAAAATTGAGGCATTATACTAAAATGGTGACATTATACCAGGAAGGGGACATTATGGTAGGATGAAGGACATTATACCAGAATGCAAGTGTGGAGACACAGCATTGTATCTTAATTAACCAGAAATTTAGCAAGCCAGAAAGAATAGACTGTTTTCTATATATTCACTTTTGAATTTTCAGTATTTCTTTCTGGTTGGTCAAGAAAACAGATTTTTGCTTGTGTAAGCCTGTTATAGTGACTTGTAAGTTGACATTTGATATAACATATTGTGCTCTTATCCTTGATGACGAATGATGTTTACTGATATACTAACTATATATTGTCCATGCCAGACAGTTTGCTGGCATGCCAAACAGAGGAGGAAAATCTATGCAAATAAATTACATAATCAAACAATGTGACTTGTTAGTCACCATTCTTCCCCTTATCTGTGATGCAAGATTGAAGGACACTTCTTAATTATAAAAAGAGGTTACATGCCCCTGTATAGTGAGAAAGAGAGACAAATAGAGATCCAGTCAAGACATCTAAACATCCAGAGACTCTACAGGACTGCAGCCAAGACATTATGGCTCCATCATGAGGGACACAGATTTTATTATTCTACAGGATGCCAGCTTAGGGGACTTGGGCCCCAGCTGGAAGAATACAGATCTGCTCTATTGACCATCGCTGAACCATGGAAATGGTGGGAGAAGCCAGGTTATGACCCTCCAGTTAACTGGCTTTGTACCTGAATGGACTGTCATCTTCCTACGCTTGTTATTACCTACTTTCTGTGTGCATGTCACAGGTGGGATAGTCGACCCTGGAAGATGAAGCCAGGTTGTGACCCTCCATTCAACTTGCCCTTGTACATGAAAGGACTGTCATCTTCCTATGCTTGTTGTTACCACCTCTCTGTGTGCATTCCACAGGTGGGGTAATCGACCCTGGAAGATGAAGCCAGGTTGTGACTCTCCGGTCAACTGGCCCTTGTACATGAATGGACTGTCATCTTCCTACGCTTGTTGTTACCTCCTCTTTGTGTGCATTCCCCTGGTGGGGTAGTCGACCCTGGAAGCTCTGAAGTAACAGCTGCCATTATTCCAGGGAGTCAGTGGAAGGGTGAGACTCTGTAATGTGCACCATCTTGGGGTATTTTTCTGGGGCTGTTCTATGTCTTATTTGCCTGTTTTGTGGTTCAATAAAGCATTGCCACTCTGTTTATCTTCATCCTGTGTTGTCTGTGTAGCAGTGTGCCCACGTTAAAGGGAGGGCGGGCGTTTGGTGGGACGATCCCTGGTCCATGCGGTTTTGGCCAGCGAACCGGAGCGCCCGAAGACCCCCTGGATCTCCACAGATAGCATTATAACAGAATAGGGACATTATACCAGGAAGTGGGACATTATAGCAGGATGGGGACATTATACTAGGATGAGAGACATTAAACCAAGATGGGCAACATTAAGCCAGGAAGTGGCCCAGGATGGAGCAAAATATTGTAGTTTGGGGCCCAAGATGGGGGGCATTATTACTGGAAGGGGCCAGGATGGGGATATTATTACTAAAAGCGGCCCAGAATGGGGGAGATTATCCCTCATTCGAGGTGCACTCCATCCGCATCTATTCCCCCTCCAACCTACAACTGGCTGTCATCTACCGCCCCCCATAACTAGCCATCTCCACCTTTCTCGACCACTTCACCACCTGGCTACTCCATTTCCTCTCTGCTGACATCCCCACCATCATCATGGGTGACTTCAACATCCCCATTAGAACAAAACCGTTGGCACAACCCTGGTAAACGGATGTGGTGCACAAGTAGGATCCCAATTCCTGAACTTCAATTTAAATAGACTTGGCACACACCAAAAAGATTCTGATGCAGAAAGGTGGTTTTAATGAATTGCAGTACATACATACAGACGTTTCGTTCTAGGACCTTCATCAATGTACAATAAGTTGTACTGTGAGCCCTTAGTGACTGGGCTTTAAGGGAGACACCAACACTGCAAGGAGGCACCTGCGGCCGTCCCACGTGGTTCTATATAACAAATGGACGCAGTATCCACCGCGAATCCAAGGGTGCCACCCTTGGATTCGCGGTGGATACTGCGTCCATTTGTTATATAGAACCACGTGGGACGGCCGCAGGTGCCTCCTTGCAGTGTTGGTGTCTCCCTTAAAGCCCAGTCACTAAGAGCTCACAGTACAACTTATTGTACATTGATGAAGGTCCTAGACCGAAACGTCTGTATGTATGTACTGCAATTCATTAAAACCACCTTTCTGCATCAGAATCTTTTTGGTGTGTGCCAAGTCTATTTAAATTCAACATCCCCATTGACACACCTCAGGTGCCTCTAAACTTTTATCACTGACTGCCTCCTTTGGCCTCACTTAATGGTCCTCTGCGGCCACTCACAAAGATGGTCACACGCTGGACCTTATCTTCACCCTTCTCTGTTCCCTCACTAATCTCATTAGCTCACCCCTCACCTGTCAGACCACAACCTACTGACATTCTCTTCCCTCTCCTCTTCGACTGCGCAACCCCCACTCCACAAACTTGCTCACCCTCACAGAAATCTCAAACACCTCAATTTACAATCACGCTCTGAGTCCCTTCTCCCTCTCACAGACATAGCTTCCCATCATGACACAGATGCTGCTGCCACCTTTTATAACACCACTATAACAGCAACACTCGATTCGGCTGCTCCCCTCACGCAGAGCAAAACTCGTACAATCAACAGGCAGCCCTGGCTGACCAGCCTGACCAAAGAACTGAGATGGGTTTCCAGGGCCAATGAGCTGAGATGGAAGAGAACCCATTCTACCGAGCACTTCAATGCATACAAGCAGTCCCTTGCCAGCTTCAAGTACACACTCTCTGCCGCAAAAAACACTTACTTTGCATCCCTCATATCCTCACTGTCTCACAACCCTAAACAGCTTTTCAACACTTTAAACTTTCTACTCCGTCCCACAGCACCTCCTCCATCTCCTCTCATTTCTGCTGAAGACTTTGCCTCCTTCTTTAAGCAGATCAATACGATCAGAGAAAGCTTTGGCCTGCAGCCCCCAATGCCCCTCTTAGCCGCCCTGTTCTTCCAAAACTAGCTTCTCCACCATGACAGAAGATCAGCTCTCCACCATCCTGTCAAGATCACACCTCACCACTTGTGCGCTTGACCTGCTCCCGTCCCACCTCATCCCTAACTTTGCCACAGTCTTCATCCCAACTCTAACACACCTCTTCAACCTTTCACTTTCAAATGGTGTCTTTCCCTCATCCTTCAAACATGCCTCAATCACACCCATCCTCAAAAAGCTCTCCATCGACCCGTCCTCTGTGTCTAATTATTGCCCGATATCTCTTCTCCCTTATGCCTCAAAATTACTGGAACAGCATGTATATCTTGAACTGTCCTCCCACCTTTCCTCCTGTTCCCTCTTTGACCGGTTACAATCTGGCTTCCGACTGCATCACTCAACTGAAACTGCCCTAAATAAAGTCACTAACGGCCTACTAACTGCCAAGAGCAAGCAACACTACTCTGTCCTCCTTCTCCTGGACCTGTCTTCTACTTTCGACACCGTGGACCATTCCCTCCTGCTGTAGATTCTCTCATCTCTTGGCATCACAGACTTGGCCCTATCCTGGATCTCATCATACCTAACAGACTGAACACTTAGTGTCTCCCTCTCACACACCACCTCCTCACCTCGCCCCCTGTCTGTCAGTGTTCCTCAAGGCTCAGTCCTCGGACCCCTACTCTTCTCCATCTACACCTTCAGTCTAGGACAGCTCATAGAATCCCATGGCTTGCAGTACCACCTCTACGCCAATGACACGCAGATCTACCTATCTGGACCTGAGCTCACCTCCATACTGACCAAAATCCCACAATGTCTGTCTGCTATTTCAGCCTTCTTTTCTGCTTGCTTTCTCAAACTGAACATGGACAAAGCAGAATTCATCATCTTTCCCCCATCTCACTCTACCCCTCCACCAGACCTATCCATCAATGTCAATGACTGCTCTCTTTCCCCAGTCCCGCACGCTCGGTGCCTTGGGGTGATCTTCGACTCTGCCCTCTCTTTCAAACCACATATCCAAGCCCTTGCCTCCTCCTGCCGCCTCAAACTTAAAAATATTTCCCGGATCCGAGCATTCCTCAATCATGAAACCACAAAAACACTAGTGCACGTCCTTATCATCTCCAGCCTCGACTACTGCAACCTCCTACTCTATGGCCTTCCTTCCAGCACTCTGGCACCACTCCAGTCTATCCTACACTCTGCTGCCCGACTAATCCACATGTCTCCCCGCTATTCCCCTGCCTCCCCCCTCTGCGTGGCCCTTCACTGGCTTCCTATTGTCCAGAGGCTCCAGTTCAAAACCCTAACCATGACATACAAAGCCATCCACAACCTGTCTCCTCCATACATCTGTAACATGGTCTCCCGGTACCTACCCGCACGCAACCTTCGGTCCTCTCAAGATCTCCTTCTCTACTCCCCCCTCATCTCTTCTTCCCACAACCACATACGAGACTTCTCCCGTGCTTCCCCCATACTCTGGAATGCTCTGCCGCAACACATCAGACTCTCGCCAACAACGGAAATCATCAAGAAGACCCACCTGTTCCGACAAGCCTACAGCCTGCAATGATCCTCGGTCTACTGAACCACTGCACAACCAGCTCTACCCTCTCCTAGTGTATCCTCACCCATCCCTGTAGATTGTGAGCCATCGCGGGCAGGGTCCTCTCTCCTTCTATACTTGTGTGTCCCTTGTCTTGCACATGTTTATTGTACTTGTCTATATTTCCCCTTTTCCCTGTAAAGCGCCATGGAATAAATGGCGCTTTATAAATGTATAATAATAATAATGAGCCAGGATGAGGGACATAATACATATGTCTTTATAGGACATATGTCTTTATAGGATCTAGAATGCTTATCAACATGCAAGTGAAGGACCAAGTCAAAATTTTGCACCAGGGCCCATTGGATATTAGTTACACCAGTGATTGTAGTATCTATGGGAAAAACATATACTGTAAATGGCAAAATGTCCATTGTAAAAATGTTTCACCTTTGTTATTGTAAGACTGTTTAACTTTAAGCCTCTTGCAGTGGAAAGACTAGAGCCACCCCCTGTATGTATGGTTCTCTGTAAAGAGAAATGCTGACATTTTAATATTGCTTGAGTACAGATAAATTAAATTAGCCAAAGTCCTAACTAAGGAGATAATTTATTCAAAAGAAATGGAATAAATTAATTTATGAATAAGTCCTGGAATTATTCTGTAAATATGGAAAATCGCAGAGATGTGTGTTCATGATTATGGATCATGGCCTAAGGGTTAATATAATGCATGTGGATTCATATGACAGAATAGTTTATGTATTAAACAGGTAAAGGATTCATAAATACCTTATACATCAGGTACTTTATAAATAAATTAGAATTAAGGCGTATGTGGAGGTAGTCTTGGTGTTGTAAAAGATTGTGTCCAGTGCAGGACTTGGGCATTCAAAGAACACAAAAGATGGAAGTCATGTACTAAAAGTCAAGTATAGAAAGAACACCGTGAGCACAACTCAAGATGGTGCTAAGGTTAGGTTCCCAAACCGTTTAAAGCAACAAATATGAACCTAGCACTCAACTTAAAGGTATTTGTAAGGCGGTTTATTGTAGTACACGAAAAAAGACGTTTCGGTCAATGTGACCTTCTTCAGTTACGTGTTAGCTGTGGAAAGTAAATGCCAATTTTTACGAATGGACTTGTGGATAATATAGGCAAAGGGGTGGAACGTATGTACAAACGGAATGCGGTTTGTTATTCCCTCGTGTGATCGTGTGGGGGTATCTCTTGATGCTTCTAGTAAAGAGGGGGGATATCCTCTTTCTACAAATTTGTTGGTCATCTCATCCAGGCGTAGAGTTCTAGTATCAGTGTTGGTAACAATACGTTTCACTCTTTGATATTGTGATTTAGGTATTGCCCGTTTGGTGGAGGGAGGATGGAGGCTTTCAAAATGGAGGAAGCTGTTCCGGTCTGTACTTTTAATATACAGGTCAGTGGATAGGAAGCCATTGGGATCCTTAATGACCATGGTGTCCAAAAAATTCATGCGCCAAAGATCATGTCCTATGGTGAATTGGATACCGGGCCAGGATGAATTCAGGATGTCAAAAAAAGAGAGCAAGGACTCCAATGAGCCGCCCCATATGCAAAAGACATCATCGATATAGCGCTTCCATATGATGGCATAGTTGCGGAAGAGGTCGTTTTTATAGATGATGCTTTCCTCAAAATCCGCCATATAGGCATTTGCATATGGGGGCGCTACATTGGAGCCCATTGCGTAACTGAAGAAGGTCACATTGACCGAAACGTCTTTTTTCGTGTACTACAATAAACCGCCTTACAATTACCTTTAAGTTGAGTGCTAGGTTCATATTTGTTGATGTACTAAAAGTCAGACCCAGCACTAGACATTACACAATGGGATAGTTGTACTAGTCTTCTCTACTATATAGGCAGCAGAAACTTAATGCGGTTTTACTCTAGACAATCATTGGTAACAAGCATTCTAAAGAACACTCGATTCATGATAACCAGTATAAACAGGTTGATCATAATCACCTAATGAAAGAGTAAAAGCCTTGTTTATCGGCTGAAGTGCTTTTTAACCTTGCTTAAAAATAATCTTTATCGGCAGCACTTTGTTCTGTGCAAACAACACGTGCTGATGAAAACAATGACAGTCTATGTGCACAGAACGATCTGATTGCTGATTGTTCTGTGTGCATCGGAAGCACAGTTGGCCTGTCTAATCAGGCTACTAAACGACTGCCAATTGGCAAATATGCAGCCGATTGGTGGTCAAATAACTCTGCACGTTGGTTAATAGACACCTGCAATTTTGCTGGGTTTAAACATATCAACCGTGTCTGTTGAACAACCACCAATTGGTTATATCCAAGCTAATTGGTCATTAAATTGCCTGTTTGTTTATTAGGCCTCACCCACGACACTTCCAACCTCACAGACCTATCACTAATGCGATCCGTCTGTGAGCATAGAATATCTTTGTTCTCTGCTGCACATCACCTGTTTCCATTGGATGATGTGCTGTTAAGGTCACGTTCACACATTCAGTATTTGGTCAGTATTTTACATCAGTACTTGTAAGCCAAAACCATCAGTGGAACAATTAGAAAGTATAATAGAAACACGTCACCACTTCTGTATTCATCACCCACTCCTGGTTTTAGCTTACAGATACTGATATAAAATACTGATCAAATACTGATCAAGTGAATGTGGCCTAAGGGTTCTTTTACACTTCCTGTGTTTTTTGCGGCCCGTTTTTTTGGGCCGTATTGCTGTGATTGTCACGGTCTCACGCAAAAACAGGCTGCAAAAAACATTCTAGGATCGCCGTTTTTCCCTATTTTGACAAATTGGTGGGAAAAAATACGGCGTTCCGCAAAAACGGTGTACCATAAAAGAGGATACCATTGTTTTTGCGGCACCATTGAAATCTATTGCGGCTGTGTCCATAAGCCATGAAAAATATTGAGCAAGTTTGATATTTTTCACGGCTGTATATACGGCCATATGGCGCACGGCGCCCTGATGAATTTTTGCAGGCCGTTTTGCCGCAAAAACAGCCCGCAAAAACACGGCAAGTTTAAAAGAACCCTAAAAATGATAATTTTTAAGCCTTCTAAAAAAAATCACGACACCTAATGAACAAATGTTTGCTTACTCGTCAGGTGCTTGACAGCCTGTTTAGATGGCCTGATAGTCAGGAATGAATGTTCTAAGTACTATCTTTACACCACCTCTACTTTTAGAACAAAATTTTCATCCAAAATATCTCACATTGGCACATCTTAAGCCACATCCCATCTCTAAGAACGCTTTCAAGTCAACAAGTTTTTTTCAAGTGTTAAATGCATTGAATAAATTCTCCAAATGATAAATGCCATTCTATCAGTTTTGCAGGCAGGAGCATTGTTATTTGTGACTAATTTACAATAGTGGCACACCGAGGGTTCATTTAAGTGTTGATGCACTATGGTAAAATGTTGGTGCCGACATCAAATTTCTGAAACTATATTTTATATTTCAGATTACAAATTAAACTGTAACCCTTAATGAATAGTTGGGATGCTGCTTCTCCAAGACCAAATCCGTCTGTATTTTCTCCTGAAGTTTGCGAAAGGGTTAATAAGATTGTGTGTACAGAAGTGTGCGGGAGTGGACAAGATCAGCGATAGTTATTGACAAGTGGTTACTGAGCGACAGACTGACAGACAGAGGTATTGATGATTCTGAGGATTGCTGACTTGTGTGGTTGAGAAAGCGGACAGCTGACATGGTAAAAAAGAAGGTGGGGGCAGCAGTGCTAGAAGAGTAGAGGGAAGGAGTTATAGAGAACCCCCCATGGTGACATATTCCTAATGTGAAAATCAAAGTCAAATATTTGTTGAAGAAAAACTAACAGTGTGTACCTCTCCGCCATCCATCTGCTGTATATCCAGGCTCTTTCTCCTTTCTATACCTTGCATTTCCTGTTTCCATCTCCATTCTTATTGTACTGTTGGCTGCCTTTTCTTTTTGCGGCTTTTCTGAGCCTCACATATTGTTTTATAGTTTTAGCTTAACAACATATTTTGTTATTTCTTTGTTCAGCTTTCCTGACCATCATTGCAAATATCTCAATAGTTATTGCAGATTTGCCTTTTCACTGCTTTGCTCCCGCAGACTGGAATGGGAATTTAATCTCCAATAAATAGTCAGACTATTATAGTATCATAATCAGAGATGGGCCCCCCCACTGGCCATAGTCTGGCTGAGCATAAAATTTTAACCCCTACCTCCTATCGCTATGGGAGCATGTCAGTTCCAGCCTGGAAGAAAGAGAAAATTTCAGTTCAACTATAGGAAAAACCTTTATAAATTAAATTTTTTTGGTATCATTTACCCCCTCCCAACTCTACATAAGACGAGACCTTTGGTGCTGTTTGTCGGACCCTTGGAAAGGAGGTTTGCTTTGCCGCAGCACTGAAATAGAAGCAACAATGTGGTCTTTGGGGAATTTCTTTTCTAAAGGGCCCGTCACACTAAGCGATATCGCTAGCAATATCGTTCTAACGTCACTGGTTTTGGGACGCAGCAGCGATATTGCTAGTGATATCGCTATGTGTGATACTTACCTCCGACCGGCTCCCCTGCTGGTTATCGCTGATCGCGCGAGAACGGCCTGGGCCATTTCTCGTCGTCAGCTTCCTGCTGTGGCGACGAGCGACGCGTGGAGTCGGGCGGGAGGACGTCTTCATCGCCTCGTCTGACAGGTAAGTAGCAACCGCCGACCACTGCTATGTCGCTGGTGAGATCTGCCTGTTTGACAGCTCACTAGTGACCACTCAGCGATGCACCAGCGATCCTGACCGGGTCATATCGTTGTCGGGATCGCTGGTGCATCGCTAAGTGTGACATTACCTTTAGTTAACAAAACAGTGGCTTGTGACCCTTATTAATCAAGCTGCTGTAACACAACAATCATCATTATCAGCAGTATTATCTATAAAGATACAAAAGGAGCAATTTCTAAACAAATGATCGGCAAACCACAAACATTTTCTTAGTGCCCTAATTGTTTGCACGTGACTTTGTAGTGCGGTAGTACCAACACAATATGTAAGCACATTGGTCTTGTTTTACTGTTTTTGACTTGCACATTCATTTACAATTGTGATGTCACATTTATCATCCGTCCATGGCATAGCTCACCTGGCCCTAAAATGCTCAGGGAGTAAATCATAAAGTCTCTTTTGCCAGAAAACTGTTGTGGAATAGTTGCAATTTTTTGTGCAATCCATAGTTTCTTAAAAGTTTTGCATATTTTTTTGTTTTTTGTTTTTTTCATGCAACTTTTGAAAATGGGACAGAAAGTAGTTGAAGAGGGTGTAGCCTACTACAACCTGAAATATTCACCATAATTTACACTACAAAAATGAAGTAAATTATTGGAGAATGTACTCTAGTTTTTGACATATTCTCCTCTATACTTACTAATGACAAACATCAAGGGGTGTTGCTTGTGTTAGTAAATATCAGGTGCACAGAATGGAATAAATATCTATTCTATTATTTATAAACACTGTTTTTCGGTGATTCCTTTGTATCCCCGTTCATACTGCACCCACACACACAAATCATACACCATTTGAAAGGTAAACTTGCCCCCTTCAGCAAGAAAATAGCCAAACAAACCACACATCCACGATTTGATTACAAAATACAGTTTAAACATTAATTTTCATAAACCTGCAGTAAGGAAAAATGACCTGCAGGTGGCACCACAGTACCCCAAAGCACACTACCAGCACATTTGTAAACATGAACTGCTTTTTTGCTGATTACTTCGCCCCCCCCCACACACACACACACATGATACACCATTTGAAAGGTAAACTTGCTCCCTTCAGCAAGAGAACAGCCAAACAAACTACACATTCACGATTTTATCATTAAATACAGTTTAAACATTCATTTTCATAAACCTGCAGAAAAACACAATGACCTGCAGGTGGCACCTCAACCAGAAAACATTTTTTGGCCTCTACTTATCAAAACAATTTATGGTATTACCTATCTACATATATAAATACCTGTCTGTGTTCATCAGCTCATGAAATACATTTACATTTGACCAGATTGCTTTTTCTGAAATTGCCTGCGCCCCTGACGACCAATGTGCGAAAATTTTGCATGGGCCAAGCTAGTATTTTAGATTTTGCTGCAAATTCCCTCCTCAACAATGTAAACGCAGAGATAACAAGAATAGATAATACAGTAATAGGTGTCATAGTACAGACAATGTAAGGGTACCGTTACACTTAGCAACGCACCAGCGAACCCGACAACGATGCGACCTGGTAATGATCGTTGGTGCGTCGCTAAACGGTCGCTAGTGAGCTGTCAAACAGACAGATATACTCACCGACGCAGCAGCGATCCAGCGATCCATACAACGACCTCGGTTGTCGTTGGTATCTTGTCACACAGCGGCTATTCCGACGACTCCCGCCTGCGTCCATGTGTTCTGCGTCGCCAACGAGGTCTCTCATTGGCGTCAAACATTGCAATGCGCGCTGGCCAGCAGGACATCAGCGATCAGAAAATGGCCCAGGCCATTCGAGCACGATCAGCGAGATCGCAGCAGGGGCCCGCTTGCCACTGCGTGTTACATGTAGCAAGATCACTGTTGCATCACAAAATCGATGACGCTTCATCGATTTCGCTAGCGATCTCGCTATGTGAGAAAGGGCCTTAATACATGCTACCTCCACATTAGTCAGTCTTAGTTCTGTGCCCTCTCAAACTTTTCTCCCCCATTCTGTATCCTTGTACTATTCCCCTCAATAGTCTTTTCCCATGTTTCCCTCTACCTCCTCATACAGTTACCCTTTCAATCTCCATATGCCCTCTATATTGTGCCCAAAACCATCCTATCCCCTCACTCCCAATACTGTGCCTGCATACATTTTTCCCTTGCTCTTCATACTGTGTCTGCACCCATCCCTCCACTCACCATATTGTGTCTTCACCCATCCCCCACTCACCATACTGAGTTTGCAACCATCCCACCACTCACAAATGCTGTGTCTCCACCCATCCCCCATTTAACATACTGTGTCTGCACCCATCCCCCTCTCATGATACTGTCTGCACCCATCCCCTATACTGTGTGCACCCATCCCTCCACCATACTATGTCTGCACACATAACCCCACTCACCATACTGTGTCTGCAAACATCCCTCATACTCTTTCCTCATACATGCCCCATCTCACCTCTTGCTCATCATTCTCTGTCTTCAAATTTCACCCACTCACCATATTGTGTCTGCACCTATCCCTTCCTTGCTCCCCAAACTTATGTCCTCAAATCTTCTCCACACAGAAAAATCTGCCCCACCACAGTAAGTCTACTGCACCATCACAGTAAATCTCCCCCACACACACAGTAAATCTCCCCCACAGTAAATCTTCTCCACCACAGTAAATCTTCCCCAACACAGTAAATCTCCTCTCCCACCACAGTAAATCTCCTGCAGACACAGTAAATCTTTCCCCCACACACAGTAAAGGCCCCGTTACACATAATGATGTCCCAGAGATCCCACCAATGATCCGACATGTATGGGATCACTGGGACATCGTTAGGCTGATCGCTGGTGAGCTCACACATAGACAGCCCCTCCAGCGATCAGGACCAGTGAACAAGCTGGTTTCTAATGTAAACATTGGGTATCCAGGAGCCGCGGCTCTTGGATACCCGCTGTTTAACTTGGAAACCGGCGTACACGCTGTTTCCAAGGTAAACATCGGGTATCTAAGAGCCGCACGGCTCTTGGATACCCGCTGTTTACCTTGGAAACCAGTGTTCAGCGTCGCTGATCGCTGGTCTCTCGCTGCCACATGCAGCGATGCGTGCTGGCCAGCGGGAGACCAGCGATGAAAAAATGGCCCAGGTCGATCCAGCATGATCAGCGATACCTGGCAGGGGGGGCGGTCGCTGATCCCCGTCACACACTGCGATATCGCTGGCGAGATCGCTGTGGCGTCACAAAGTCAGCGATCTCGCTAGCTAGATCGCTGTGTGTGACAGGGCCTTTAATCTCTCCCTCACATAGTAAATCTCTCCCTACACACATTAATTCTCCCCACCCACACAGTAAATCTCCTCCCACACAGAGTAAATCTTCACCCCACACACAGTAAATCTCACCTTCACACAATAAATCTCCCTGTCACACAGTAAATCTCCCCACTCACACAGTAAATCTCCCCCACCACAGTAACTCTCCCCCACCCTAAATCTCCACCTGTTACATTTAATCTTTGTTGTCTTCAGCTCCACTAGTGTGGAACACTTACCGCCAATGTTCTTTGCGCTTCTGTGCAAAGTGACGTCAGCAGCATGACTTGGCAGTCAAAGCCTCAATTGTACACGCGTCTAAAAACGCAAGTTCAATTGATCACTGAGAGCCCGCGTGCTGATCCTTCTGTGAGCCGGCTGTTAGCTTGACAGCCAGCTCAGAGAACGGCTGACTCTCAGTCGTGCGGGGTAAGAAGGGCGACAAAATACTGCCGCCGGTGGAGACACTTCGGACTGCCGCATTAGGTGGCCCGACAGCGCCCACCTTCTGTCTGTGCCCAGGCCAGATACTCCTGCTTCCCCACCATAGTTACTCCTCTGGCTGTGACACACAAATCTGATAAATAAATGAAGCAAGTTTCTGGTATTGTAGAACAGTATTGGAAAAATCTCACTCCAAGGAAGAATTAAATATACACAAGCAAATGTTTCTCAATTTCAAATCTGCTTTGCCTTATGCTGAACTAGACTAATTCATTACTTTTCTGTCCCACAAATTCAAACATTTATTTAAAACTCTAAATTTCTAATTCTGTCCCCCAAAACATCTCCCTACATTTCTTATATTTATTTTACTCACTTATATAGCGCCATTAATTCCACAGCGTTTTACAGACATTATATCAGCTGACTTTGCCACATATTTTAAAAAGGAGATTGACAGCATTAAAGAAAGCCACATAAAATCCTTGCAAAACTTTTACATAACTGTTTATAACCTTCTACTCCACTTTAGTGTTGAAAAGCTTTCCAACCTACTTTGAAAATCACATCCACTACCTGTAGACTTGATCCAATATCATCCCACTTTATCCCCAGATTTATTACTGTTTTTACCCTAAACCTGCAAATATCCTCTTCAGGGAGAAAAAGCACCTAAACTCTAGCACCACCTATTGGATGTATCAATCATAAAAAATAATATTGACCCTTTAGCGAGCCTTGCCACATGACTTAAGATAAGAAGCCAACTTGGGAACTCGATAGGCAGGTACGTGCTACAGGGTGTTTGCTCCTCTTCACTGCAAAGAAAGAGATATGATTTGGTTAGGTGAGAGGCCTTTAACTGGGTGGGCTAAATGCACATGGCCGTTTTCCTGAAGCGGATTCACTGCTGGTATGGTCATCACTCTGTCAATGGTATTATTTACTCTGTACTGTGAGGTACAGAGAGCGGACGATGTCCAAACGGAAGTCGCCCGAAAAATGAGCTTGGCAAATCTTTCAACCACTTCAGGGTTTCTTAAGCAAATAAAAGAAGGGACATATGAGGAACATGCGCCCAGCAATGTCATTTTGAAATTGCTGTGCATTTGTGCATTTTATGGGGTGCTTTTGTGTCGCTTTTTTAGACAAATTCCGCTTGGAGAGTGCCACACCGGCTTAAAAAGACTCATCGCTTCAACCTTTAACAACAGAAGTTTTCCATTTTTCGCTTAAATATACAACCATTGTTAAGAAGCCATCCCATAAACACATCTTTTTGTCCAGATATTACCCATCCCACATCTCCTGTTTGCCTTAAAAATTGCTTGAACAGTCTTCCCACTTTTTTTTCTACAATCTGGCTTTCAGTCCCACCACTCTTCTTACATAGACCTAAAGTCCACTACTGGACAACCCTTTCTTAATGTTGCTGCGTAAATGTTTAAAATCTTTGCTTTTTAGCACCAGCACTGCTACTCCACTCTTAGTTCTGTGTCCCCTGCTGGTCTTCTGACATGCTCAATACAGAATAAGTGTCAGAACAGATTTATGGCTATGTAGAAATACAGTATACTTGTGCACACTGCATAAAACTGATTAATTTTATCATGCAATAGTTGCTGATCTCAAACTGAGGTTGTTAATACAGTGGGTGCAAAAAGTATTCAGACCCTTCTAAATTTTTTACTCTTTGTTTCATTGTATCCATTTGGTAAATTCAAAAAAGTTCATTTTTTTATCATTAATGTAGACTCTGCACCCCATCTTGACTGAAAAAAAACCCAAATGTAGACATTTTTGCAAATTTATTAAAAAAGAAAAACTGAAATATCACATGGTCATACTCATAAGTATTCAGACCCTTTGCTCAGACTCTCATATTTACCATATATACTCGTGTATAAGCTGAGTTTTTCAGCCCTTTTTTGGGCTGAAAAAGACCCTCTCGGCTTATACATTAGTCATACAACTGAAAGCCAGTGAGGGAGGGGGAGCAGGAGACATGATACTCACCCTCCTGGTGTCTGCATATCCAGCTCTGCTACATCTCAGTCCCGGCATCTGTATCTCCCTTCCTGTCTTCTTCCTGTGTGGTCACATGGTACCGCTCATTAAAGTCATGAATATGGAGGTGTCTCCACTCTCATAGGGGTGGAGCCGCATGTTAATGACTTTAATGAGCGGTACCATCTGACCGCATAGGAAGAAGACAGGAAGGGAGATACAGACGCCGGTACTGAAATGTAGCAGAGCCGAATATGCAGACACAAGGAGGGTGAGTAGCAGTGGAGGAGGGTGAGCCAGTCATGCCATAAGGATGCCATAAGGAGAGGTGAGTATGTAATATTTTTTTAAAATCGCAGCAGCAGCATTATTATATGGGGCATATATGGAGCATGTTATGGGCCACCAATAACCTTTGTGCAGCATTATTATATGGGGCATATATATTAATATGGAGCATGCTATGGGCCACCAATAACCTTTGTGCAGCATTATTATATGGGGCATATATTAATATGGAGCATGTAATGGGCCACCAATAACCTTTGTGCAGCATTATTATATGGGGCATATATTAATATAGAGCATGTTATGGGCCACCATTAACCTTTGTGCAGTATTATATGGGGCATATATTAATATGGAGCATGTTGCATTTCCCACCCTCGGCTTATACTCGAGTCAATAAGTTTTCCCAGTTTTTTGTGACAAAATTAGGGGGGGCTGGCTTATACTCGGTTCAGTATGTCACATGCTGTCCATTTCCTTGTTATGCTCCTTGAGATGGTTCTACTCCTTCATCATTGGAGTCCAGCTGTGTTTAATTAAACTGATAGGACTTGATTTGTAAAGGCACACACCTGTCTATATAAGACGTCACAGCTCACAGTGCATGTCAGACCAAATGAGAATCATGAGGTCAAAGGAATTGGCGAGGTAAAGAAGAACCCAAAGATCACTGTAGCTGAGCTCCACAGATGCAGTAGGGAGATGGGAGAAAGTTCCACAAAGTCAACTATCATGCAGCCCTCCACCAGTCGAGCCTTTATGGCAGAGTGGCCTGACGGAAGCATCTCCTCAGTGCCAGACATATGAAAGCCCGCATAGAGTTTGCTAAAAAATACATGAAGGACTCCCAGACTATGAGAAATAAGATTCTCTGGTCTGATGAGGCGAAGATAGAACTTTTTGGTGATAATTCTAAGCGGTATTTGTGGGGAAAACCAGGCAATGCTCATCACCTGCCCAATACAATCCCAACAGTGAAACATGGTGGTGTCACGCTATGAGGGTGTTTTTCAGCTGCAGGGACAGGATGACTTGTTGCAATTGAAGGAAACATGAATGCGGCCACGTACAGAGATATCCTGGATGATAACCTCTTCCAGAGTGCTCTGGACCTCAGACTTGGCTGAAGGCTCACTTACCAACAAGACAATGACACTAAGCACACAGCTAAAATAACAAATGAGTGGCTTCAAAACAACTCTGTGGCCATTCTTGACTGGCCCAGCCAGAGCCCTGACCTAAACCCAATTGAGCATCTCTGGAGAGGCCTGAAAATGGCTGTCCACCAACGCTCACCATCCAACCTGACGGAACTGGAGAGGATCTGCAAGGAAGAATGACAGAGGATCCCCAAATCCAAGTGTGAAAAACTTGTTGCATCATTCCCAAGAAGACTCAAGGCTGTACTAGCTCAAAAGGGTGCTTCTACTCAATGCTGAGAAAAGGGTCTGAATACTTCTGACCATGTGGTAATTGAGTTTTTATTTTTGAATAAATTTGCAAAAATTTCAATATTTCTGTTTCTTTTTCAGTCGAGATGGAGTGCTTAGTGTACATTAATGAGAAAAAAATGAACATTTTTGAATTTACCAATTAGCTGCAATGAAACAAAGAGGGAAAAATTTAAACGGGTCTGAATACTTTCCGTACCCACTGTAATTTTAAAATGCGAGTATAATACGTATAATAGTAATAAATAATAACCTACGAGACTAACAGTGGTTTTGGCCCTTGACCGAGAGTTATCATAAGTTTCCTACCAACCACCATAATTATTATATATATTCTTGACTTGGATCAATGTGATATTTGAGCAGTATTTATCACATTTATCACGTGCATTTTTGTGGCCCCACATGAGAAATATAATAAATGATAGGTCTAATAGCTGTGGGGCACTTCTATGGATCTTCATACCAAGTGCATTAATTGTTGACAATATATATTTACAGTTTGATGGTTACCACCAAAGCCATTCCCCATTATTAAGCAGTTGTAGTGATCAGACATCTCCTACTGAGTGACTACATTATCCTATTTTATCCAATATACTGTTAGAATCTTGGCACTTATATTGTGACAAAATGTATTTTTGTTTTATAGCTGTATATTTGATTTATAAGCAGATCTGTTCTATATGGGTCAGTTTATGGGATCATACGGCATGTAATTTACCATTTTCAAGAAAATACACGATTAGGCCTATGTATATGCCCAAAGCTTGCAATTTGTTACCATCTTTTCAGTTAGCCATTAAAAGGTATGAACCACTGAGGACTTGCAAATCTTAATATTTTTCAAAACTGTCTTTAAATACATGGTTATTAGTATGGGAATAGAGGGAAAGCATAGTAGAAGAATACTCATTTCAACCACAATTGATAAGGCAAGGCAACAGAATGAAAAGGATGGGAGCTAGTAGAGGGCCAAGTATTAAATCCAGAACTTGTCTTTTCAGAGCATAAAGAGGTCAAAACCCTTGAACAGTATCATTTACCCGCCCCTGTCTGAGCCCTGGGCTGGCTGAGGCAGCACACTTCTGCTCAATAGCACGCATCATAAATAGAACATTATCTGCAGGGCCAGTAGCACATGGTCCCAGCTCGGTCCCTCACCCCGCCTTCACTCACCCAGCTACCTCTCAGCACTGGTCGTAAGCAGAACACGCTTTATAGCGGCTTCATGCCATAAGGCTTCTATTAACCCTTTTGTTGCTGCTTTCCCGTGACTGAATCATCTAAAGAAATAATAGTCTGATGGTTTCCACCTTCCGATTTAGCCATCTATGCCTTTTCACTACTTGAATTTTACTCTGTAATACTGCTCCCTCTCTGTCTCTCAAGCATGTGTCATACTAGCTGCTATGAATAAAAATCATGATTATACCTGTGCTATCATTTGGATGTGAACAGTGTGAGTTTTATAATGTCCCCGCAGCAAAACAACCAAAAAAAAAAAAAGAAATCTGACATCTGGGGGCCGGTAAAGGCACAGCATATTATCATAGCCTTACCCATCATTTTCTTTGGAACTGATTTCCTAATTTTCTCTCTTATTTTCTTTGTCATGTTGAACCTTTATTTTCACCTCTATCTTTTGCATGATTTTTGCCTGTCCATGCCTCCCCTCCTTGTCTCTCCTATTCTCTCTAGTAAACATATACTCAATCCATGGGAGACAATCCTGCTGCTGCCACTGCCTTGTGCATGCCTTTGTCTATCCAGCCCCCCTCTCTTGTCCCCAGGGTCTCTTCCCGCTTTGCTATAATGGGAGGCTATTCACAGAGATAAATGGTCAGGCTGTGGTGGGGCCTCACCTGAGGGGATCCCCCCCTTTAACTAATAGCCTTTTAATTTTCTGCCAGAAGGGCACAGACAGAGGAGGCAGAAATCAATCACACATCCATCTTCATCATTCCTGTCTAGGGAGTGTTTGGAGCGGAGTACCCTCCTGGGTATGAGTCAAGAGGAGAGAGGGTGAGAAAGACCAATGAACAGGCTACCCTTTATGTGGCAATGCAGAGGGGTAATAAATCTCTGAGTTACCATCCTATCACTTCATAGATGGTTTTCCCGCTAATCACATTCCGTGTTGATAATTTCAAGTTTTGAAATAAATGTATCAAGCAACGTCTCAGGGGAAGATGCATGATCATAGAGGAAGAGAGGGCTATTGAGAGATCAATATGCAGGGAAATGATCGTCTGTGGACCTTATGTAACAATATAATTGTTTCAGATACAGAATAAAGGTATGGTCTTGAATTGTTGGTCTACATAAAATACTGAGTATCCCATGAGTCTCGTAAAAGGTGGAGCTGTCGTTTCACTTCTACAGGTTGTTGTTGGAACACGATTGCAAGTCCCCAACTGACCGACCCAATCAATGACCTGTCATGGTGGTATGAGAAAAAGACTTTCACGTCATGGCAAACCTCACAACCAGCAGGGTGCAGATACATCCTGACCCAGCGAGGAGCATAGTCACTGCCTATCGATATCTCTCACTGTGCGCTAGGTAGAAGTACTGGACTATATAAATACAATGATGGGAATCATTTTTTTTACACGCACAGATGACAAAGATCAACATTAAACATTGTGGGTTAGTCTTTTCAACCTTTTTTCTGGCAACCATTGAAAATAAATAGACAATGTCTCCAGCCAACAAGCAGATTATCAGTGTGCAGTGTCTGTGATGAAAAATTACTTTTCCCATAATGTTAAGTACCAGAGGAAATTCTGTGTACTAATTAACCTAGCTAGGAATACTGGTAGTACGTTTTATCAATTTAGCAGAGCAATTGCAGCCCTTGCCTTCACCTGGGGCAAAATTTCAGATTGCTGCCATACTGTGATATACACTTAAATATTAAATAAAAAAATGAAATAGATATGATTAAATTATTAAGCATTTAAGACAGTATTAATAAAGCTGTCCCAATGTTCTATATCAGCATACATCACGTTGTGGTGCACAAAGTGCTAAAGATTTATTGGTACATTGGAGCATTTATTAGACTTTGAACTTCCGTCAGGTAATGTAATGAAACTCATAGAGTCAAGTAATGGCTGCATTCACTTATCAAGCGAGCTGTTACACCTGGAACAGGTAGCAGTGGTGCTTGAGTTTAGATTCTAGCAATGTCAGGTAGGCTATGGTTAAATCCTAGCCCTGCGGGCTTTGACTAGTACACCGCTATAGGCTAGGTGTTCAACTAAGTCTGCTGGGGAGGCATAGCAAACTGGATATTTCTTGAAGTTGACGAGAGAAACAAGCCAGAATCTCTATGAGAATCGTCTGCACTGGCCGTGTGCACCAAACTGCAAGTATCAGTGGTTGCTATGGACAATAGCAGTTTGGTTTAACTGAACTAGGGCTGAACTAGCGGTGTCTGAAGTAGCCAGGGTCTATTTATTATTATTATTCTTTGCTTATATAGTGTTACCTTTTTTCACAGCGCTTTACATACATTGTCATCTCTGTCCCCAATAAGGCTCTCAATCTAAATTCCCATTCAGTATGTCTTGCTAGGGATTTATGTTTATGATTTTGTTGTTTTCGTGCTCTGTAACCTATGGAAAGCAATAAAAAAAGCACATGCTTGGACTAAAACTGCATTGCCTGTGTGAATGCTGCCTAAGGCATAATGCCTATCAATCCCAACAATTGGTGGAGAATGCGGGCAAGAAGCATGAAGTCACAGAGAGCATAGGCGATTGCAGTGTAATTATTGAATGTCCTGACTAAAGGTAGATACAGCATTGCAAGCACAGTCTGTTAAGCAATTAGTTCAGGTGCATAAACAGCAGCAGCAGATATAGTAGCACCAGCAGCAGCAGCAGGCCCAACAGGAAACCAACAAATTTGTGATCCAGCAGTATGACCAGCAGCAGCAACAGGAGTTAAAGTTGCAGCTTCTTCAGCAGCAGTTTCAGCAGATGCATTAGTTTCAGCAGCAGCAGTTACAGCAGGTTCAGCAGCAGCATCAGCAACATCAACAGATGGCTTTCCTGATACAAATTGTCCAGGCCAGTGAGATGGCATCACCCGCCAGCCAAAGTGAAGGTAGCAGTCTGAGGTGAACAGTATGGGAGGCCTTGCAGAAAATAACTCTGGAGGACGACGTCTACTCTTTTCTGACTGCCTGTGAAAGAGTGGCAGAAAGGGATAAACTGCTCTCAGAGTAATGGGCAGAGGTCTTAGCAATGTATCTTACTAGGGAACCACAGGTGTATTATGACCTTGTCCTGCAGGATGCCAAGGTGTGTGATAAGCTGGAGGTGGAGATTATGGCATGTTTGGGTGTAACCCTGGTGCTACCAAAAGTACAAGCCTTCTTGGTCCTAGATGTTCTACCTGAAACTTGCTCTCCGACAAAAATGGTGGAAAGAGTGGTAGAGGACTGATATATCCACTCATTACATAAATCTGTGCAAAGCTGGTTTGCCAAAGGAAATCCCCAGAACACAGATGACATAGTGAGTCTGGTGAGAAGATACATGGCTACGGAGAACCCCCTGAATAGTCAAGGGAAAATTAGTTCACCTGTCAGGGATACCCAGATCAAGAGGCTCCAGATCACATCTGAGGGGAACCCAAGGTCCCAGGAGAGGTTAAAGGTATGTTCAAGGGGTATACCTCGTCACATTGCCTGTTGGAAATCTCGTGTCCCTGGCCATTAAGCAGCCAACTGCCTATGTGTACAGTGCAAGAACTGTCAAAAATTAGAATGAAGAGGGACTCTGATACACGCTGTATTAGACATAAAGCCACAGTTTGAGCGTACCTTGTGTGACACATTCCAGGTATCTCTGTATGAATTGTAGGAATTTGCTCTCGTAGGCAGTGGCTGGGCCATAGTAAAGAAGCAACACACAGGCTTAGAGTCCAACTTCAGTGGTTTACTGACACTTGAAACAGCAGGATAGCATAAAATAAAGGGAAAACACAAACATACTCCAGCTTGGAGAACATTGGTCTCAGACTCACCCTTGCACGGGACGGGTTTAACTAAGCGGCTGCCCGATCAGCTGCGTCCGCCAGGTGCCATTCCCAGGGTTGTTTTGAGTCTTGCTGCTAAACCTTTGCAGCATGGATAGTCCAATAAAACAAGTTCAGGCTAACTCCAGCCAAGTTCCTCATACCTTGCACACACACTCTCCCTGTGCCAAATAGTGATGTGTCGATGGGAGCCGGCACCCCAGTGAGAGCCACTAAAATCCCTGATAGGCTCTCACTGGGCATAAAGTCACGGTGTTCGGCAGATATAATTCCGCCCACCCGAACAAAACTCCGCCCACTCAGCAATTTAATTAGTTCCTAGAAAGTGGGTGAGGTGCATGCGGAAGGTGGGCAGGGTTTGGAACACCTGAGCACGTATGCAATAGGGATCCATTTAGGATCCAAAAAGAGTCTGCCCTTTTTGATGAGCGGAGCCGGCTCTTTTTGGTGAGTGGAGTCGAGAGCTGGATCACCAAAAAGAGCCGGACTGTCCATCACTAGTGCCAAACAACAATCTCCATTACATAGCCCATAACCCCACCCACAGGTGACGTACATATCACATGGCTGATCACATGACCGTGACATCATTGCAGGTCCTCCACATTAGGGAAAATCCTAGCCAAACTTTATCCTGCTGGGAGAAATATATCTCCCATCCATCACTACACCCTTTGCTGCACCACAGTATCTATTATTGTTGCTATCATTACAAGAACTGTTAGACTTTCCGGCATAAAATCCTATCTTTCAATAAAACCGGTGTTTTGTTTCAACTTCCTCGTCTACTGTACTGTATTTGATTCCTGCCAGTCGGTGTTGTTCAGGGACCACTTCAAGTGGCACTGCGATTAGGGTACGGTCACAGAGATGGAGGCGGGCGACACCAATGGTAGCAATACTAATGTGAGTACCACAGGCAATGGTGGAACCCCTGCAAGGGCACTCCCTATGGGCACTTTGTTTTGTGTGCTGCCCTGATTTGAAGGCCAGAATATGCCACTGTCCGATTGGGTGACCAGATTGCAGAGTGTTTCTAAGATTTATAATGTCAGCCCAGAGCTACAAGTGGAGATTGCTCTGGCTGCCCTGGAGGGTGAGACCCGCAGAAACATCTTCCTGCAACCGAAATCCATGCATAACAAACTGAAAGAGATTGTGACATTTCTGGAGGAGATATACGGAGAAACAGCTAGTCTGGGTCATCTCCAGGCAAGGTTCTTCGACCAGCTACAGTGGGAAAGGGTATGGGTATCCCAATATTCCATGGCACTAGGAAGTACTAGCAAAAGAAAGAAGCAGAGGGAGTAGGTGGCATAGGATCTGTGGACCAGTTACTACAAAAAAAATTTATCCTAGGACTCTACCGTACTCCCCTGAGGCAGGTCCTGCTTGATCAAGTTAGAGTGGACCCTGCTTTAAGCTTCCGGCAAATATTTGTGGATGCGGTGACCAGAAGTAAAGAAGAAAGCTATGCTTCCAGAGTGGTCCAGACCCAGACCGTCACAACTTTTGGAGGTGCAAAGAATGAAGAGGCTCTGATCAGAGTAGTGCAGATCTGCAGAATTCCCTGAAGATTTTGCAACAGAAGTTGACTCAAATTGAAAAATAGATGGGGACTGGCTCTGCCCCTGAGTCCGCCTGCCCAGACCTGCAATATCCCTGTCGGGTTTTCCCCAAGGCTCCCAAACCTGAGCCTCCCTATGCAAGTCTGCTGAACCCCTACTGTCCTCCAATTACTATGCCTGTGTGTGGACTGTTCCACCAAGCTACTCAATATCGTCCACTGGTGGGACCTTGTCTTGAGCTAATCTATCCAGGACCCCATCGTCCTCAACCAATGCTAGCTAATGAGGTTCTAAGGGCGCCTCCCGCACTCAAGTGATGAGAGAACCATCAGGAAGCACAGTGTTGGCGGTGTGGAGATGGAGGAGACACTGCGCTAGAGGATGTTGGAGTGTTTTTCGAGGACATCCAGAACCGCTGTTAAACTACTGGCCCCTGTAGTAGTGGGGCGCACTGCAAGGGAGTTAGAGGGACAAGCCACCCAGCAGAACTCCAAACATTTGGTTGCAGGGTGTCCCATAATGCAAGCTGAGTTTGAAGGCATCCCAGTGGACACAGGTAACGACCATGCCTTAGTCGTACTTCAACTGTTACTTTCAAGCAATGGCCAAACCAGAGTGGTAGATGCTAACCTGGGTAACAGAGGATAATTAGCAACTGATCCTTGTCACAGGGGTCAGGTGGATGAATGTGCAGCTATGTGTACAACATGTGGGAAAAAAAGGCATTCTGCTGGTTCAAGAGCCATGCAAACAAGATGTACTGGTGATAATGGGCATGAATATCTTGCTAGAGTTAAGGGCCTTTCACACATAGCGAGATCGCTAGCGATATCGCTAAAGCGTCACCGATTTTGTGACGCAACAGCGAAACCGCTAGTGATCTCGCTTTGTGTGACACGTACCTGCGACCGGCCCTCCCGCTGGATATTGCTGATCACGCTCGAATGTCCTGGGCCATTTTTTCCTCGTTGGCGTCCCGCTGGCGCCAACTAGCGCCTCATGGACGCAGGCGGAAGTCGTCATCATCGTTGCGGTGTGACAGGTAAGAGTGACCGCCGTCGGATCACTTATCGCTGCTGTGTCGCTGGTGAGATCTGCCTGTTGGCAGCTCATTAGCGACCAATTAGCGATGCACCAGCGATCCTGATCGGGTCGTATCGTTGTCGAAATTGCTGGTGCATTGGTAAATGTAACGGGACCCTTAGACCAGGTCATGTTCACTAATTGGGGGCCTGGCTACTGGAAACAGGCCACTCCACACAAATCCACCCGGACAGCATTCCAATGACTGATCTGTATCTGTGGAACACAGAAGAGCATCCAAATTCACTAGTCTGTGAGAGTTATCTGAGTGCCGGGAAGGGTTTCCCTCACCCTCGCCCAACATTTTAGTGTTGGGTCTAATCCAGGGGTGTGCAATTAACTTTCCCGAGGGGCCACATGAGAGACCGTGACTGTTATGGAGAGCCGAATCAATAGGCTGAAATTAATTCTACTTGATATTAATATTGACAATAATATTAATATTAATTGTATTACTTAATATTGAGCAGGATAAAGTATGCTGACATCCCCCTATATATAGTCTGTACCTGAGTACAGCCCCTTCTGTATATTGTATGAGCCCATACAGCCTCGGCATATGCGGCATGCGCCCCACACATCCTCCCCATACGTGGAATGAGCCCCCACACAGCCTCCACATATACTGCATGAGCCCCACACCTTCCCCATATACTGCATGAGGCCCCCGACGACTCATTATATATACTGAATGAGCCCCACACAGCCTCCCTATATATACTGCATGAGCCCCACACAGTCTCCCTATGTATACTGCATAAGCCCCACACAGCCTCCCTATATAAACTGCATAACACCCACACAGCTTCCCTATATATACTGCATGAGCCCCAAACAGCCTTCCTATATACTGAATGAACCCCACACAGATGCCCCACACAGCCTCCTTATATACTGCACGAGCCCCACACAGCCTCCCTATATGTACTGCTTGAGCCCCACACAGCCTCCCCATATACTGTATAAGCCCCACAGCTTACCCCATATGCAGCATGAGCCCCACACAGCCCCCCTGTATATACTGCAAGAGCCCAACACAGACTCCCAATATACTGCATGAGGCCTCACATAGCCTTCCCATATACTACATGAGGCCCCTCACAGCCTCCCCATATACTGCATGAGGCCCCACACAGCCTCCCTATATACTGCATGAGCCCCATACAGCCTCCCTATATATACTGCATGAGACCCCCATAGACTCCCCATATGCAGCATGTCACCATCATTGCCTCCCCATGTTTAGCATGTCACCCCATAGCCTCCCCATGTGCAGCATGTCACCCCATAGCCTCCACCTTGTGCAGCTTGACACCCCCATAGAATTCCCCATATGCATCATGTTACCCCCATAGCATCCCCATGTGCAACAGGACACCCCCATAGCATCCACATGTGCAGCATGTCACCAGTGTGGGAGGAACGGCCCCCGTCGAGTGTCCGGGCCGGAACCAAGGGAGCCATCATCTGGATTCTGGGGGAGTTCGAGGACGGACCGTTGTTACAGCAACAAATATGAACCTAGCACTGTGAGTGCTAGGTTCATATTTGTTGCTCTAACGGTTTGGGAACCTAACCTTAGCACCATCTTGAGTTGTGCTCACGGTGTTCTTTCTGGACCGTTGTTACAGACAGATGGGCTGGGGGAGGGACCAGTATAAAGGAGGCGGGGAATCCCCGGGATGATGAGTCAGCAGACCGACACAGAGACAGCAGGAGACCGTGGGAGCAGCTGAAAGCGAGAGCGACTCACCAATGCCAGGGAGGACGCTCACCGAGGACTCCAGAAGGACGGTACCAAGGCAGTCATCCGGGACTTGCTGCCCCGCTCCAGCCCGCGGCCACTGCGGCCCCAGTTCAACCCGCGGCTGCTGCCGCCTCCCCTTAGCCCGCGGCTGCGGCCTACCCGTGGTCACCCGCGGCCGCTGCCATCTTGTTCCAGCCCGCGGCTGCGGCCTGTTCCCCGCCACCCGCAGCCGCCCTGTTCTCACCAGTGGCCGCGACAAGTACAGTGCCGCCGGCGGCCACCACTGTCCCACTCCGGTCCGCAGCAGGAGCCGAGCCTCTGCTGGCCGCGGACTCCCCGTCGCAGCCGTTAGCTGTGCAAGTCGTCTGTAATTTGCCACCCTACATCGCTGCCGCTTGCCCCAGTCCGGGGACTGCAACCCACCAGTCCAAGGACTCCGCCGGGGCCTGTGGGGCTTCAGTGTCATCAGCGCGCCGGAGCGCGCAAAGACTTTGCCAACTCCTCAGCAACTGGACCCAGCGACTACTACGCCAAAAGACCACCATCCCGAACTGCGAGGGACGTCTGGACGGCTAAGTTGACTATATATTTACGGACCCGTAATCGGCCATACCGCGGCCCTATAGTGATCGGCTATTGCCGGAAGTAGTCGTGTTCTACCTGTTTGTGTTTGCTTGTTTTAGAGCCCCTGCGAGGGCAACTCGTGTTACCCCTTTTTGGTGATCAAGCCGTGACTGAGGAAAGTTCCCTCTAGTCTTATAAACGTTATTATAGAAAGCACCAAATTGTCTCGTGACTCGTCACTGCATCCTGCGTACCTGCAATTACCACATTTGGCGAAGTCGGCAGGATGCAGTCTCCGAGCGTGGACAACGAGGGCCCCTGGCCCAGCATTTCTTTGGGGACCATGCTAAGCAATCTACCCAGGTTCTCTGGCAGCAATACTATGCTGTGGAATTGGACGGAGCGAATGCGTGGGTTATTCAGGATGCATCCGCTTACCCCTGACCTAGAGGCAAAAGTGGCCCTGATGGCGTTGGATGGGGAAGCCCGGGATACCATAATGTTGAGGCCCCGGGGGCAGCGAAACACCTTCGTCAGGGTGTTACAGATGTTAGAAGAGGCCTATGGGGACCCGACCGATGTGGAGGAACTGAGAACCCAGATGTTTAGACGCATGCAGAAAGAGGGGGAAACAGTGACCCAGTATATGAATGTTTTGCAGGAACTGTTTTTAGCCATTGAAAGGAAGGATGGAGATGGCGTGGGGACAGTGGACGTAACATTATGTGACCTGTTAGTGACCGGGTTACGAAACACCCTGACAAGACAGGCTTTGCGAGAGCGGGTGCGAGTGGACCCACATCTGACATTTTCAGAGATAGGGAAGGAGGCACGGGATCGGGAGCAGGAGCAAGAGGTGACGGTCCCCGTGGGGATGGCTCGGAGTATCGAAGCATCCGTAAGCGCCCTGAGCGAACCCCACTGGGTACAAGAGGTGAAGCAAGAGATACAGAGTATTAAGGGTGAACTGGCCAAAGCCAAGAAAGCGGCGACAAGGAGTCGGCCAAGGCCGAGTAAAGGAGGCATGAACCATCGTAGCCCCCACCCAAGTCAGTCCCCACGACCATTTGCCTGTTACGATTGTGTAGAATTGGGATGCTCTGCCCGAGAGTGCCCACGTTCCAGGGGGAACCTGCCCCGCTGGCCAAGAGCAGCAGAGGACCCTGAGCCATGGGGAAGCCGCCAGGAGCTGGAGCTCATCACACGGGGTGGAGGAAGTCACGAAGACCTGGTCATGCGATGCCCAGTGGTATGGGCAGAGATCGAAGGCCATGCCGTGCGATGCCTAGTAGATACGGGATCGTAAGTTACGACCATGCCAGAGACTTATTTTCGGCAGCATTTTCCCGAAGCAGTGAGACCTCAGTGGGGGACAGTGATAAACTCGGCCACCGGGGAGTGGTCCTGACCCAGAGAGACACAAACAGCAAGCATCCGGTTATTCTGGGTATGAACATACTACGAGAGTTTGGCAACCTCCTCCTCAATGAACCCACACAAGAGACTCTGAGCCACTGGGGTTCTCGCACGGCCCAAGGGCAGGTCTTCCAGCGGTTGGTGTGGGAGGCGCGAGTGTTCCAGGAGTGCCAGGAGGGTGAGGCGCTGGGCAAGGTCATCGCACTGGTGGCCCCCCCGCTCGTGCTTCCTCCAAGGCAGATGGTGGTAGCACTGCCGATCCATGCCCCGATGCCACTGGAGGGCATGGAGGTGCAGGTGGAACCATGTTACTCGGAGTGCCCGCACCCTGGCATACTTGTAGCCCGCTCCCTGGCCACAGTGAGGGAGGGGACTGTCCTGGTGCATTGTGTCAACCTGGAAGACCAAGATATCGCCCTGAAGCCCCGGGCCGAAATGGCCAAACTAGTGAGGCCTTTGGAGGAGATGCTGCCGGACCCCACGGTCCAGTTGAAGGTGCAGCCCGAAGATCCTTGAGCAGTAACGGTACGAACCCAACAGACTGCCGTATCCTCGACCGAGAAGAAACGTCGAGCCATCCTGGAGAGAATGCGGGCCAAACTTTCCGGCCTAGCGCCAGCCCAACTTCTCCAGGTAGAGACACTTCTTGGACAATTTTACAGTGTCTTCGCCAGCCACGAGGACAACTTCGGATTTACCACGGCCATCACGCATGGGATCCCCACGGCAGGAGCGGCCCCCATCCGGGAGCGATATCAGCAAATACCACCGCAGCTATACCAGGAAGTGAAGACTCTATTAGCTCAAATGCTCTGGAAGGGGGTCATACGAGAAAGCCAGAGCCCTTGGGCAGCCCCTATTGTCCTGGTTCGGAAAAAAGATGGCACTCTGTGTTTTTGTGTGGATTATCAGAAGTTGAACGCCTGCAGCATCAAGGATTCGTATTTATTGCCCCGCATAGAAGAGTCTTTGTCCGCCCTGGGGAACGCAACGTACTTCTCAACCCTAGACTTGGCCAGTGGGTACTGGCAGGTGCCGATGTCGGAGGAAGAAAGAGCCAAGACGGCATTCATCCTTCCCATGGGACTGTTCGAGTTCAATCGGATGCCGTTTGGGCTGGCCAACGCCCCAGGAACTTTTCAGCAGTTGATGGAGCGGTGTCTAGGAGACCTCAACTTTGAAGCCACGTTGATATACCTGGACGATATTATCATCTATTCTGCCATGTTCGAGGACCACCAGAGGCGGTTGGGGCAGGTGCTCGGCCAGCTGCAGAAGTACGGGTTAAAGGTAAAGCCCCAGAAATGCCACCTGTTCCACACCCAGATCGAATACCTGGGGCACACTGTCTTGGCAGAGGGCGTCCGACCATCCCTGGAAAAGTTCGCTGCCGTCCAGGGGTGGAATACCCCAGAAACGGTAAAGGACGTACGGGCCTTCTTGGGGTTGGCCGGCTACTACCGTCGATTCGTGAAGAATTTTGCATGCCGAGCTTGAGCCCTGCAAGACCTGCTGAAGGGGGCTCCCGCCGGCGCGAATGGACGGAAGATTCAGTGGCAGCAACCGCAAGAGGATGCGTTTCAAGATATCAAAGCTGCTCTCTCGGACGTCCCGGTATTGGCGTATGCGGATTTCTCGCAACCGTTCATCCTGCATACCGACGAGAGCCTCCAGGGACTAAGAGCTGTGTTGTCACCGGTGCAGGATGGCCGGGAGAAAGTGATTGCCTACGGTAGCCGGTCGCTGCACGACTCAGAACGTAACCGGACAATTTCAGCTCCTTTAAGCTCGAGCTCCTCGTGGTAGTGTGGGCAATTACGGAGGGATTCGCAGAGTACCTGGCAGGCTCCGAAGTAATAGTGCGGACCGATAGCAACCCGTTAGCCCATTTAGAGAACGCCAAACTGGGGGCCCTGGAGCAGCGGTGGGTGGCTCGGATGGCCAAATTCAAGCATAAGATCATCTACAAACGGGGTGCTGAAAAAGTGCACGCCGACGCGCTCTCCAGAATCCGACACCACCCAAGGAAGAAGTCGAGACGACGAATTAGAAGCAGACGAGACGCCATTTGCCCTCACCACCGCCGCGCCTACAGTCAACACGCAGGAAGTGCCTCATCCGGGGCTCCTAGGAGGGATGCTGGAACAGCCCCGTGACAAATGGAATCAGCAGCAACAGGAAAATACAGAAGTTGGACTCCTGCGCCAATGGGTGGCCACCGGTAAATTGCCCATGGGCTCACAGAGACAGGCTTTGACCCAAAATATGTTGCTAATATTGCACCAGTGGGAAAGACTAGTCATCAAAAAGGGACTTTTATATCGAAAAGCCATGTCACGAACCACGTCAGCTATGATATGGCAGGTGATCGTGCCGGGAGCCCATCTCAACCAACTGGCCCGGGAAGCCCATGAGAAGGGGGCTCATTTTGGGGCTCAAAAGACTTTACAATGGTTGCAGCAGATAGCATACCACCCACGCTTGCACGCTGCTGTAGAAGAAGTTTGCCGAACCTGCCGCTCGTGCGAGCTCGCTAAACCCCCCACGCAACCTTTGGAGCCCCTTTGGAGCTTCTTAAGGTGGACTATCTGACCATAGGTCCTGCCTATCAGGGATATGAACATTGTCTCGTTATGGTGGACCATTTCACCAAATTCGCCGTGGTCACCCCCACTCGAGACCAAACAGCGGAGTCGGCCTCCTATGCGATTTGTAAGAACTTTATTCAAGTGTATGGCTGTCCACAATGAATACATTTGGACTAAGGAGCGTGCATCCTAGGAAAAGTCATGGAAGCGCTACACCATCTATATGGTATCGATAAATTGCAGACTACGCCGTACCACCCGCAGGGAAACGGAGCCTGCGAACGATTCAATCGCACACTAATCCAAATGCTGCACACCCTGGAGAGCGACCGCAAGGCCCGCTGGCCTGAATATATCCCCGAGCTGGTGTGGATATATAACAATCGGGTGCATTGAGTGACTGGTTACACCCCCTACTCATTGCTGTTCGTCCGGGAAGGCAAAGGAATTACGAAAGTGGAATTGAACCCGGAGGAGCCCCAACCCTGGACCAGGGTATCCTCGTGGGTCCGCAACCACCGGCACCGGCTGCAGACCCTCCACTGTATCGTCCATACGAAGCTCCAGGATCTAGAACACCAAGGGGTAGCACTGCCCCCGCCCATTGACTTTCAGACTGGGGATCGGGTACTCGTACTTGATTAACGTCCCCAAAACAAGTTAGAACCACGGTGGGAGGTGAACCTGTACCGAGTGTTGCGCCGAATAAGCCCTGACGGGCCTGTGTATGAAATACAATCTGAAGGAAGCAACGCGCCCCTCACTCGGGTTGTGCATCGTAACATGTTACGGCCTTGTACGTCTATCGATCCTCCACGGCTCGAACCGACCCTCCAGGTCCCCAACCCCCCGCCCACGGTTTGGGACCTGGATGACGAAGAGGACTTCACCGTCGCAGCTGGAAGTAGTAGTGACAATAGACCCGGTGTCAGGAACACCGCACTGAACTTGCTCACTGAGCCAGTGCGCGTGTCCTGAGTAAAGCGAACAGTGCTCAAAGATACCTGTGGAGCAGGCAGCAGCCGAGTAGATGCGTACTTCAGAGCCGCAGGCCTGAAGCACTTGACTGCTAGGGGCATGACCTAATCTCCACAGAGCTAGTTGCTGCAAGATAACTCCTAGCAGGGTAACTGCGAGACAAAGTTAACAGGGGGCATAGACAGGGAGAATAGTCAAGACGTAGCCATGAGTCACACACAGAGATAGTTGCAAATGTACAAGAGGGGCGAGCAGAGAGTAGTCAGGTCACAGGCAATGAGTCATACACAGAGATAATAACGCAGTACAAAATCAACAGGCAAACTCACAATGGGAAACAGAACCGGGTCAGAACCATATAAACAAGCTATAGCAACAAACAGGCACACAGGGGTCAGCACACTAGGCCAAATGCAAAAGTATAACTGGCAGGGATTGAAGCTTCCCAGGGGTTTAAGAAGCTCTCCCAGAACCAGAAAGAGGCCACAATCATTAACCCCAGGTGTGCAGGTCAAAACCTGCACCGAGCTCCAGACATTAACCCCAGGTGTGCAGCTCAAAAACCTGCACTGGGATCATGACACCCGGGAATTCCACCAGAACCAACTATGTGACCACCCTCCACCACCCCAGAAGACTCCACTACACCCGAGCTTCCACGCTCCGAGCAGCAACAGCAGGCAAACCCCCTGAACGTTACGAACAGGACCAGTTCGTATGGCGACAAGGACTGTCGTCCCAAAAAACTAACCCGAGTCTACGAAAACCCTCGCCCGAGGACTGGCGAGCATACAGGGTGGAGGAGTGTGGGAGGAACGGCCCCCGTCGAGTGTCCGGGCCAAAACCAAGGGAGCCGTCATCTGGGTTCCGGGGGAAACAGAGTTCGAGGATGGACCGTTGTTACAGACAGATGGGCTGGGGGAAGGACCAGTATAAAGGAGGCGGGGAATCCCCAGGATGATGAGTCAGCAGACTGACACAGAGACAGCAGGAGACCATGGGGGCAGCTGAAGGCGAGAGCGACTCACCAGTGCCAGGGAGGACACTCACCGAGGACTCCAGAAGGACGGTACCGAGGCAGTCGTCCGAGATTTGCTGCCCCGCTCCAGCCTGCGGCCACTGCGGCCCCAGTTCAACCCGTGGCTGCTGCCGCCTCCCCTTAGCCCGTGGCTGCGGCCTACCCGCAGTCACCCGCGGCCGCTGCCATCTTGCTCCAGCCCGCGGCTGCGGCCTGTTCCCCGCCAGCCACAGCCGCCCTGCTCTCACCAGTGGCCGCGGCAAGTACAGTGCCGCCGGCGGCCACCACTGTCCCGCTCCGGTCCGCAGCAGGGGCCGAGCCTTTGCTGGCCGCAGACTCCCCGTCGCAGCCGTTAGCTGCGCAACTGGTCTGTAATTCGCCACCCTACATCGCTGCCGCTTGCCCCAGTCCGAGGACTGCGGCCCACCCGTTCAAGGACTCTGCCGGGACCTGTTCAGTGTCATCAGCGCGCCGGAGCACGCAAAGACTTCGCCAACGCCTCAGCAACTGGGCCCAGCGACTACTACGCCGAAAGACCACCATCCCGAACTGCGAGGGACGTCTGGACGGCTAAGTTGACTATATATTTATGGACCCGTAGTCGGCCATACCGCGGCCCTATAGTGACCGGCTATTGCCGGAAGTAGTCGTGTTCTACCCGTTTGTGTTTGCTTGTTTTAGAGCCCCTGCGAGGGCAACCCGTGTTACCCCTTTTTGGTGATCAAATCATGACTGAGGAAAGTTCCCTCTAGTCTTATAAACGTTATTATAGAAAGCACCAAATTGTCTCGCGACTCGTCACTGCATCCTGAGTAGCTGCAATTACCACACCCTCATAGTATTCCCATGTGCAGAATGACACCCCCATAGCCTCCCCATGTGCTGCATGTCACCCTCATAGCATCCCCATGTGCAGTATGACACCCCCACACTGCCTCCCCAAGTCCACCCAAACATCTCATACACATGAAAACAAAAGAACAGCACATAATCATCTCAGTCCGTTCCCCGGTGCTCTGCTTCTGCTCCTGTCTCTGTGTCTCTGGTGTGCAGACTCTTTACAGTACACAGCTGATGCGATGAAATGACATCATTGCGTCAGCTGTTTCACACGCTGATTGGTGGAGGAAGTGGCCAGAGGCTCTTCCTCCACCAATGCATTCAGCGTGGATATAGACAGCAGAGACAGCAAGCGAGCGGGCACAGTTTGGTCTAATCTATTAGTCTGTAGGATGTAAAAACTAGATCATCAAACAATAATTCACCAAAAAGTTATTTCAACAAGATTTACACATATATTGTAGTGCAAATGGCAGTATGCCTAATATGTTGAAAGAAAATACTAGGGTCCCTAGGGTCGTCTCATCCATGTCTGTATATCCTTACAGGTCACCAACAGCCTTAAAGGGGTTGTCCACCACTAGGACAACCCCTTCTTAAACTAAATGTTTGGCCCCAATAAAATAATAAAGCCTATACTCACCTCCTGTGCCAGCTCCGTTCCAGCATGTTGTGTCGACACTCGTTGGGGTGGAATGACATTTGATGCCCGGTGCCCAATCAGCACTGGGGTCACTGACCCTGCCTTCGGACAAACTGAACATGAAGAGGAATGTTCGTACTGCAGGTTATCCCTGGCTTCCTCTTCATGTTCATTTCTTATAAAGGTGGAGACAGTGACGCCAGCGTTAATTGGGTGCCGGTGTCATGTGTCACAACACCACTTCACAGCCCCGGGGAAAGCGAGTGACGACATCGCGGGAACGTCTCTGCACGGGAGGTGAGTATAGGCTATATTATTTTATCAAGTGAAACTCATATTATATAGAGGCATTACAAACAATGTGATCTATTTCATGTGTTTATTTCTGCTAATGTTGATGATTATGGTCTGTGCAGTTCTGGAATGGGATCTTCTGAAAAATCTGAAAGCTTTACAACGCATTCTGGGGTTTGCCAACTACTAAATGAAGTTTATTCGGAACTTCTCGTCAATTGTAAAACCTCTCACTGACATGGCAAAGAAAGGTACGGACTTCTCAAGGTGGTCCATCCTAGCCCAAGGGGCATTTTCTTCCTTGAAGAGAAGCTTTGCCCTAGCACCTGTACTCACGCAGCCTGAGGTCTTCCAACAGTTTATGGTTGGAGTTGATGCATCTGATGTGGCAGTCGGGGTTGTGTTATCTCAAGGGCTGTCTCCTAGAAAGTGGGATCCATGTGCCTTTTTCTTAATAAAATTATTATCGGATGAAAAAAACTATGATATAGACAATAGAGAAGTTTTGGCTATCAAGTAAGCTTTTGAGGAGTGGTGTCATTTTTTGGAGGGGGCAGTCCACCCGGTTACTGTGATTTCTGATCCTAAAAATTAGCTTTACCTTAAATTCGCTAAACGTCTGAATCCTAGACAAGCTAAATGGTCTGGTCTTTATTTTTTACCAAGTTTAACCCCTTTCTGACATCAGACGTAATAATCTGTCCATGTGCCCTGGACCTATTTGACCAGGGTCGGATCATTACGTCCGTGTGATCAGCCGCGCACACTGGGGGTGTGCGGGCGATCGCTGCCGGGAGTCAGCTGATTCTGACAGCTGACACCCTACACTAAGTGCCAGGAGCAGTCATAGACCGCCACTATATCCCCAAAAATGCTGTGATCAAACTTGATCACAGCATTCCAGGAGCTGGCAGAGGGCTGTCAGCCCCTCTGGGTTTGAAGCGGAGACCCCACAGTGTGACGCGGGGTCCCGATTTTTGCGATGGTGACCCAATGTTGTCATGACGACATCCTGGTCACCAGACCTAGGAAACTTGCTGATCATGCCCAGCGCATGATGAGCAAGTTTGTCTGTCAATGCAGAGCTGACAGCTACTAAAGCCTGGGAGATGCTGCTGCATCCCCATGCTGTAGAAGTAATCAGCCTGCAAAAAATGATTGTCCCATAGTGGGACAAAGTAAAAAGTTATAAAAAAAAAGTAAAAACATTTTTAAAATAATTGTGAAAATATTTTAAAAAAATAATAATTAAAAATCAAAAGATATTGTATCTCTACATAAATATTTGAATGAAAATAAATATACACTACCGTTCAAAAGTTTAGGGTCATTTAGAAATTTCCTTATTTTTGAAAGAAAAGCACAGTTTTTTCCAATGAGGCTAACATTAAATGATTCAAAAATACACTCTATGCATTGGTAATGTGGTAAATGACTATTCTAGCTGCAAACATCTTGATTGCAATGCAATATGTTCATAGGTGTATAGAGGCCCATTTCCAACAACCATCACTCCAGTGTTCTTATGGTACTTTGTGTTTGCTAACTGTGTAAGAAGGCTAATGGATGGTTAGAATACCCTTGAAAACCCTTGTGCAAGTATGTTAGCACAGCTGAAAACAGTTTGGCTGATTAGAGAAGCTATAAATCTGACCTTCCTTTGAACTAGTTGAGAATCTGGAGCATTACATTTGTTGGTTCCATTAAGCTCTCAAAATGGCCAGAAAAAAAGAACTTTGATGTGAAATTCGACAGTCTATTCTTGTTCACAGAAATGAAGGCTATTCCATGCGAGAAATTGCCAAGAAACTGAAGATTTCCTACAACGGTGTGTACTACTCCCTTCAGAGGAGAGCACAAACAGGCTCTAACCAGAGTAGAAAGAGAAGGGGGAGGCCCCACTGCACAACTGAGCAACAAGACAAGTACATTAGAGTCTGTAGTTTGAGAAATCGACGCCTCACAGGTCCTCAACTGGCAGCTTCATTAAATAGTACACTAAAAACGACAGTGTCAACGTCTAGGTGACTCCGGGATGCTGGCCTTCAGTGCAACATGGCAAAGAAAAAGCCATATCTGAGACTGGCTAATAAAAGGAAAAGATTAATATGGGCAAAAGAAAGCAGACATTGGACAAAGGAAGATTTGAAAAAAGTGTTATGGACAGACAAATCCAAGTTTGAGGTGTTTGTATCACACAGAAGAACATTTGTGAGATGCAGAACAACTGAAAAGATTCTGGAAGAGTGCCTGACGCCATCTGTCAAGCATGGTGGAGGTAATATGATGGTCTGGGGTTGCTATGGTGCTGGTAAAGTAGGAGATTTGTACAAGGTAAAAGGGATTTTGAATAAGGAAGGCTATCACTCCATTTTGCAACGCCATGCCATACCCTGTGGACAGTACTTGATTGGAGCCAATTTCATCCTACAATAGGACAATGACCCAAAGCACACCTCCAAATTATGCAAGAACTATTTAGGGAAGAAGCAGGCAGCTGGTATTCTATCTGTAATGGAGTGGCCAGAGCAGTCACCAGATCTCAACCCCATTGAGCTGTTGTGGTAGCAGCTTGACCGTATGGTACGCAAAAAGTGCCCATCAAGCCAAACCAACTTATGGGAGGTGCTTCAGGAAGCATGGGGTGAAATTTCTCCAGATTACCTTAGCAAATTAACTGCTGGAATGCTAAAGGTCTGCAATGCTGTAATTGCTGCAAAGGGAGCATTCTTTGACAAAAGCAAAGCTTGAAGGAGAAAATTATTATTTCAAATAAAAATGTTTTTTACGAACCTTGTCAATGTCTGGACTAGATTTTAAATTCGGCAAGGTTAGCCTCAGCCTCCACCCGAACCATCTATCATTATTCCTTGGTACCTTTTGGCTTTTTTTCTGATATTCAAATTTTTTTTATTAGTAATTATATTTAAACCAGGATTAGGGTACATGTGCCAGCCAATATCCCAGTAACAGTTCCAAGGTTGGATGCACTTATGGTCGGATTCATTAATAAGTAAGTCTAGCAGAATCTCTTTTAACCCTTAAGGGGTTGCCCCCCCCTTTTTGTAAGAAAAGCCTACTCTACTTGTTTATTTATCCATTCACTTTATTGGCAGCTACTTACATTTTCAAGACAAAGCGATCAGCCTTAAGGACATTGCGTTTTTTCTATACACTAAAGGCCCCGTCACACTAAGCGACTTACCAGCGATCCCGACACCGATATGAAGGTGTCAGGATCGCTGGTAAATCGCTATGTGATCGCTGGTGAGCTGTCACACAGACAGCTTCACCAGCGATCAGCACAGCGATGCCGAGCGCCCGGCATCGCTGGCCATCCTGTAAAAAATAGAATCAAAATAAAAAATATAGTTATTCTCACCTTCCGATGTCGCGTTCAGCCATCCTGCCTCTCTCCACGCTCCGGTCCCAGTGATCCTTTGCGAGAATGACCGCGAGATGTCACAGTCTCACGGGATAACAAAGTCTCGCGGTCATTCGTGCAAAGGATCACTGGGACCGGAGCGTGGAGAGAGGCAGGATGGCTGAAAGCAACGTCGGAAGGTGAGAAAGACTATATTTTTTATTTTTTTAATTATTTTTTACACCTGATCGCTGGTCTCCCGCCTGTCAGACGCAGCGATGCGTGCTGGCCAGCGGGAGACCAGCGACCAAAGAAATGTCCAGAGGTTTCTTCCAGCGATCAGCGATACCGGCAGGGGGGCCGCTCGCTGATCGCTGTCACACACAGCAATCTCGCTGGTGAGATCGCTGTTATGTCACAGAAGTTGTGACTCAGCAGCGATCTCGCTACCGAGATTGCTTAGTGAGACGGGGCCTTAACAAGTGAGTAGCTTATTTTCTAAAACAAAAAATAAAACAAAAAAAAAAAATAGGCTTTATTTATTTATTCATTCATTCATTCATTCATTTATTCATCCCACTTTTTGTGCCAGCTATCCATATTTCCCAGTCCAGGCAACCAGCCTCCAGGACATCTTGTTTTTTCTATACATTATCAAGTGAGTAGTCTAATATTAACCCTTGTCTTTCCCAGTATAGCGCGGTGTAATTACTATTTTAGATTTTAAATTCATTTGGCAACTCAATTGATTAATAAAAGTATGAGATTTCATGGAAAGCACAAAATTGTCCGGGTGACCCCAAACTTTTGAACGGTAGTGTATAAACAATAAAGGTACACATATTTGGTATCGCCGCATCCACAACGACCCAACCTATAAAACTGTCCCACTAGTTAACCCTTTTAGTGAACAAACCTCTTTATCGAACACCATAAAAAACGAAAAAAAACAAGGAAAAAAAACAAAGCTTTATCATCATACTGCCGAACAAAAAGTCGAATAAAACACAATAAAAAAGACGGATATAAATAAATATGGCACCACTGAAAATGTTCCGCAAAAAACAAGCTGCTATATGGCTCCATCAGCTGGAAAATAAAAAAGTTATAGCTCTCAGAATAAAGTGATACAAAAATAATTATTATTTCTATAAGATAGTTTTTATTGTATAAAAGCGCCAAAACATTTAAAAAACTATAAATGAGATATCGCTATACTCGTACTGACCTGAAGAATAAAACTGCCTTATCAATTTTACCACACACGGAAAATCATAGCCCCCCCCAAAAAAAAAATTCCTGAATTGCTGGATTTTATTCAATCTGCCTCCCAAAAATCAGAAGTGAAAGCGATCAAAAAATGTTATGTGCTAGAAAATGGTAACAATAAAAACGTCAACTCGTCCTGCAAAAAACAAGACCTCACATGACTTTGTGGGCCAAAATATGGAAAAATTATAGCTCTTAAAATGTGGTGATGCAAAAACTACATATGTGTGTGACAGCTGCTAAACATAAAAACCTTGTATAAATCTGGTATTGCTGTAAACGCACCGAACCAAAGAATAAATTCGCTGTTGCAAAGGACAGTGTAAAAAATAAATAAAACAAATTCTTCACATGCTGTTGATCTTTCCATTCTGCCTCTCAAAGATTGCAGTAAGGCTTGGCGCACATTTATCCTGCACTCTGTGCTGAGCGCTTATACCGGAGTTTCCGTGTAAATCTCTGAAATACATGAATCAGACAGAACCTGCCAAAAGAAATTCAGCAAAATCTCCGCTCCCAAATCCAAATGCCCCCCTCCCTTCCGAGCCCCACAGTGTACCTATACCACATATTGGGTCCACGTTTGGCATTTCTGAAGCGATGAGAGCCCGCCTAACTTACGTGTGCATGCCTCTAGAAGCACAGCTTGGGTATAACGTACTGATGACTGCAATGTACAAGTCTATACAATGTTCTAGCCATTACAGCATACTGGTCACTACAGCATACAGGTGACTACAATGACAGTTTGCAATTTTCACTTGGCAACTTTCACTGACGCTTGTTTCTGGAAAATACCCATGGAGTCAAAATCGTCACTACCCCTGTAGATAAATTCCCCAAGGGGTATAGTTTCCCAAATGAGGTCACTTGAGGGGGGATTCTGCTCTTCTAGCAGTTAGGGGCACTGTAAATGGAGTTCACAAACTGTTCAAGGAACAACTGCGCTCCAGGAGGCAAATAATGCTCTATTCCTCCCGAGTCTTTCCATATGGCTAAGTAGTACTGTACAGCCACATATGCCATGTTCAGTAGAAATTGTGGAACAAATTTTGGGGCCATTTTTACCCACTTGTGTGAAATGTAAATTCTGGGGCTAAAACTAAATTTTGGTGGTAAAAATGTAGTTATTTTGTCTTCACTGCCCAATGGTATAAAATTCTGTGACACACCCATGGTGTCAATATGATCACTGCACCTCTAGATGAATTCATTGAGAGGTGCAGTTTGTAAAATGGGGTCACTTATGGGGGGTTCTGCTGTTCTGGCACCTCATGGGCTCTCGCAGTGGGTCATGGCACCTGCAAACCATAACAGTAAAATTTGGCACTCCTTGTCTTCTGAGCTTTGCACTGTGCCTGAAAAATATTTCCCGATTACATGTAGGGTATTGGCGCACTCAGGAAAAATGGACCTCAGTTTATTGTAGAACATTTTCCTATTAGCCCTTAGAAAAATTAAAAACTTGGGGCTTAAACAACTTTTTAGTGGTAAAAATGAAATTTATTATTTCTTCACAGCTCAGTGGTATAAAACTCTGTGAAGCACATGTGGTGTCAATATGATCACTGCACCCCTAGATTAATTAATTGGGTAGGGTTGCTTGTAAAATGAGTTTACATATAAGGGTTTCTGTTGTTCTAGCACCTCAGAGGCTCTGCCAGTGTGACATGGCACCCTCAAACCATTCCAGCAAAATCTAAACTCCAATATGGCACCTCTTCCCTTCTGAGCTTTGCACTGTGCCTCAAAAGTAGTATTCCCCCACATATGAGGTATCAGCATACTTAGGAGAAATTGCACAACAAATTTTATAGTGCAATTTCTCCTGTTACCCTTATGTAACCCTTACCCTTTCACCTATAAGTACCTTGGTGTGATCCTCAATAATAAGCTTGACTGGGCCCATCACTTGGATGCAGTGTACAGGAAGGGCCACAGTAGGCTTTATCTGCTCAGAAGGCTGAGAGCCTTCGGAGTTAGGGGGGCACTCCTTGCATCCGTCTTCAACTCTGTTGTGGCATCAGTCATCTTCTTTGGTGTGGCGTGCTGGGGTAGTGGCATATCAACCAGGGACAGGAATAGGCTGGACAAACTGATTAGAAGGGCCAGCTCTGTTCTGGGATGCCTCCTTGATCCAGTTCAGGAAGTAGGCGACAGGAGGATACTGGCCAAGGTGAGCTACATGGTGCAGAATGATTCCTATCCCATGCATGAGACCGTGACAAAGATGTGCAGTACTGTCAGTGACCGGCTACTTCATCCTAAATGTGAGAGGGAGCGCTATCGAAAGTCCTTCCTTCCTGCTGCAGTTAGGCTGTATAACCAGCACTGTCGACGACCCAAACAGTGAACTGATAGATCCAAAGTTGTGATAGTCCGGTTATATCTTTTTTTTTTTTTTTCGTATATGTACCTACCTACTGTCAATGTAATGCCTTTATGCATCTGTATCTGTACTTGTTCCTGCCTTGCTGCTGTAATGCTCTGAATTTCCCCATGGTGGGACGATTAAAGGACTATCTTATCTTATGAAAATGCAAAATTTGGGGCTAAAATAACATTTTTGTGAGGAAAATGTGATTTTATTATTTTCACGGTTCAATGTTATAAACTTCTGTGAAGCACCTGGGGCTTCAAGGTTCTCACCATGCATCTAAATACATTCCTTGAGGGGTCTAGATTCCAAAATGAGGTCATTTGTGGGGAGTTTCCACTGTTTAGGCACATCAGGGGCTCTCCAAATGGGACATGACGTCCGCTAATGATTCCAGGAAATTTTACATTCAAAAAGTCAAATGATGCTCTTTCCCTTCCGAGCCCTGCTATGCGCCGAAACTGTAGTATTTTCCCTCATGTTGGGTATCAGCATGCTCAGGAGAAATTGCACAACAAATTTTATGGTGCAATTTCTCCTGTTACCCTTATGAAAATGCAATATTTTGTGCTAAAAACAAATTTGTGGGAAAATTTTTATTTATTTTATTTTTACGGCTCAATGTTATAAACTTCTGTGAAGCACCTGATGGTTCAATGTGCTCACCACACATCTACAGTAGATCAGCTCCCTGAGGGGTCTAGTTTCTAAATGGTGTCACTTGTGGGGGATTTTCACTGTTTATGCCCATCAGATGCTCTCCAAATGCGACATGGCATCCGGCAATTGTTCCAGCAAATTTTGCATTCAAAAAGTCAAATGGCGCTCCTTCCCTTCTGAGTGCTGCCATGCGCCCAAATAGTGGTTTTCTCCCTCATATGGGGTATCGGCATGCTCAGGAGAAATTACACAACAAGTTTTGGGGTACATTTTTTCCTGTTGCCCTTGTCAAAATAAAAAAAATTTGGAACTGAAGAAATTTTTTTGTGAATAAAGTTAAATGTACATTTTTTTCCACATTCCAAAAATTCCTGTTAAGCACCTGAAGGGTTAATAAACTTCTTGAATGTGGTTTTGAGCACCTTGAGGGGTGCAGTTTTTAGAAACGTGTCACCTTTGGGTATCTTCTATCATATACTGTAGACCCCTCAAAGTGAAGTCAAATGTGATGTCCCTATAAAAAAATGGTGTTGTAAAAATTAGAAATTGCTGGTCAACTTTTAACCCTTATAACTTCCTAACAAAAAAAATTGGTTCCAAAATTATGCTAATGTAAAGTAGAAATGAGGGAAATGTTACTTATTAAGCATTTTGTGTGGCATATCTCTGTGATTTAAGGGTATGAAAATTTCCTTTTTTTCACAAATAAACGCAAGTCATATCAAATAAGTTTTACCACTACCATAAAGTACAATATATCACAAAAAAACAATTTCAGAATCACCAGGATCCATTGAAGCTTTCCAGACTCATAAAGGGACAGTGGTCAGAATTTTAAAAATTGGCCTGGTCATTAACATGCAAACCACCTTCGGGGGTAAGGGGTTAATTTTATTTTCACTTACTGTCCTGGAATTAAAAATGTCAAAGCTGATGCTTTGTCCCAGAGTTTCCCTGGGGGTGATGGTTCAGATGATTCTGTCCCTATATTACTGGAAGTAGTAGTCGTTTCCACCATGTATTAAGAGTTTGAGAGTGAGGTGTTGAATGTTCAGGAGAATGCCCCTGCTTCTTGGCCATAACCCCTTAAAGTCCAATGATGGACATTCATCTCCCCCTGTTTGGTGTGGGCTCCGGAGATGAGCCCACACCTTTTCCGGGATCAGCTGTCATGTGCCCGGGTCAGCCGCGGGTGAAATCGCGATTCACCCATGGCTGTTAACGTGTTAAATGCCGCTGTCAAAATCTGACAGTGACATTTAACATGCATGCACAGGAAGCACGTCATTACCTCCTCCCATCGGCACCCATGTCACATGACCATGGGTTGGCATGACAATGGAAATGGAAAATGGCAACTTTTTTTTTTATTGAGATATGAGCAGTCCTGGTAGGTCTAAGCTCTTCTTACTTCTTATTTTTTTTACTTATCCTTATCCTTTCTTTTTCTTTTATGAGCCATATCCCCTAAATACCTTTACCCGTCCTCCCGATCACATGTGCACCTATGAAAGTTTTTCTTTTGGTTATTGATATCTTTATTAATTGATTACCTGTAGCATCTGATTTGTATGATATGTGTTTTCATTAATTCTGCAGCATACTGATGAAGGCTTGTTGATATAGCCGAACTGTCTATATTTGTGACTGCAAATAAAAATTCTTCACTTTTGCAAGTTGAGTGCCAAAATTTTTTTTGGATTATTATGAACTCGTAATGACCTGGAGAATCATAATGGCATGTCAGTTTTAGCATTTAGTGAACCTAGTAAAAAAAGCCAAACAAAATACAAGTGTGGTATTGCACTTTTTTTGCAATTTTACCACACTTGGAATTTTTTTCCTGTTTTCTGTTATACAACATGGTAAAACCAATCATGTCGATAAAAAATACAACTCATCCCGCAAAAAAAAAGCCCTCACATGGCCATTTTGACCAAAGAATAAAAATGTTATGGTTCTGGGAAGAGGGGGAGAAAAAAATGAAAATGAAAAAGCAAAAATACCCCTGGTTGTTAAGGGAGATTATTTGTGCTGTTACATTTGTGACCAGGGCTGCCACTAGGAATTTCCGGGCCCCATACTGGCAAAATTTTCAGGGACCCCTTGAGACTCTGCCCAGGCTCCACCCCTTGAACTGTCCAGTCCCACCTCTTTCTCTTGGAAAAACTCCACTTCTCACCAATCACACATTAACAGTTTCCATCACCAGATCACACACACTTAACCAGCAGCCTTTGTTTTGGCCAAAAGATTTTTTTAATCTGCCATGATGACAAGGTAGACTCTTTTGGCCAGGCCCTACTCTACTCTATCCTATTAATCATTTGTTAAAATATGCAATACAATTTAGGTAAATGGGAAATATTTAAATCAGTTTTACACACCCACTGCGAGCTAGCCAAACCGTACAGAAATAAAAGGGCTAGGAACAGGAGAACACCAATGTGGCTAAATAAGGATGTAAAAAGGGCAATAAATAACAAGAACAAGGCATTTAGGAAGCTAAAACAAGAAGGCAATGAAGAAGCATTAAAAAGTTATAGAGAAAAAAATAAAATGTGTAAAAAACATACATTTATCAAAAGTGGAAACTGAGAGACTCATTGCTAAGGAAAGTAAAACAAACCCCAAACTATTCTTTAATTATATAAACAGTAAAAAGATTAAAATTGATGGTGTCGGCCCTTTAAAGAACAATGAGGGTGAAATCATAGAGAGCGATGTGGGAAAAGCAAATGTTTTAAATACTTTTTTCTCAACAGTGTTCAGACAGGAAAAGGATTTGCCAGGGGAAATGCAGAGTGATAATGTAAACTCCCCATTAAGTATTACCTGCCTAACCCAGGAAGAAGTGCAGAACCGCCTTAGTAAGATAAAAAATTGACAAATCACCAGGCCCTGATGGCATTCACCCTCGGGTATTAAGGGAGTTAAGTAATGTGATAGACAGGCCTCTATTCCTTATATTTAAAGACTCTATAGAAACAGGGTCTGTTCCTTTTGATTGGCGGCAAGCAAATGTGGTACCAATATTCACAAAGGGGTGTAAAAGGGAACCTGGAAACTATAGGCCGGTAAGCTTAACATCTGTTGTGGGTAAAATTTTTGAAGGGTTTCTAAGGGATACCATTATGTAATATCTCAATGTTAATAAATGTTTAACGCCATATCAACATGGATTTATGAAGGATCGCTCCTGTCAAACTAACCTGATCAGCTTCTATGAGGATGTAAGCTCTCAAATGGACCAAGGAGAATCATTGGATGTCATTTATCTCGACTTCTCTAAATCATTTGACACTGTCCCACATAAAAGATTGGTAAGTAAGATGAGCAAGCTTGGGCTAGGGGAAAATGTGTGTAGATGGGTAGGTAGCTGGCTTAGTGATAGAAAACAAAGAGTGGTTATTAATGGTGCATTCTCAGATTGGGCCAGGGTTACTAGTGGGGTACCACAGGGTTCTGTATTGGGCCCCCTACTATTTAATATATTTATTAATGATCTAGTGGATGGCTTACACAGTAAAATATCAGTATTTGCAGATGATACAAAACTATGTAAGGTAGTTAACACAAAGGAGGACAGTTTGCAACTACAGACAGATTTGAGTAAATTGGAGAATTGGGCTGAAAAATGGCAAATGAGGTTTAACACAGATAAGTGTAAGGTTATGCACATGGGAAGGAGAAACAGATGCTATAATTACTTACTAAATGGGAAACTGCTGGGGAAATGTTAGCGAGGCGCTTGACTAGGGGTTTTCCTGGAGTGGACCCTCTGGACCGTGGCACCGAGGGACCCCGGACGAGCAACCTGGTGGAACCACCCCCTATACAGGGAGCGTTAGGCGCAAGCCCAGGGGTTTGAATACCATGGTAGCCGGAACCAAGAGGGGCGGCTCGGACTGGACTGGAGTGAGATAGGCAGGAGGCTGAAATGCGGGTAAACAGGACCGGAACTGGACTGCAGAAACCAGGCACAGGCAGGCGGAGTGGAGTAGGACTGCCGGAGCAGGTACAGGAAAGCACAGGCTGGCAGGACCGGAGCAGGACTGCTGAAACAGGTACAGGCAGGCACAGGCTGGCATTACCGCAGCAGGACTGCTGGAACAGGCAAAGGGAAGGCACAGGCAGGCAGGACCGGAGCAGGACTGCTGGAACAGGCACGGGAAGGCACAGGCAGGCAGGACCGGAGCACGAATGCTGGAACAGGTACAGGAAGGCAGAGGCTGGTAGGAACAAAGCAGGACTGCAAGGAACAGGCACGGGAAGGCACAGGCTGGCAGGAACGAAGCAGGACTGCAAGGAAGCACAGAGGGGTGAGAGCAGGAGCCGTGCACAGACAAGGCACGGGGACCTAAGGCTGAAAATACAACAACGATCAGGCGCCTCCCCTAAGGGAGGGTGGCCTGAAATAGGTGAGGATCTGCCCCCATTGGTCTGGCGGTGCTACCGGGTCAGGGCACCGCCAGAGTAGAAGATCAGGCGGGGAGAGCCGGCCGCGGCCTATGGCGCATGCGCAGGAGTCGCAGAGACGTCACAGGCCACGGACCGGTCAGATGAGGACGCTGCCGCCGGCGCTGGAGGGAGGAAGGCTGCGGTGCAGGCAGGTACGTAGGAGCTCGTGCGACGGGGACCGTGGCATGGCGCGAGGTGGGGGCCGTGACAGGGCGCGAGGTGGGGGCCGTGACAGTACCCTCCCACTTAAGCCGCCCTCTACTGCGATTGGCAATAAATCTCCTGAGAATGCGGGGACATTGATGTTCTCCCGAGGCTCCCAGGATCTTTCGTCAGGACCAAAACCCTTCCAGTCAATCAGGAAAAAGGTTCTCCCTCTGACCCTTTTCATGGCGAGAATATCTCTTACCTCGAAGGCGTTGTCGGAACCCACTGGTCGAGGAGCAGGACAGAGTGAGGGATGGAACTGATTGAGTACCACAGGTTTCAGGAGAGAGACGTGGAAGGTGTTCGGGATACGGAGCGAAGCAGGCAGCCTCAGCTTGTAGGCGACTTCATTGACACGTTCCAGGATCTCAAAAGGACTGATGTAGTGAGGACCCAGCTTGTAAGAGGGTAACTTTAACCGGATATACCTGGACGAGAGCCAGACTTTATCCCCGATGTGAAATGTCGGAGGATCTAACCTCCTCTTGTCCGCATGATTTTTCATCCGATCATTAGCCCTCTTGAGTGCCATGGTGGTCTCGGACCAGATCTCAGAAAATTCTTGGGACAAAGAGTTGGCGGCAGGTACCTCGGAGGCCGGAGCTACAGGGAGAGGTATGTTGGGATGTCTGCCAAACACCACGAAGAACGGCGACTTGGTAGAGGATTCACTGGCATGATTATTGTAGGCGAATTCCGCCCAGGGAAGCAGGTCAGCTCAGTCGTCCTGGTGGGCGTTGGAGAAGTGGCGAAGATATCCCGTCAACGTCTGGTTAGTTTGCTCTACTTGTCCGTTGGTCTGCGGGTGGTAGGCGGATGAGAAATCTAGGGATATATCCAGGAGTTTGCAAAGGGCTCTCCAAAACTTGGAAGTAAACTGGACTCCACGGTCAGATACGATACGTTGCGGTAGCCCGTGAAGCCTAAAAATCTGATGGATGAAGATCTTGGCTAATCCGGGTGCAGAGGAGAGACTGCTCAGAGGAATAAAGTGTGCCATTTTGGAAAAGCGGTCCACCACTACTAGAATCACCGTACAACTGGAAGAGCGGGGCAAACCGGTGATAAAGTCCATGGCAATATTCTCCCAGGGCGACGAAGCAGCCGGCAGAGGGAGCAGCAGACCAAACGGAGACCGATGAGGTATTTTATTCCTAGAGCAGGAGGGATAGGAGGCAGCGAAGTCTGCCACATCTTGGCGGAGAATTGGCCACCAATAGTGCCGGGATATGAGGGCAAGAGTCTTCTGAATTCCAGCATGGCCTGCCAATTTGGAGGAATGCCCCCAAAGTAGAACTCTTCTTTTGGCACTGTCAGGCACGAGATTCTTGCCAGTAGGTGGAGAAAGCAAACTCAGCGGTGCCACGGTGATAATCTTTGTGGGTTTGATGATGTGAGACGGTTCCTCCCCTACCTCGGACGGTTGGAAGACTCTGGATAAGGCATCGGCTTTGGTGTTTCTGTGTCCAGGGCGAAAGTGGAACTCAAAATCGAAGCGAGCGAAGAACACGGACCACCTGGCCTGCCGAGGGTTGAGTCTCTGGGCGGACTGAAGGTAGGCCAGGTTCTTGTGGTCCGAGTAGATAACAAACGGATGGACAGCTCCTTCCAGAAGATGATGCCACTCCTCCAATGCCAACTTGATGGCCAAGAGTTCACGGTCGCCAATCGAGTAGTTGCACTCAGATGAGGAGAAGGCTTTGGAGAAGAATCCACAAGGGCGCAGGCGACCAGAGGTGGTTTTCTGAGATAACACAGCCCCGGCACCAGTCGAGGATGCATCCACCTCCAGCTTGTAGGGTTTGCTGCTCTCAGGAAGGGACAAGACTGGGGCCGTGGAAAATGCCCATTTCAGTGACTAGAAGGCCTCTTCAGCCTCTGGTGTCCAGGAGTTTGAACTCGTCTCATTCCGGGTAAGGGCGGAGATCGGCTTGGTAAGCGACGAGAAGTGCGCAATAAACTGCCTGTAGTAGTTAGCGAATCTGAGAAAACGTTGGATAGCTCTTATACCGATGGGGCGGGGCGATTTAAGAATGGCGGACAGTTTCTCGGGATCCATCTGCAGCCCGGCATCGGAAATTATGTAGCCCAGAAATGGTAGCGAGGTTTGTTCGAACAGGCATTTCTCCATCTTGTCGTACAAATGATTCTCCCGAAGACGCTGAAGCACCAAGCGGACAGTCCTCCTATGAGACAGAAGATCTGGGGAGAAGACAAGAATGTCATCCAAATACACTACCACACAGGAGTACAGGAGGTCCCGGAAGATCTCGTTGACTAATTCCTGAAACACAGCCAGGGCATTGCACAGACCAAAGGGCATAACCAGGTACTCATAGTGACTGTCACGAGTGTTAAAAGCGGACTTCCATTCATTGCCGGCACGAATATGGATAAGATTGTATGCTCCTCTGAGATCCAACTTGGAGAAGATCCGCGGCCCTCTGAGGCGATCAAACAACTCAGAGATGAGTGGAAGCGGGTACTGGTTCTTGATAGTGATGTTGTTAAAACCCCTATAGTCAATGCAAGGGCGCAGCGTGCCTTCTTTTTTCTTAACGAAGAAGAAACCGGCGCCTGCGGGGAAGGAGGAATTCCGTATGAATCACTTGGCAAGGTTCTCCTTGACATACTCGGACATGGCTGCGGTTTCTGCGGGAGACAATGGATAAATCCTACCCCTAGGAGGCGTGGAACCAGGGACTAACTCGATTAGACAGTCAAAAGGCCGGTGCGGGGGAAGGATCTCTGCCTCCTTCTTGTCAAAGACATCGGCATAGGACCAATAGGCCGAGGGAAGCCCCGAGAGCTCCAGAGGTGGACGTGCGGTAACAGCCGGACGAATAGCGTTCAGTCACCGGCCTTGGCACAAGTGTCCCCAGCGCAATACCTCCCCGGAAGACCAGTCGAGGACTGGCTGATGAGTCCGGAGCCATGGGAGGCCAAGAAGGATGGCGTGAGACAACGTGGGAAGCACGTAGAAAGCCACTCTCTCCCGGTGGAGAGCGCCAACTTGCAGCACAACCTCCTCGGTGACCATGGTGATGGGTTCCAGTAAGAGTTTGCCGTCAACGGGAGCAATAAATCGGGGGTTCTTCAGGGTAACCACGGGAATCCGGTATTTGTCAACCTCTTCACGCTGGATGAAGTTACCTGCCGAGCCCAAATCCATGTAGGCCACCTCAGACCCACACCTCTCCCCTGAAAGCAAAAGAACAGAGATCGTGAGGGCTTGAGAGGAATCATTAACACCTAGGGAGGCCTCTCTTACCTGGCCTAGGTGGAAGAGTTTCCCGGTCTCTCAGGACAAGAACGGATGAAATGCGATGCTCTTCCACAATAGAGACACAGACCTTGCGCCCGTCTCTCTCTCTGACGTGACTCAGCCAACCTGACGCGGTTAACTTGCATGGGCTCGGGAGGAGGCGCGTGAGCGGACCCTGCTGGTAGTGGACTAAAGGACCGATTCGCGGACGGGACTGGCCTGGTTGGTCTCCTATCCCTAGCTGATTCCCGTGCGCGCTCCTGAAACCGGAGGTCTATGCGAGTAGCTAGGGAGATGAGGTCCTCGAGAGTGGTGGGAGTATCCCGACCCGCCAATTCATCCTTTATCATACTCGATAACCCACGCCAAAAGGCTCCTACCAGTGCTGCATTATTCCAACCTAATTCTGAGGACTGCATGCGGAACCGAATGGCATACTGATCAACACTCAGAGCACCCTGGTGGAGGTTGAACAGCGACTCAGTCAGAGAGGCTACCCATCCTGGCTCATCAAACACCTTACGAAAGCTATCCAAGAAAACTGGAATATTAGAAACTACGGGCTCATCCCTCTCCCAGAGAGGATTAAGCCAAGACAGAGCCTCCCCTGTTGTGAGTTCATTTTCCCCTTCACCATTGAGGTCTGATGAACTCCCTCTTCTGGTGAAGGAAGGTAGTGAGGCAGATTACAAAGCACCTGAGCAGAATGATGATGACTGGGTGACTGGGATTGCTGACTGGATATAAGGCAGCCGACGCCCTTCTGCCTTGCGGGTGATTACTCTGAGGGATTCTTGGAGACCAGTCTGATTCCTCCTCCTCAAAAGCTAAGTTTTCTGCTCTACTTTTTGCATTTGTGTTTTGGTTTTGTTTTGCCTTGTTTTTCTGGATTTCTGCCTTTCCCTGCTGGGTGAGCTGAATTCCTTTTTGCTCTGTCTTCAGATAATACCTGAGTACTGATATAGTCTTTTTGAAGCCTAGCGTCTTCAGGGCTTTTTTCCCTATAAGTCTGTTGGCTCTTGTTTTTGAGAGGGTTTTGGCGGATTGCAGACAGCAGCTTTTCTATTCTGTCCTATTTAGTTAGCTTGGGCCCCATCATTTGCTCAGCCTATCTTTCTATCTGTGTGAGTGTTTTTTCATCTTGCTTCACCGTCATTATATGTTGGGGGCTGCCTATTGCTTTGGAGTCTGCTCTGGGGCAGTTTAGATTTCCCTTTCTGTCTTTAGGCAATGTAGTTCTCCGGCTCTGATCGAGGGGTCTAGGGCACCGTAGGAACCCCCCACGGCTACTGCTAGTTGTTGTTGTTAGGTTCAGGGGTCTGCAATCCAATAGCTGCCAACTTCTCTGGTTTTCTGGACTTAGCTAGTATTTCTGTTTTTGCCTCCTACGGTGACTCATTCATAACAGAATCACCCGCCATATCGCAGATCCTAGGGTACTCAATAGCAGGAAAGAATTGTAAAAAAAAAAAAAAAAAAGTGTGTATATTTTTTCCTCTATATCTCTGAGGCCGTAGGGGGAATTTTTTTTGTCTCTCAATGGAGATAAAGCAATTGTCTGATCGTGTGGAGCAGCTCGCTGCGGAAGTGCGGGGAATTTCCGCCTACCTTGCTCATTCACATACTGCTGAACCAAAGATCCCTACTCCTGATGTGTTTTTTGGGGATCGGTCTAAATTTTTGAATTTCAAAAATAATTGTAAATTATTTTTTGCCTTGAAGTCTAACTCATCAGGGAGCTCCGCGCAGCAGGTTAAAATTGTCATCTCTTTGCTGCGTGGCGATCCCCAGTATTGGGCGTTTTCTTTGAAACCAGATGATCCTATTCTGACTAATGTGAATGCATTTTTTCAAGCCTTGGGGTTGTTGTATGACGAACCTAACGCTATTGATCAGGCTGAAAAGACCCTGTTGGCATTGAGCCAAGGTCGAGATTCTGCAGAATTGTACTGTCAAAAATTCCAAAAGTGGGCGGTCCTTACTACCTGGAATGATAATGCCTTGGCAGCTCTCTTTCGGAAGGGTTTGTCAGAAGCCGTAAAAGATACTATGGTGGGATTTCCTGTTCCCTCTGGTCTTGACGATTCTATGTCATTAGCCATTCAGGTTGATCGGCGTTTACGTGAACGCAGGACTGCACGAGAGGTGTTGCCACCTGTTGAACAAGTGTCTGAACCTATGCAATGTGATAGAGTTTTGTCCAGGGAGCAACGTCAGGAGTTCAGAAGGCGTAATAAGCTGTGTTTTTTTTGTGGAGATGCCTCGCATATTATTTCTGTCTGTCCTAAACGAGAGAAACGTTTTGCACACACGTATTCTGTGGGTGGTGTTCAACCTAAGTTTCTTCTGGCAATTACTCTGATCTGCTCCCTGTCCACATTTTCCGCCAAGGCTTTTGTGGATTCGGGAGCAGCTCTGAATCTAATGGACTTGGATTTTGCTAAACGTGGATTGCCAATGACACCTCTGCGGACGCCTATCCCTTTGAGGGGGATTGATGCTACTCCTTTGGCGAAAAATAAACCTCAGTTTTGGACCCAGGTGGTAATGCGGGTCGCCCCAGACCATCAAGAAAATTGCAGATTTTTGGTGTTGCATAATTTGCATGATACCATTGTTCTGGGGTTTCCCTGGTTGCAAATTCATAATCCAGTTTTGGATTGGAAATCTGTGTCTGTGGTGAGTTGGGGTTGTCGGTGTGCCCTTAGTGAGGCTCCAGTTTTTTCCACCTCTCCTCAGTCACATGATGCTCCTGAGTATTTGGCGGACTTTTATGATGTACTTAGTGAGAATGAGTCTGCGTCTTTGCCTCCTCATAGGAGTTATGATGACTGTGCAATTTAACTGAGCCCGGGGTGTAAATTTCCCAAGGGTCGGCTCTTCAATTTATCTGTACCCGAGCACGAGGCTATGCGATCCTATATTAAGGAGGCGTTGGAGAAGGGTCATATTAGACCATCCTCTTCACCCTTAGGTGCCGGGTTTTTTTTTGTGGCCAAAAAGGATGGTTCAATAAGGCCTTGCATTGTTTATCGTGCCCTCAACAAAATTACTACTAAATATCAGTATCCGTTACCCCTGATTTCAGATCTATTCTCCAGAGTTAAAGGTGCTTGCTGGTTTACCAAGCTTGACCTCAGGGGGCGTATAATCTTAACCGCATTAAGCATGGGGATGAATGGAAGACGGCGTTTAATACTCCGGAGGGACATTTTGAGTACCTGGTGATGCCTTTTGGGCTCACTAATGCCCCTTCTGTATTCCAGTGCTTCATGAACGACATTTTCCGAGACTTTGTGGATAAATTTTTGATTATCTATCTGGATGATATTTTGATCTTCTCCAAGGATTGGGATTCTCATGTGGAACATGTTCAGACTGTTCCGGATCTTGAGGGAGAATTCCCTGTATGTCAAAGGATCGAAATGCCTTTTTGGGGTACAGAGGATTTCATTTTTGGGATTTATTTTGTCTCCGTCAACTATTGAAATGGACCCGGCCAAGGTACAGGCCATTTATGATTGGGTTCAGCCCACTTCTTTGAAGGCCCTCCAGAAGTTTTTGGGTTTTGCTAATTTTTATCGGAAATTTATAGCAAAATTTTCTAGTATTGCCAAGCCATTGACTGATCTGACTAAAAAGGGTGCTGATGTGTTGAATTGGTCTCCGGAGGCTGTTTCTTCCTTTCAGGAGCTGAAGCGAAGATTCACTTCTGCCCCGGTTTTGCGGCAACCTGATGTCTCACTCCCGTTCCAGGTAGAGGTGGACGCTTCTGAGATTGGTGCAGGAGCTGTTTTGTCCCAAAAGGATCCTGTAACATCTAAAATGAATCCCTGTGCTTTCTTTTCCCGAAAGTTCTCTCCATCTGAACGTAACTATGATGTGGGGAATCGGGAACTGTTAGCCATGAAATGGGCATTTGAGGAGTGGAGACATTGGTTGGAGGGAGCTAAACACCAAGTCGTGGTCCTCACTGACCACAAGAATTTGATTTACCTGGAGTCGGCCAAACGCTTGAACCCTAGACAGGCTAGGTGGGCCTTGTTTTTTACACGTTTTGATTTTGTGGTCTCTTTTCTTCCTGGCACTAAGAATGTCAAGGCAGACGCCCTCTCTAGGAGCTTCTTTGCTGATTCTCCTGTGGTGACCAAGCCTGCTACCATCTTAGGCGAAGGGGTAGTTCTTTCTGCCATCTCGCCCGATTTGAGACGTGCTCTGGAAGAGTTCCAGGAGGACAAACCTGAGCGTTGTCCCAGTGGAAAGTTGTATGTTCCTGACCAGTGGAAGAAGAGAGTGATGTCTGAAGTTCATTGCTGTGCATTGGCTGGTCATCCAGGTATTTTTGGTACTAGAGATCTGGTGAGTCGGTCTTTTTGGTGGCCCGCCTTGTCTCGTGATGTCAGGAATTTTGTGCAGTCCTGAGGGACTTGCTCCCGGTCTAAACCTTGTTCTCGCTCTAGTGGGTTGTTGATGCCTTTGCCGGTTCCCAGGAGGCCATGGACCCATATTTCAATGGATTTCATCTCTGATATGCCTGTCTCTCAGAGAATGACTGTTATTTGGGTGATTTGTGATAGGTTCTCTAAAATGGTTCATCTTGTACCACTCCCTAAGTTGCCATCTTCCTCTGAGTTGGTGCCCCTGTTTTTGCAACAGGTGGTTCGCTTGCACAGGATTCCTGAAAACATTGTATCTGACAGAGGAGTTCAATTTGTGTCTAGATTTTGAAGGACTTTCTGTTCCAAGCTGGGAATTCAGTTGTCCTTCTCCTCTGCTTTTCACCCTCAGACCAATGGGCAGACGGAGAGAACAAACCAGACCTTGGAGTCGTATTTGAGATGTTTTATTTCCGCTGATCAGGATGATTGGGTTTCATTTTTGCCCTTGGCCGAATTTGCTTTAAATAATAGAGCTAGTTCTGCCACTTTGATGTCACCTTTTTTTTGTAACTTTGGGTTTCATCCTCGATTTTCTTCAGGGCAGGTGGAGCCTTCTGCCTGCCCAGGTGTTGACACTGTGGTGGAGAGAATGCACCAGATCTGGGACCAAGTGGTGGATAAGTTATCTCTCTCCCAGGAAAAGGCCCAGTGGTTTTCCAACCGACATAGGACCATTGGTCCCCAGTTTAAGGTTGGTGATATGGTTTGGTTATCATCAAAAAATATCGCTATGAAGGAGGCTTCTCCTAAGTTTAAGCCTAGATTTATTGGACCTTACAAGATTTTGGAGATTATTAATCTGGTCTCTTTTCGTTTGGCTCTTCCTGTCACATTTAAAATTTATAATGTGTTTCATAAGTCCTTGTTGAAGAGGTTTGTTGAACTTGAACCAGTTGTTCCTGGGGTGGCACCTCCGGACCCTGTATTAGTTGAAGGTAACATGGAATATGAGGTAGAGAAGATACTGGATTCCCGTCTGGCTAGACGGAGACTCCAGTATTTGGTTAAGTGGAAGGGTTATGGTCAGGAGGATAATTCCTGGGTCTCTGCCTCTGATATTCATGCCAAAAGATTGGTGCGTGCCTTTCATCGGGCTCACCCTGATCGCCCTGGTGGTGTGGATGAGGGTTCAGTGACCCCTCCTCAAGGGGGAGGTACTGTTGTGAGTTAATTTTCCCCTTCACCATTGAGGTCTGATGAACTCCCTCTTCTGGTGAAGGAAGGTAGTGAGGCTGATTGCAAAGCACCTGAGCAGAATGATGATGACTGGGTGACTGGGATTGCTGACTGGATATAAGGCAGCCGACGCCCTTCTGCCTTGCGGGTGATTACTCTGAGGGATTCTTGGAGACCAGTCTGATTCCTGCTCCTCAAAAGCTAAGTTTTCTGCTCTACTTTTTGCATTTGTGTTTTGGTTTTGTTTTGCCTTGTTTTTCTGGATTTCTGCCTTTCCCTGCTGGGTGAGCTGAATTCCTTTTTGCTCTGTCTTCAGATAATACCTGAGTACTGATATAGTCTTTTTGAAGCCTAGCGTCTTCAGGGCTTTTTTCCCTATCAGTCTGTTGGCTCTTGTTTTTGAGAGGGTTTAGGTGGATTGCAGACAGCAGCTTTTCTATTCTGTCCTATTTAGTTAGCTTGGGCCCCATCACTTGCTCAGTCTATCTTTCTATCTGTGTGAGTGTTTTTTCATCTTGCTTCACCGTCATTATATGTTGGGGGCTGCCTATTGCTTTGGGGTCTGCTCTGGGGCAGTTTAGATTTCCCTTTCTGTCTTTAGGCTATGTAGTTCTCCGGCTGTGATCGAGGGGTCTAGGGCACCGTAGGAACCCCCCACGGCTACTGCTAGTTGTTGTTGTTAGATTCAGGGGTCTGCAATCTGATAGCTGCCAACTTCTCTGGTTTTCTGGACTTAGCTAGTATTTCTGTTTTTGCCTCCTACGGTGACTCATTCATAACACTCCCCCTCCAGATGGGACATGATGAAGGCCACTTTGGCTCTATCGGAGGGATACTGGTGAGGTAGAAGCTCGAAGTGGAGACTACATTGGTTCAAGAAGCCTCTACACTGCTTTGGGTCGCCACTGTACCGGGGTGGTTTGGCAAGGCGGGGAGAAGGAAAGGAAGCAGGACCGGGGGGAGCGGCGGATGCCGCAGCAGCAGACTGGAGGGGCACGAAGCGGTTATCTACAGAGGCCATATAAGTCAAAATATGGGACTGGGCATCATGCTGCTGGCCCAGCTCCTGTTGGAGACTGGCCAACTGGGCAGCATTTCCCGGATCGGCGGCCTGAAGAGCTGACAAGCGTGATTCCATGGACTTCATTACGGACATGATGCGCCCATGGTTCTCTCGCAAAAAGAGCAACTCCTATTGAGCGGGAGCGGATGCACCGGCGGGATCCATGGCCTGATCGTACTGTTAGCGAGGTGCTTGACTAGGGGTTTTCCCGGAGTGGACCCTCTGGACCGTGGCACCGAGGGACCACGGACGAGCAACCTGGTGGAACCTCCCCCTATACAGGGAGCGTTAGGCGCAAGCCCAGGGGTTCAAATCCCACGGTAGCTGGAACCAAGAGGGGCGGCTCGGACTGGACTGGAGTGAGATAGGCAGGAGGCTGAAATGTGGGTAAACAGGACCGGAACCGGACTGCAGAAACCAGGCACAGGCAGGCGGAGTGGAGTAGGACTGCCGGCGCAGGTACAGGAAGGCACAGGCTGGCAGGACCGGAGCAGGACTTCTGGAACAGGTACAGGCAGGCACAGGCTGGCAGGACCGGAGCAGGACTGCTGGAACAGGCACGGGAAGGCACAGGCAGGCAGGATCGGAGCAGGACTGCTGGAACAGGCACGGGAAGGCACAGGCAGGCAGGACCGGAGCAGGACTGCCAGAACAGGTACAGGAAGGCAGAGGCTGACAGGAACGAAGCAGGACTGCAAGTAACAGGCACGGGAAGGCACAGGCTGGCAGGAATGAAGCAGGACTGCAAGGAAGCACAGAGGGGTGAGAGCAGGAGCCGTGCACAGACAAGGCACGGGGCCTAAGGCTGAAGATACAACAGCGATCAGGCGCCTCCCCTAAGGGAGGGCTGCCTGATATAGGTGAGGATCTGCCCCCATTGGTCCAGCGGTGCTACCGGGTCAGGGCACCGCCGGAGTAGAAGATCAGGTGGGGAGAGCTGGCCGCGGCCTATGGCGCATGTGCAGGAGTCGCAGAGACGTCACAGGCTGCGGACCGGTCAGATGAGGACGCCGCCACCGGTGCTGGAGGGAGGAAGGCTGCGGTGCAGGCAGGTACATAGGAGCACGTGCGACGGGGGCCATAGCATGGCGCGAGGTGGGGTCCGTGACAGGGCGCGAGGTGAGGGCCGTGACAGGAAATCAGACATGGAAAAAGACTTAGGCATCTTAGTCAATAAGAAGCTAAATTGGAGTGCCCAGTGTCAGGCAGCTGCCACCAAAGCAAATAGGGTCAAGGGATGCATTAGAAGAGGTTTGGGGACACGAGATGAAATCATAATTCTCCCTCTGTACAAATTACTCGTCAGACCACACTTGGAGTATTGTGTGCAATTTTGGACGCCGGTGCTCAAGAAAGACATTACTGAAATTGAAAGGGTTCAAAGGCGAGCTACTAAAATGATAAATGGAGTTGGTTCACTACAATACCCAGAAAGGTTATCAAAATTAGGTCTATTTACTCTACAAAAGAGAAGACTTAGGGGAGACTTAATATATATGTACAAGTATATCATAGGGCAATACAGAGATCTCTCCAATGAACTGTTTGTACCAAGGACTGTGACAAGAACAAGGGGGCATTCTCTTCGTTTGGAGTTTCTGCAATTTCTGCACCAGCATAGAAGAGGGTTCTTAACGGTAAGAGCAGTGAGGCTCTGGAATTCTCTTCCTGAGGAAGTGGTGATGGCTAGAGTTGAGCGACTTTTGCTTTTTTAGGGTCGCGTTTCGTTTCGTGAAACCCGACTTTTCCAAAAGTCGGGTCGAGCAAGATCGTCCGATTATAGGGAAAAGTCGGGGTCGTCCCGAAACACGAAACCCAATGTAAGTCAATGGGGAATAAAAGTCGGCAGTGAGAGGAGGACAGGAAACACACCTACAGTGCCCATTTGAATGCCAAAAGCATCAATTATTCTTACTTAAGCTTGTCAACCTTAATTAACTTCATAATACAAGTTACGCACTGAAAAATGGGGGTTATTTGGCTAAATTTGTGGGGGGGGAGGGCTGGCTGCAGGTTTTCATGTGCCCTGGGCGAAAGAGCGCCCCCTTAACACATACCACAACTCATCATGCTCCGATACGGCAGAGAAATAGCGGTATAGTACAATGAAAAATACCTCACTTTTTATATCTCATGACGAGGCCCATCTATTTCTCCGTACAAAATCATTGGTCCCATCTAATGTTTGAAACAGTATATGATGAGCTCCACATAATGCTACAGTATATGTTGGTCCCCATGGATGAAGCTCCACTGTCTTATGGGCCCAAATAATGCTCCAAACATAATGGGCCCCATTTCTAATGCTCTAGTGTATAATGGGCCCTGTAAATGCTGCTCCAGTGTCTGATGTCCACCTTTGGAATGTTCCAGTGTATGGTGGGCCCCATCTATCATTCTCCAGAGTATAGTGCTCCCCAAAAATTGCTGTCCCAACATTGAAAACAATCAAATAAGTCTCCTCGCTAGGGAATCCCTGTACTTGTCTGGACAGGTGCTGTAGCTTGCTTAACAGCTCGCCAGCCGTTCTCATGCCCAGTATGGATTGCACGTGATTGCACAAAGGTTAGAAAGGGTACCGTATCCCTGGATAACATGTATGGATAGCGTACACATTCAAAATATATGTCTATACAGCATGAGGCAGGCTCAGACGGTGTTAGGCCCAGTATGGATTGCACGTCATTGCACAAAGGTTAGAAGGGGTACCGTATCCCCGGATAACATGTATGGATAGCGTACACATTCAAAATATATGTCTATACAGCATGAGGCAGGCTCAGACGGTGTTAGGCCCAGTATGGATTGCACGTCATTGCACAAAGGTTAGAAGGGGTACCGTATCCCCGGATAACATGTATGGATAGCGTACACATTCAAAATATATGTCTATACAGCATGAGGCAGGCTCAGACAGTGTTAGGCCCAGTATGGATTGCACGTCATTGCACAAAGGTTAGAAGGGGTACCGTATCCCCGGATAACATGTATGGATAGCGTACACATTCAAAATATATGTCTATACAGCATGAGGCAGGCTCAGACGGTGTTAGGCCCAGTATGGATTGCATGTCATTGCACAAAGGTTAGAAAGGGTACCGTATCCCCGGATAACATGTATGGATAGCGTACACATTCAAAATATATGTCTATATAGCATGAGGCAGGCTCAGACGGTGTTAGGCCCAGTATGGATTGCACGTCATTGCACAAAGGTTAGAAGGGGTACCGTATCCCCGGATAACATGTATGGATAGCGTACACATTCAAAATATATGTCTATACAGCATGAGGCAGGCTCAGACGGTGTTAGGCCCAGTATGGATTGCACGTCATTGCACAAAGGTTAGAAGGGGTACCGTATCCCCGGATAACATGTATGGATAGCGTACACATTCAAAATATATGTCTATACAGCATGAGGCAGGCTCAGACGGTGTTAGGCCCAGTATGGATTGCACGTCATTGCACAAAGGTTAGAAGGGGTACCGTATCCCCGGATAACATGTATGGATAGCGTACACATTCAAAATATATGTCTATACAGCATGAGGCAGGCTCAGATGGTGTTAGGCCCAGTATGGATTGCACGTCATTGCACAAAGGTTAGAAAGGGTACCGTATCCCCGGATAACATGTATGGATAGCGTACACATTCAAAATATATGTCTATACAGCATGAGGCAGGCTCAGACGGTGTTACGCCCAGTATGGATTGCACGTCATTGCACAAAGGTTAGAAGGGGTACCGTATCCCCGGATAACATGTATGGATAGCGTACACATTCAAAATATATGTCTATACAGCATGAGGCAGGCTCAGACGGTGTTAGGCCCAGTATGGATTGCACGTCATTGCACAAAGGTTAGACGGGGTACCGTATCCCCGAATAACATGTATGGATAGCGTACACATTCAAAATATATGTCTATACAGCATGAGGCAGGCTCAGACGGTGTTAGGCCCAGTATGGATTGCACGTCATTGCACAAAGGTTAGACGGGGTACCGTATCCCCGGATAACATGTATGGATAGCGTACACATTCAAAATATATGTCTATACAGCATGAGGCAGGCTCAGACGGTGTTAGGCCCAGTATGGATTGCACGTCATTGCACAAAGGTTAGAAGGGGTACCGTATCCCCGGATAACATGTATGGATAGCGTACACATTCAAAATATATGTCTATACAGCATGAGGCAGGCTCAGACGGTGTTAGGCCCAGTATGGATTGCACGTCATTGCACAAAGGTTAGAAGGGGTACCGTATCCCCGGATAACATGTATGGATAGCGTACACATTCAAAATATATGTCTATACAGCATGAGGCAGGCTCAGACGGTGTTAGGCCCAGTATGGATTGCACGTCATTGCACAAAGGTTAGAAGGGGTACCGTATCCCCGGATAACATGTATGGATAGCGTACACATTCAAAATATATGTCTATACAGCATGAGGCAGGCTCAGACGGTGTTAGGCCCAGTATGGATTGCACGTCATTGCACAAAGGTTAGAAAGGGTACCGTATCCCCGGATAACATGTATGGATAGCGTACACATTCAAAATATATGTCTATACAGCATGAGGCAGGCTCAGACGGTGTTAGGCCCAGTATGGATTGCACGTCATTGCACAAAGGTTAGAAGGGGTACCGTATCCCCGGATAACATGTATGGATAGCGTACACATTCAAAATATATGTCTATACAGCATGAGGCAGGCTCAGACGGTGTTAGGCCCAGTATGGATTGCACGTCATTGCACAAAGGTTAGAAGGGGTACCGTATCCCCGGATAACATGTATGGATAGCGTACACATTCAAAATATATGTCTATACAGCATGAGGCAGGCTCAGACGGTGTTAGGCCCAGTATGGATTGCACGTCATTGCACAAAGGTTAGAAAGGGTACCGTATCCCCGGATAACATGTATGGATAGCGTACACATTCAAAATATATGTCTATACAGCATGAGGCAGGCTCAGACGGTGTTAGGCCCAGTATGGATTGCACGTCATTGCACAAAGGTTAGAAGGGGTACCGTATCCCCGGATAACATGTATGGATAGCGTACACATTCAAAATATATGTCTATACAGCATGAGGCAGGCTCAGACGGTGTTAGGCCCAGTATGGATTGCACGTCATTGCACAAAGGTTAGAAGGGGTACCGTATCCCCGGATAACATGTATGGATAGCGTACACATTCAAAATATATGTCTATACAGCATGAGGCAGGCTCAGACGGTGTTAGGCCCAGTATGGATTGCACGTCATTGCACAAAGGTTAGAAAGGGTACCGTATCCCTGGATAACATGTATGGATAGCGTACACATTCAAAATATATGTCTATACATCAGGAGGCAGGCTCAGACGGTGTCAGGCACAGTATGGATTTGACGGCCCAGATTACACAGCGGAGGAGCAGGGAGAGGTAAAGATTGCAAATGCTGGGGCCCTGGCCAAGCAAGGGGGGCCCACTCGTGGGCGTCGGTACTGGCACTGGGCCCCTCATAGTACAGCGGTGTGTCTGACGGCGGGTGTGCACCACCACCGTCAGAGACACTTGATTGCACTATGAGGGACCCTGTGCCAGTGCCCGCGCCCAAGAGTCGGCCTACCCACCTGTCCAGGGCAACGGCACTCGCACGGTGTCGTGCGCTAGGTGGTGACGCCGGCCATGGGGGGGGAGGCAGCACAGTTAGGGAGTTTTAGAAAGTGGCATATGTTGATGTTGGACATTCAACTGATGCAAAAGGCGAAATAGGTGAAGTACCAGGAAGAGGTGGACCAAAGCAAGCCATTTTTCTGTCACCCTATGTGTCATCAGGGGAAGGTGGGACAAAATCCTTGGAAACCCATGCGTGGTTCATTTTAATGAAGGTTAGATCATCCACATTTTGGGTTGACAGACGGGTCCTTTTTTCTGTCAGGATTGATCCAGCTGCACTGAAGACTCTTTCCGATAGCACACTTGCAGCTGGGCAAGCGAGCTCCTGTAAGGCATATTGGGCCAATTCAGGCCAGGTGTCCAGTTTAGCGGCCCAATAGTCAAAGGGGAATGACCTGTGTGGGAGAACATCGATATGGGAGGAAAAGTAGTTTGTAACCATAGTTGACAACTGCTGTCTCCTGTCACTTTCCATCGATGCAGTATTACCAGTTGTGTGAGCGGTATTTGAAAAATCAGTCCACAACATTGTCATGAAACCCCTGTCTCCAACGCCACTTCTGCTGTGTGCACCACGAACACCTCTGCCAAGCTGCCCCCGGCCCGTACGGCTCGTGTGAGAACCATCACCGCTGCTGTGTGCTGGGAATGCCTCAAGCAACCGATTTACCAGAGTTGCTTGTTTATTAGCCAATATTAGGTCAAGGTTCTCCTGTGGCATGATGTTTTGTAATTTGCCTTTATAGCGTGGATCCAGGATGCTGGCCAACCAGTAGTCGTCATCGTTCATCATTTTGGCAATGCGGGGGTCCCTTTTTAGGATCCGCAAGGCATAATCTGACATGTGGGCCAATGTTCCAGGTGTCAATGATGCACTGCGAGTGCTGGGTGGAGGAGCACTTTCTGGCAAATCCACATCCCTCCAGTCACGCACAAACCCTGTACCAGACCTTGCCACGCCAACATTTTCACTTGCCCCACGAGATGCATCCTCCTCCCCTAAGTAATCATCCCCATCATCATCCTCCTCCTCCTCTTCTTCCTCCACCTCGTCCAGGAGAGGTCCCTGAGCAGACAATGGCTGAATGTCATCAAGGATTCCCTCCTCCTCTTCCTCCTCATCAACATTGGCTGCAGACGCCTGCTCCTTAAGGTGCGTCAAAGTTTGCATGAGCAGACGCATAAGTGGGATGCTCATGCTTAGGATGGCGTCGTCTGCGCTTACCAGCCGTGTGCATTCCTCAAAACACTGAAGGACTTTACAAAGGTCTTTCAGCTTCGACCACTGCACGCCTGTCAACTCCATGTCTGCTCTCAAAGTGCCTGGCCGTGTATCCTCCCACAAATGCATTATGGCCTGCCTCTGCTCGCACAGCCGCTCCACCATGTGCAGGGTGGAGTTCCACCTTGTTGCAATGTCGATAATGAGGCGGTGGTTGGGAAGGTGGAGCAATCACTGCAGCTTCTGCATACGAACGGAGTGTACAGGCGACCGGCGGATGTGCGCGCACAGTCTTCGCACCTTCTGGAGCAGGGCTGTTAACTCCGGATAATTTTTGAGGAAGCACTGCACCACCAGGTTCAAGGTGTGAGCCAAGCAAGGTATGTGGCTGAGTTTTGAAAGGGCTATGGCTGCCACAAAATTACGGCCGTTATCACTAACTACCTTGCCTGCCTCAAGATGTACACTGCCCAGCCATGACTCAGTTTGTCGCTTCAAGTACTCGGCCAGCACCTCGGCGGTGTGTCTGTCGCCCAAACACATCATCTGCAACACAGCCTGCTGACGCTTTCCACTAGCTGCTCGATAGGGGGACACATCGTGTGCAACAGTGGCAGCTGCAGAAGGAGTGCTCGTACGACTGCGCTCTGTGGACGAGCTGTCGCTTCTGGAGGAGGAGGAGGAGGAGGAGGGTCGAACGCCTACAGCCAACTGTTTCCTAGACCGTGGGCTAGGCAGCACTGTCCCACCACCGCTGTCCCCTGTGGACCCTGCATCCACCACATTAACCCAGTGCGCAGTGATGGACACGTAACGGCCCTGGCCATGCCGACTGGACCATGCATCAGTTGTGAGGTGCACCTTTCCGCTCACTGACTGCTTGAGTGCATGGACAATGCGGTCTTTCACATGATGGTGGAGGGCTGGGATGGCTTTGCGAGAGAAGAAGTGGCGACTGGGTAGGTCATAGCGTGGTACTGCATAGGCCATGAGTTCGCGGAAAGCTGTGCTTTCCACCAAACGAAAGGGCATCATCTCAAACGAGATTAGTTTGGCAATGTGGGCGTTCAAACCCAGTGTACGCGGATGAGAGACTGAGTACTTTCTTGACCTACTCATAGTGTCTGGGAGGGTGAGCTGGACTTGAGAGCTGCATATGGTGGAAGTAGCGGTGGACAGGGCGGACTGAGAGAGGGTTGATGATGGTGATGGAGTTGGTGTTCTTTCTGATGGCCTAGAATCAGTCTTTCGTTGATATAACAGTGGGATTCCCTGACTGCTGTGGCCTTGCAATGACACCTCAACATTTGCTGCTGTGCTAACCGGTGGGCTTACAGTGGGGGAAACAATGTAGCGTTGCTGACTACCTTCGTTGTGATCAGTTGCACATGTGGCACTTGAGGTTTGGTGTTGTGTCCACGCTTGCAAGTGCATGCTGGTTAAATGTCTAAGCATGCAACTGGTATTCAAATTTTTCAGATTTTTCCCTCGGCTAAAGGTCTTTGCGCACTTCTTACAGATAACCTTGGCCTGATCATGAGGATTTTGTTTAAAAAAGTGCCACACTGCACTCTTCCTACTTTGGCAGACATTTTGCGGCCTAGCACGCTGTGATCTTTTGACCCTCTGGACAAGCTGTCCAGCAACTCTTTTGATGTTTGGAACCTGTCTTTGGAGTGCTCCGGGCCTGCCAGATAACAGCTGTTGCGATGTCGATGTCTGCTGTGGATGCTCCTCATCTGAGCTATTGGAAGCAGCACCCTCTTCCCCCAATGGATGCCAATCTGGGTCAACAACTGGGTCATCCATCACCTCCTCTTCTATGTCATGTGCACCTTTCTCTGTGTCACCGTGTATGGTGGTATAGTGTGCGGGAAGGGGCACCTGAGTCTCATCAGGGTCAAAATCTGGCTCTGTACACTGCGAGGACAATGTAGTGCTCTGAGTGAATGTACCAGCAGAATCATCCATCAGCGGCTGTGCATCAGTGCACTCCATGTCAGATTCATCTTGGCCTGGGTAATTCACCATTTGACTTGATAATCCAGGCATGGTATGTGAAAACAGCTCCATGGAGTAATCAGTAGTATGGCCTGCGTCATCCTTCAATCTTGGTTGGGGTGAAGGACACAAGGAAAGGTGTGGTTCATGAACATGAGCCTCCAATGACGACTCAGTGCTTTTACTTTTTACAACTGAAGAAGAGGAGGCGATAGAGCTGGAGGCTGAGTCAGCAATGTAAGACAAAACTTTTTCCTGATGCTCTGGCTTTAAAAGCGGTTTGCCAACTCCTAGAAAACTAAGCGTTCGAGGCCTTATGTAGACAGACGATGACGCAGCGTCAGCACCTCCTGCATTTGGTCCTATTTTGCTCTTGCCACTACCATCAGATCCACCACCAACACCATCATTACCAGCTGCCAACCCCCGCCCAATTCCACGGCCTCTTCCACCAGCCTTCCTCATTTTTGGTAGAAATGTAGACAAAATCCAACAAACTATATAGTAATGTAAAACAAGGTACAAGGTGTCTATAGGACAGGGGAGTTTTAGAATTTCTGCACACACTTGTGGACAGTGGACACTTGTGGATTGTGTGCGGCCCACTGATATCTGAGCGCTATGTGACACGCTCGATGGCACAGCTGCCTGTGACCAAAGTGACGAGAGGATAAGGGAGATTGGATTGCTTTTAAAAAAGCAGTTTGTGGAGCAGTGGGTAAACAGCAATGCCAGTGTGTCAGGAAGCCTTAGAAGGCAGCCCAACAACCAACACCACTGATACACCACAATATAGCCTCCCCTTGCACTGCACACACAGTGACTTGCGTGTTGTGCAGGCCAAATCGCTAGCAGCAGAAGCAGTTTTTTTGTCTTCTTCCCTGCCTAACGCTCTCCCTACAGAATCAGCAGCAACCTCTCCCTATACTAAGATCGGCAGAAGTAAGATGGCGGTCGGCGTGCACGCCCTTTTATACCCCCTGTGACGCCCACCAAAGCAAGCCAATCACTTGCATGCCCTTCTGAAAGATGGTGGTGACCCGTGCCTATGTCATCACGTTGCCCACAGTGTCCGTGGATCCTGATTGGCTGAAAAAGAGCGCAAAACAAACTTTTGAAACGCGACTTTGGCGCGTAAGTCGCCGACCTCGTGGCCGACCTCATCCTAGGGTCGGGTTTCGTTTCATGAAACCCGACTTTGCCAAAAGTCGGCGACTTTTGAATTTTTTCGACCCGTTTCGCTCAACTCTAGTGATGGCCAACTCACTGAATGAATTTAAGAAAGGAATGGATGCTTTTCTTGTGAGTAACAGTATAGAAGGTTACGAATAACAGAATATTATAGGTAGATGGTTGACCCAGCTTAGGGGAAGGAATTTTTTTCCCTATGGAGAAAATTGGCTTCTACTCTGTGGGTTTTTTGCCTTCCCCAGGATCAACAATGCAGAACAGCTGCACTAAAAATAGGCTGAACTAGATGGACATAAGGTCTTCCTTCAGCCTTCAAAACTATGTTACTATGTTACTATGTAGGTATATTTTTATTTATTTTTCAATTTTTAAAATGACCAATAATACCACATACAAGGGCGAAATACCACCACACCATGAACAGACACCATATTGCCACCACATAGTGACCTATACCATCTACAAGGAACAAATACTGCCACACCATGTCCAGACCACATATTACCACCACAGTGACCGAACAATATTAAATACAAGAGACAAATACCACTGAATCATGTCCAGACCGCATATTACCACCAAATGGTGACCAACTACATACAAAGAACAAATATCAACACAACATGACCAGACCACATATTACCCCCACACAGTGACTGAATAATAGCACATACAAGGAACAAATACCACCACACCATGGCCGGACAACATATTGCCACCACATTGTGATTGAATACTACAATACTGATCATTAATAACAAAAAAGTACTATCACCATAAGTGCCATTATACACAGGAGATCTGTACTTAGCATGCAGTGTCTGTGTACAGGTAATACAGTGATCACCGGTGACATTATACACAGGAGCTCTGCATATAGTGTATAGTGTACAGGTAATAAAGTGATCACCAGTGACATTACACACAGGAGCTCTGTATACAGTGTATAGTGTCAGTGTACAGGTAACACACTGACTCACCAGTGAGGTCTCTAGCTGAAGTCCTTCATCTTTGCCAGCACTCGTCTCTGCATAAAATAACAGTTATCTAGAGCACCACTTCCAGAGCACATTCCCCACTTTTTCCCTTTCTTCTACACTACACATCTGAATGCATTCACCCACCATTAATATATAATTCGTTATTATGCAACCCATTATCTGTACATAGCCACTTTCTCCATTTAATATATAAATTAATTAGCATCTGTACTCTTTCCCCCAATTCATTACCAGTCACTTTATCCTCAACGCCCCACTATGTACCTCCCGCTAACACTTACCCCGATTCTTTATAGTTGCATGCTCCTTCTGCCTCAATTCATTGTTATGTCTTCTCTCTCCCACCCTCTATTCATTATGAACCATTATCAACTGTTCTTCCCCACATTCAATACATCATTTACTCCCCCACCCTGAAAATTCATCATTATTTGCTCTCCCACCTTCAATTCACCATTTGCTCTCCCCACTCCCACCTTCAATTCAATTGCTGTCCCCCGTTCCTCACCCTCACTTCATTTGCAGTCCCCATCACCCCCCACTTCATCACTTGCAGCCCCCTATCATTATAACATGGGCAGTACCCCCTCAAATACACTTCATCATCTGCAGTTTCACTCCCCCCCTCCTCACCCATTTAAAAAAACAAAAACTTTTTTATTCTTACCTCAGTCGTTCTCGGGGCGTCTAGTGTGTTTTCAGCAGTGAAGCAGCTAGAATGTATGGGCTATAGTCAGGACCTGCATGGAGCCCATACATTCTAGCGCATTCACTACTGAGACAGCTAGAATGTATGGGCTGTAGTCAGGACCTGCAGGGAGACCATACATTTTAGCTACAGCCCAGCAGGAGCTGCACAGCCGACTAGGTAAGACGGCCGTGGACAGCTCCAAAAACGCTCCCGGGCCCCAACGCCGACGTGTGCGCCGCAGTGCACACTATTTTAGTGCACGATGCGCCTGATCAGCAGAAGCACAAGACGGGGCCTCGGATCTGCAGGCCCCTCTGTGTACTGCTGCTGACCGGGCCCCATACAGCAGTAAGGGCAGTAATGCCCTGATGGCGGCCCTGTTTGTGACTCTAAATTTTAGGGACACATCATAACTCGGTTCTTGCTGGTCACTCAGGTAGTATAGTGACCTCATTTCTCGTAATTTTTGGTGGCCAAGGTTGCATCAGGATGTAGTTGATTTTGTGTCTACCTGTAATGTTTGTGTGCATTCCTAGACCCAGCATACTCGTCTGACCTGGTCTCTTCTACCGTTGACTATACTTTATAGACCATGGACACATTTATCCATGGATTTTATTACTGACCTTCTTTCATCCGCTCGAAAAACTATAATTTTAATAGTGGCGGATAAGTTTAGTAAGATGGCGCACTTCATTGCCTTACCTGCTCTCCCTAATGCTAAGACTTTGCCTCAAGTGTTTGTCACTGAGATCATGAAGCTTCACAGGATTCCCTCTGATCTGGTGTCAGTTCGGAGGATACAGTTTTGTATCTAAATTCTGAAAGGCGTTTTGCTCTTGGCTGAGGATGCATCTATTCTTTTCCTCAGCATTTCATTTTCAAACTAACGGTCAGACTGAACACTTGAATCAAAATTTAGAGATGTACCTTAGGTGTCACCTCTGGCTGGGTTTGTGTTGAACAATCGTTGTAACTAGAAATGGGTGGACAACTGGATTCTCGGGTCCAGATGGTTCGGCCAAACTGTTACAAAAAGTTTGGGTTCCGGGAACCCCATACCCATTCACTTCAATAGGGGGCCAGAGCATCCAGTGTTTGTGCATGACAGTGCGGTAAACACCGCTTATAATTGGCGGTAAAATCATCACCGCTGGTCAGACAGCCACAGTTCCCACGCTGTTAAATGACAGCGTGAGCGTGCAGCTGTGATCAGAGGTATAAAGTTTACTTCTGGTCACTGGTGTAGCTGATGGGACTTCTGCTTCCATAAGCCAATGCCTGCTGCCGCTAATAAAAGCAAGCATAGGCTGCGGCTGATGGGAGTATTTATCAGTTGGCGCCTGTGCTGTAAATAAATAATAAAAAAGAAAAAAACTATGTGGGTTCTCCTGTATTTTTGACAGCCTGCCAGGAAAAACTCACAGCTGGGGGCTGCAACCCTCAGCTGTCAGCTTCAGCAAGGCTGGTTATCAAAATATAGGGGTCACCACTCTGATTTTTTAAATTATTTAAATAATTTTAAAAAACGGTGTGGAGTCCCCTCCTTTTTGACAACCAGCCTTGCTAAAACACACAGCTAGGGGCTGGTAGTCTCAGGCTGACAGGGGGCCATGGATATTGGCACCCACCAACCTAGAAATAGCAGCCCACAGCTGCCCAGAAAAGGTGCATCTATTGCCCTGTAGTGGTGGCAAGTGGGGTTCATATTTGTGGGTTTGATGTCACCTTTTGTATTGTCTGGTGACATCAAGCCCACAGGTTAGTAATGGAGAGGCATCAATAAGACGCCTATCCATTACTAATCCTATAGTTGTATTGTAAATAAACGCACAGCCAGAAAAAAGTCCTTTATTTGAAATAAAACAAAACATACTTTCCCATTTATATTTAAAAATAACAAACACAGTTAGGTTAGTATAATGCCTATTCCACCAAAGTCCTCGTCTTTAGTAATAAAACAAAAATAAAAAACAACCATATCCCTCACTTGTGCATCATTCTGTCCCACGCCGTAATCCATGTCTGAGGATAAACAGTTTTCAACCTGGATGGTGCCAAGATGCGACCATGCAGGTGGGGAACCATTGGGAAATGAGCTGCTGCGAGCTCAGCCTCAGTGACTAGTGATGATGTCATCGAGGCTACCTCCAGTCACTTAGGCTGCATTCCCAGCTGTGCCAATGAACTGTGATGACCTCAGTGAGATCACCAATAACACAGTGAGAAAAAGTCTCACGGTGCAGAGGCGAGTTCACCACAGTTCACCGGAAGAATTTCACTGCAGTGAATTTGAACTGCGGTGAACTGGCCTCAACACTGTTAGACTTTTTCTCACCAAGGTCACTGTAGTTCATTTGCCAGCTGGAAATGCAGCCTCAGTGACCTGCAGTAACCTCAATGATGTCATCGCTAGTCACTGAGGCTGAGCTTGCAGCAACTCATTCCCCAGTGGTTCTCTGCCTGGAGGTTGCATCTTGCCACCGTCCAGGTTGAAAACTGTTTACACCCAGACATGGATTACAGTGTGTGACAGAACAATGGACAGGTGAGGGATATTGCTGTTTTTTATTTTTGCTTTATGAGAGGGGATGTGGGATTCAATGGAATAGGTGTTAGGTGAGTATCACTGTGTTTGCTAGGGAGCGGAAGTGTGAACCATGCATACAACGACGGGACCGGTGGAGCCATGCATACAACAGGGGGAGCCACACATACCCAGACAGGACAGGGGAGCCATACATAGCAGGACAGGACAGGGGAGCCACACATACCAGGATAGAATGGGGGAGCTACATACCAGAACAAGACGGGGGAAGCCACATACCAGGACAGGATGGGGCGAGCTGCACACCAGAACAAGACGGGGGAGCCACATACCAGGACAGGACGGGGGATCCACATACCAGGACAGGACAGGGGGAGCCACTTACCAGGACACAGGGATGAGGGGACAATACATACCTGGCTTATACTCGAGTCAATAAGCTTACCCAGTTTTCCATGGCAAAGTTAGGTGCTTCAGCTTATACTCGGGTCGCCTTATACTCAAGTATATATGGTAGTTATATTCTTGTGCATAGAGGGCAGTATTATAGTAGTTATATTATTGTACATAAGGACAGTATTATAGCAATTATATTCTTGTACATAGGGTGGAGTGTTATAGTAGTTATATTTGTGTACATGGGGGGAGTATTATAGTAGTTATATTCTTGTACATAGGGGGCAGTATTATACTAGTTATATTCTTGTACATGGGGGAGTATTACAGTAGTTATATTCTTGCACTTAAGAGCCAATATTATAGTAGTTATATTCTTGTATATAGGGGGCAGTATTATAGTAGTTATATTCCTGTACATAGCTGCCGGCTTCCAGAAGACATCATACTCACTCTCCTCGCGTCGTCCATGTATCTCCGTCCCAGCAGCGGCATCTTATCCTGTGCTGAGCAGTCACGTGGTACCACTCATTAAGGTAATGAATATGCACGCGTCTCCTCTCCCATAGGCGTGAAGCGCATATTCATTACCTTAATGAGTGGTGCAACGTGACCGCTCAGCACAGGAGAGATGCAGCGACGGCACGAGGAGGGTGAGTAGGAAGGGGGGAGGGTGAGCCATGCATACAATGACGGGACTGGGGGAGCCATGCATACAACAGGGAGAGCCACACATACCAGGACAGGATGGGGGAGTCTCACATAGCAGGACAGGAGGACAGGATGGGGCGACACATATTCCAGGATAAAATGGGGGCGCTACATACCAGGACAGGACAGGGGAGGCCACATACCAGGACAGGATGAGGGGAGCCACGCATAGCAGGACAGGGATGAGGGGACAATACATACCCAGCTTATACTTGAGTCAATATACTTACCCAGTTTTCCATGGCAAAATTAGGTGCCTGGGCTTATACTCGGGTCGGCTTATACGCGAGTACATGCGGTAAGGCTGGTTTCACATTAGCATTTGTGTGCACAGCGTTTGATCCGCATAGATCCGCATGCGTCATGCGTACATATATTTAACATGGTGTACGCAGGGACATGTGTTTGCATGCGTTTCGCGGTGTGCGGCGAACGCAACATGTTGCATTTTTTGAGGTGTCAAAAATCCGTCAAATATGCGCAGTCTTGCGCACGCGAATGAGTGCATCAAAAAACCGCATTACTGTCTATGGGAGCGCATCGGTATGCAAGGACATGCGTATGAATGCATTCCATATGCATGCGTTCTTCAAAATGTAAATAGAAATCCCATGAGACACTCCCATTTTTGTCTGGTGTCATATAGAGCGCATGAGCATAAACAACGCAAACACATGCAAAAACGCATACAAACGCAGTGTTTTTTTTCATCATGCGTAAGATGGGTTTTCAGTGGTTCTGGGGAAGGAACGTTTTTCTTCATTTCTATCTTCTGTATGGCAAGGGGTACAGAACAACCTGAAGTTTATGGGGGACAGATACAAACGCATGGCTGATAAAAAAAAACATTTGTCAGGTCCGGACCTATGTGTGAATGATTATGTATGGCTTTTCACCAGGAATATTACTTTAAAGATTCCTTTTGGAAACTAGTTCCTAGATTAATTGGGCCACACAACTTCGTCACCTTAATCCTGTGGCTTTTCGTCTTGATCTACCTCAAGCACTAAAAAATGCATAATGTTTTTCACAGGTCGTTGCTCAAGAAACATGTTGCGCCTGTGCTTCCGTCACCCCTACCACCACCTCTTGTTATTGTTGATGGTAATTTAGAATTCCAGGTGGCAAAAATTGTTGACTCTGGAGGGGTTAGGATGTGGGTACCTGCATCGGAATTAAATGCTTGTAGGTTAGCACATTCCTTCCATGTGGCTCTTCCGGTTAAACCTGGTCCTGAAGGTCCAGTGGTCCCTTATAGAAGGTAATCTCATGGATGTGTCACGTCCTTATGTGACTCCTGGAGGATCTGGGATCAGAATATCACAACATTTAATACATCGCAGGTCCTATTTTAGATCCGTCTATCGTTTACCTTAAATTGGTGTGGATTTACTTTTGTTTGGTGTTGAAAGGGTTAAAGGACCCTTTCTCTTCTGGCTGTGAACTTGGAGCTTGAGTTCTCAGCAACAGCACCTTGGGACCACTCCTTTCTACTATATAAACTCACTGCTAGCTTCATTCCTTGCTGGTTATAGTTCCTCTATACTGACCTCTTTGAAGGAGCCTGTCTCTAGAGAAGCTGTGGTGTTTGTTCCTGTTGCAGCAGTGAAGTTTCCTGTTGGTGAAGTAGAGGAGTGCTATTTGTTTTTTTCTATTGTTTGTCATACCTTCCTCGTGTTGTCTTTTTGTAGTAGTGGGACTAGTGTCTCACTGGCCTATACACTAGACAGGGTAAGATCAGGGCCAGCGAGGGACTACGCATGTGATCACGCATGGGGAGGAGGACGCTTCTAGGGATGATAGGGAGTGCAGGGATCAGTCTCAGGTTTATGTTAGGAGGTGACCCCTCTCCCTCCCCTCTCCCTGCTCCCTATTGCCATAGTATTCCTTGTAAATCTTCACTGGTGTACACCTCATGTTGTGCCGCATCCTCTCGCCTCCAGCGTGACAGACGACTGGCAAAACACCCTTTAATTGCTCCTGACACTGTGTGCACGCACATGCAGCATTCACAACTGAGCACTGTGGCTTGTGCTATGAAAGCTTACGTCCTCACATGTACCAGCATCAAAACGTCCTATGTGGATAGAGTTAGTGTGCTCCAATCCCACCAATGACAGCCACAGCAGCCCCTCCTGTAATGTATATGTCCCAGAGTTTCATGTGATGTATTTACCCCCAGCCCCTCCTGTGGTGATATACTGTATATGTCCCCAGCCTCTCCTGTGATGTATATGCCCTCAACCTCTCCTGTGATGTATATGCCTCCGGCGCCTCCTGTGATGTATATGCCCCCGATGTCTCTGATGTATGAACCCTCTGCGTTTCCTGTGATTTATAAGCTCTGGTGTCTCCTGTGTCTCCTTCTGTGCTGTATATGCCCCGACGTCTCCTGTGCTGTATATGTCCATTTGTATCCTGTGATGTATATGCTCTCAGCCCCTTCTGTAATGTATATGCCCTGATGCCTCCTGTGATATATGTGCCCCGGCATCTCCTGTGATATATGTGTTCCAGCATTTCCTGTAGTGTATATGCCCCTGGACCTCTTGTGATGTATATGCCCCAGCGTATCCTATCTGATATATATGCTCCAGTCCCAGCATCTCTTGTATAATGTATATGCTCCAGTCCCAGTGTCTGCTGTGTATTGTGTATTCTCCTGTCCCAGTGTCTTCTATGTGAAGTACAGTGCCTTGCGAAAGTATTCGGCCCCCTGGAACTTTTCAACCATTTCCCACATATCATGCTTCAAACATAAAGATACCAAATGAAAATTTTTGGGGAAGAATCAACAACAAGTGGGACACAATTGTGAAGTTGAACAAAATTTATTGGTTATTTTAAATTTTTGTGGAAATTCAAAAACTGAAAAGTGGGGCGTGCAATATTATTCAGCCCCTTTAACTTAATACTTTGTTGTGCCCCCTTTTGCTGCGATTACAGCTGCAAGTTGCTTGGGGTATGTCTCTATCAGTTTTGTACATTGAGAGACTGAAATTCTTGCCCATTCTTCCTTGGCAAACAGCTCGAGCTCAGTGAGGTTTGATGGAGATCGTTTGTGAACAGCAGTTTTCAGCTCTTTCCACAGATTCTAGATAAGAGAAAACAAGGGCGGGGGCGCAGACATAGGGCTTCACCTGGTATAAATCAATTAAAATATAAAAGTACTCTGGAGTACTCACCCTTTATGGGTTGTGTTCAGACACAACCACTCTCAACGTTTGTTGCAGTCATATAGCTGCTGCAGAGCTCGTGCAGGTGGACAGCGTCCACTAGGTATCATAAGTTGAGGATCCAAGAAAAGCACTTCTGAGCATCCGCGCTGCTTTAGTGATAAGAATTCTTCAGAAATCCATATAAATCTTTCAAGTTCTTTATTATATGTACTACAGAAACTACGCGTTTCGAGGTGACAAACCGCACCTCTTCTTCAGGTTACAGTACAGAGTTGTGATCGGTCTATACAAATGACAGCCTTATATGCTGTGTGGGCGTAACCCCCCGCTGTGAGAGAAGGGCGTCAACCTGCACATGCTGCACATAAAGATATTTGGAAAAGACAAGCAAAGTGACATAAATATATAGAAAAACATATATTCGGGTTCGTGATAGTATTGTGTATCCTATTCAGACAATCAATGCAATAATATGGACTTTTATAATTAAATAAAAAGAAATATATAGAACACGAAAAAAAAAGGAACAAGAGAGGATAAGAACCAGTTTCATTGTGGTGAGTTTGAGACAAATGTCTGGCGGTTTCACCACTGAGCTATCATGAGTAGTGTTGAGCATTCCGATACCGCAAGTATCGGGTATCGGCCGATACTTGCTGTATCGGAATTCCGATACCGACATCCGATATTTTTTCAATATCGGATGTCGGTATCGGAATCGGAAGTTCAAAGTTGATTGACAGCCTGACGTCATCATGATGCGCGGTGTGTGCGCATCATGATGCGCCGTCATTTCCGGCCTTCCGGGGGTCTCTGCCGGCCTGCCGGGGGGCTGTGCAGGCTCCGGTGGTCTGTGCCGGCCTGCCGGGGGGCTGTGCCGGCCTGCCGGTGGTCTGTGCAGGCTCCGGGGGGCTGTGCCGGCCTGCCGGGGGGCTGTGCCGGCCTGCCGGTGGTCTGTGCAAGTTTCGGGGGTCTGTGCAGGCATCGTCCCATCGGGCGATGCCTTCTACCATGACAGTGATTGACACATTAGCCAATGATGGGACAGTAGTAGTCCCATCATCCGGCTAATGTGTTGAATGCAAAAAAAAAAATAAAAAAAAAAATTACATGCTACATACATACAACATGCATACTACATATATACTACATGTAACATACATACTACATATATACTACATGCAACATGCATACTACATGCATGCTACATACATGCTACATTCATACTACATATATACAACATACATACTACATATATACTACATGCATGCAACATGCATACTACATATATACTACATGTAACATACATACTACATATATACTACATGCATACTACATACATGCTACATACTACATGCATGCTACATGCATGCTACATGCATGCTACATACATACATACTACATACATGCTACATACTACATGCATGCTACATGCATGCTACATACATACTACATGCATGCTACATACATACTACATGCTACATACATACTACATACTACATACATACTACATGCATGCTACATACATTCCCAAGCAGGAATGGCATAAAGTGAGACTAGGGACTTTTTAAAGATGTGTTTTAAAATTATTTAAAAAATTATTTAAAAATTTATTTAAAAAATTATTTTAAAAAAGTTGGTTTTTGGGATTTAAAAACTTCCCCACAAAATTATTTTTAAATAATTTTTTAAATAATTTTAAAACACATCTTTAAATTAAACACTTTGGTTTTATATTTTTCTCTCGCATATTTGCACACTGGGAATTGTGGCAAAATGCTTCTAGTTCTTTCATAGATCTGCCATGTGAATGACAACATAGAAAAAAAAAAAACATCGGTTTAAAATACACAATTTCTCCAAATATAGCTCCTTTTATACACTCCCATTTATCACTACTATTGGTGAAAGGAAACTTTTTGCACTCTCTATCTTCACTAGTTATATCAAATGAGTAATTACTCTCCACTACTCCTCACCACTGGTAGCTCCTCACTCATGATAGCTCAGTGGTGAAACCGCCAGACATTTGTCTCAAACTCACCACAATGAAACTGGTTCTTATCCTCTCTTGTTCCCTTTTTTTTTGTGTTCTATATATTTCTTTTTATTTAATTATAAAAGTCCATATTATTGCATTGATTGTCTGAATAGGATACACAATACTATCACGATCCCGAATATATGTTTTTCTATATATTTATGTCACTTTGCTTGTCTTTTCCAAATATCTTTATGTGCAGCATGTGCAGGTTGACGCCCTTCTCTCACAACGGGGGGTTACGCCCACACAGCATATAAGGCTGTCATTTGTATAGACCGATCACAACTCTGTACTGTAACCTGAAGAAGAGGTGCGGTTTGTCACCTCGAAACGCGTAGTTTCTGTAGTATATATAATAAAGAACTTGAAAGATTTATATGGATTTCTGAAGAATTCTTATCACTAAATTAGCGCGGATGCTCAGAAGTGCTTTTCTTGGATCCTCAACTTATGACACAGATTCTAGATGGGATTCAGGTCTGGACTTTGACTTGGCCATTCTAACACCTGAATATGTTTATTTGTGAACCATTCCACTGCAGATTTTGCTTTATGTTTGGAATCATTGTCTTGTTGGAAGACAAATCTCCGTCCCAGTCTCAGGTCTTTTGCAGACTCCAACAGATTTTCTTCAAGAATGGTCCTGTATTTGGCTCCATCCATCTTCCCATTAATTTTAACCATCTTCCCTGTCCCTGCTGAAGAAAAGCAGGCCCAAACCATGATGCTGCCACCACCATGTTTGACAGTGGGGATGGTGTGTTCAGGGTGATGAGCTGCGTTGCCTTTACGCCAAACATATCGTTTGGCATTGTTGCCAAAAAGTTCGATTTTGGTTTCATCTGACCAGAGCACCTTCTTCCACATGTTTGGTGTGTCTCTCAGGTGGCTTGATGCAAACTTTTAACAACACTTTTTATGGATATCTTTGAGAAATGGCTTTCTTCTTGCCACTCTTCCATAAAGGACAGATTTGTGCAGTGCACAGTGCTCCTTGGGATGTTTAAAGTTTTGGAAATCATTTTGTATCCAAATTCAGATTTAAGCTTCTCCACAACAGTATCACGGACCTGCCTGTTGTGTTTCTTGTTCTTCATGATGCTCTCTGTGCATCAAACAGAACCCTGAGACTATCACAGAGCAGGTGCATTTATTCAGAGACTTGATTACACACAGGTGGATTATATTTATCATCATTAGTCATTTAGGACAACATTGGATCATTCAGAGATCCACAATGAACTTCTGGAGTGAGCTTGCTGCACTGAAAGTAAAGGGGCCGAATAATATTGCACGCCCCACTTTTCAGTTTTTGAATTTCCACAAAAATTTAAAATAACCAATAAATTTTGTTCAACTTCACAATTGTGTCCCACTTGTTGTTGATTCTTCACCAAACATTTACATTTGGTATCTCTATGTTTGAAGCATGATATGTGGGAAAAGGTTGAAAAGTTCCAGGGGGCCGAATACTTTCGCAAGGCACTGTATATGCTGCAGCCCTAGTGTCTCCTATATGATGTGCATACAGTAGTCTGTGTCTCCTATGTGATGTATACGGAGTAGCATCCGTGTCTCTTATGTGATGTATATACAGCAGACCCCCCACTGCTTACGTTCTAGAAATGTTACATGAGCAGTGATTAATTTCCCACTGTGAGGACACTGCAGTGTAATATACACGTGTTCAGAGCTTACTGCTGCGAAGTTTTTTCAAAATGTATTGCAAAGAGTCGACCGCCCTCTACACTGACACAAATCTGGAAAAGCAATTGCAAGTAGCAACATCATCATACCATGTAACATCTTCACACGAAAGAGAAGCAATTCCAGCCATCACATTAGGGGTGAGTTATTTAAATGTTCAACCAAATGTAGCAGAATAAATTTCAAGTTTATATTTTTGGACAGCCCCCGAGTGATGGCATTAATATTCAAATGGCCCTTGGCAGGAGACAGGTTCCCCACCCCTGATCTAGAGGGCAGAATGGGAGCATTTTACTACGTAAGTGACACAGTGGTGGGCATTATTATGTGGGGCAGTTATAGGAGCACTGTTACCAGCTCACAAAGAAGGTTGAAGAATAGGAACAAATATGTCAGCTCTAGGCTCAGCATTGGAGTGTTGGTGGGATTGGAATTTTGCATAGGCTGGGAATTGATGGGTAAAGTGCTGGATGCTGGAAATGGCTGAATTAAAATGTGTCTTTTTTTGTAAACTCTGCAGACGATTCGAGGCTGGAAGAAATTGTCACATCCCTGCGGGGCAACATCAAATGTAAGTCACTATATATGCAGTAACAACCCTATACTTTTTTAATATGTTCTGCGGGACTGGTATGATGATGATTGCAATACATAATGTAATATTAAACATATGATCGTGACAGCACTATTGGTGCAATATTTTTATTTGACGTTTAATTTAATTGCTTATGATATTATCATTTGCAAACGTAAGATTTATTCACTTGTGTAAGGATAGTGAAGGTATAGTGTAGATTCAGAACACCAAAGAGTTAATAGCTAGACAGTCCTGCAGATGGGAGGAATATTTGGGAGTAAGTAAGATGCCCAGTCGCTGACGCCGCTGACTTAACTCCCTCACAAGACAGTCCGCATGCAAATCTTAAGCATCAACCCAGGAATTATCTTCCGGATCGAAACCATTCCATTTAACGAGATATTGCAGGTGATGTCTGACACGTCTGGAGTGCAAGAACTCGCTCCACGTCATACTCCTTGTCCTCCTCCAAGTCAACCTCAATGATGTGCTGAGGACCCGACATCCCCACAAACTTTTTTAAGATGGAAGGAATTATTAGTCTTGCGCGCGCAGATGGAGCTTGACCATCACAGGATTAATGATCTTAATTACCTTATTACGGACCAACCAATTTATGAGTAAACCCATTCAGTCCTCTTGATTAGCTGATACAAAACATCTTAAATATTGTTCTTATTCTTGGTTAATTCTCTCTGTCTGACCATTATTAATAACCTGAGTAGAACGAAAGCGTAATTCCTAATCTGGAGAAAAAGCTACACTTAAAGCTGCCATAGACTGAACCCCTCTATCAGAAATAATGTTTTTAGGAACACCATGTAACTTAAAGGGAATCTGTCACCCTTTTTTTGGCCTTTCAGCTGCCGGCATTGACATCGGGGGCTTATCTACAGCATTCTGTAATGCTATAGATAAGCCTCCAATGTAACCTGAAAGAGAAGAAAAACACGTTATATTATACTCACCGAGGTGGGCGGTCCGGTCCGATGGGTGTCGCCGTCCCGTCCGGCGCCTCCCTTCTTCATGCGATGACGTCCTCTTCTCCCGTCCTGTAATGACTCTGGCGCAGGCGCACTACTCTGCCCTGTTGAGGGCAGAGCAGAGTCCTGCAGTGCACAGGTGTCGGGAGAGGTCTGGCGCCTGCGCACTGCAGAATTCTGCTCTGCCCTCAACAGGGATGAGCAATGCGCCTGCGCCGGAGCCATTTCAGGATGGGAGAAGAGGACGTCATCACATGAAGAAGGGAAGCGCCGGAGCGGACCGCAACACCCATTGGACTGGACCGCCCACCTCGGTGAGTATAATATAATGTGTTTTTCTTCTCTTTCAGGTTACATCGGAGGCTTATCTACAGCATTTCAGAATGCTGTAGATAAGCCCCGATGTCTATGCCGGCAGCTAATAGGGGAAAAAGAGGGTGACAGATTCCCTTTAACGATGTGAGAGCTAAATAATGCACCTAAACTCTTAGCCGTGGGTAAGTTTAGTAAAGGAACCAAATGAACCATCTTGCTGAAATGGTCCACCACCACCCATACTACATTATTACCACCAGAATTAGGCAAATCTATGCCAAAATCAATGGACGAATGAATCCAAGTTTGAGACGGAACCTCGTTAGGCAAAAGAAATTCTGCCGGGGCTGGGCAAGAGGTCTTAGATCTGGCACAAACTCTGCACTTATGAAAATACTCATCAACATCCTTTGGAGCACTGTGCCCAGGGCCACTATCAGGGCATTACTGCCCTTACTGGCGTATGGGGCCCAGAGTGGGCTCCCTCTCTTCTGCCAGCAGCAGGATTCTGCCGGTTCAGTAACTGAACGTGTGTTCTCAGATGCACGTTCAGTTAAAATCTATTACCGCTGGACCTCGGCCAGGTAAGGAGAAACGTCTCTTTTTTTTGGAAAGCTGCACTATGGGTGCATTATACTACTATGGGAGTGCATTATATTACTATGGGGGTGCATTATATTATTATGGAGGTGAATTATACTGCTATATATGGCTATAGGGGGTTCATTATACTACTATTGGGGTGAATTACTCTACTATGAATGACTATGATGGTGCATTATACTATTATATATGACTATGAGGGTGCATTATACTATTATATATACCTATGAGGGTGCATTATACTACTATGGCGGTGCATTATACAACAGCCTTAGTTGACCAAGAGGAAAAGTTAGTTCCTTTCTTGGTCATATCAGTAAGAAGTTTGACTATGCTTTAGAAGTTCTTAATGAGCTTACGATAATAATTAAGATCCATCTGAAAACCTTAGCAGAAACCAAATGAGCCAACAACTGAATCTGCTGCACCTCAAATTAACACATCCATAGCTTGGCAAGCAAATGATTGTCACGTAGAACCTGAAGCACCTGTCGAATATGCTCCAGATGGTCCTCACGAGAACCTCAGTAAATCAAGATATCACCGAAGTATATCACCACAAATTTACCTACCAAAGAAGACAAAATATAATTTCTGAAGTTCCTAAAGTTCTGAAACATTGCTGGAGCATTGGTCAAACCGAATAGCATCACAAATTTTTCAAAGTAGACTTATCCATCAGTCTGTCAGATACAGACGTGTGATTCTTCACTTCACAGAACGTATATACACTGCTATCAAGCTCATAGTGCAGTTTTTTAGTGCTGATATGAATACTGGAGGAAGTATAACTCTGGATGACTTGCTGGGGTTCCTAAAGGCTTGAATGTTTCAATAATACCACTCAGTGGCGTACTGCTAATTGTGACAGCCCACATTGCCACAATGGAGCCTGTGAATCTTAGGAGCCTAGTGACAAATTGGACCAAAGCAAACATCACGATTTCAATAGTAACTCAGGATGCAGGTACGGTACAATACAATGGTGGAGCAGGAAGCCATCAGCTTCCTCTTCCATCATTCAACCTGTGTGTTTTCACGCCTACATTGCAGAGCCTCAGGCCACATTCTGGAGAAGTACATTGGAGGAATGGGGCGAGGTGAGTAGTTTATGACTATGGGATGCATTATACAACTATGTATGACTATGGGGTGCATTATACTACTATGGATAACTTTTGGGTGCATTATACTACTATATATGACTATAGGATGCATTATACTACTATGGATGACTATGGGGTAGTATGGAGAGATATTGGGGCAATATGGAGGGGCATTGGGGCAATATGGAGAGACATTGGGGCAATATGGAGGGGCATTGGGGCAATATGGAGAGACATTGGGGCAATATGGAGAGACATTGGGGCAATATGGAGAGATATGGGGCAATATGGAGAGACATAGGGCAATATGGAGAGATATGGGGGCAGTATGGAGAGACATGGGGGCAGTATGGAGAGACATGAGACAGAATTGGAGGTCACGTGGGGTCCAGAATGGGAGTACATGTGCGGTCCAGAATGGGAGCACACGTGATGTTCAGAATGGGAGGACACAGATGTCCTGTGTATAATGTCACCGGTGATCACTGTATTATTTGGCAGTGACACTCTGGATGACATGCTGTGGTTCCAAAAGGCTTGCACGTTTCAATAATACTACTCAGTGGTGTACTGCTAATTGGGGCTGCCCACACGGCCATAATGGAGCCTGTGAGTCTTAGGAGCCCAGTGACAAAATGGACCACTCCTCCATAGCCAACATCACAATTTCAATAGTATCTGCATCCTCAGGATGCAGGTACAGTACAATACAATGGTGCAACAGGAAGCCATCAGCTCCCTCTTCCATCATTCAGCCTGTGTGTCTTCACGTCCACTTCACGGAGCCTTAGACCACATGCTGCACAGAGTGGAGCAGTACGTTGGAGAAATGGGGCAAGGTGAGTAGTTTATTTTATTTATGTCAGTAAGAACTTGTAGGGGGCTACTAGGACCATCGTACTGTGTGTGGGGAAATAAGGAGGCGATGATACTGTATGTGGTGGGTTGTGGGGGCCATCATATTGTTTGGGGAACTGTGGTTGCTTTATATTGTGTTAGGGGCTTTTTGAGGATAGTATTTTCTGAGTATGGTGGCTGTGTGGGGGCTATAATACTTTGTGGGGGCCAGCATACCGTGTATAGAGCCATCATACTGTGTGGAGGGCTGTGGGTTGATCACCTTGTGGGGGGGAATTATACTGTGTAGTGGGCCATGACTCTGTGTATGGGGGACCATGATATTGTGTGGGGGTGGCATCCTGTTGTGTGTGTGGGACTGTGGGGGCCATGATACTTTGAGGGCTGTGAGAGCTTTGATGATGTATATATGAGGCTGTTGTAGAATTATACTGTGTGAGGAGCTGTTGGGATCATGATACTGTATATGGGGGCCATCATATTGTGTGTGGAGTCCATCATACTGTGTGATAGCCATTGTGCTTTAATGGTGTTGTGGGGTCATCATACAGTGGGATTGGGCCTGTGGGGGCATCATACTTCATACTAGGGATGTGGAGCTGTGAGGGCCATGATACTGTGTATGTGTGACTCTGGGGCATGATAATTTGTGGAGGGCTATGGGGGCCATGATATCTGGGAGGTTGTGAGGGCCATAATACTGTGTAACGGTGCTATGGTTGCTATGATACTGTAGGGGGGGTCATCATAATGTGTGTGGGGCTGTTGAGTCTTCATACTGAGTAGGGGCCATCAAATTGTGTTAAGGACTGAGGGGAAATCATACTGTGTGGTGGCAGTGGATGAATCATACTGTGTGTTTCTGAGGAGGCATCATACTGAGTTGGGACGTAGTGTCTATAATACTGTGTGTGGGGGCCATCAAAATTGTGGGTGGAGGAACTATGGAGACATCATACTGTATGAGGGGCACTTTAAAGGCTGGGGGAGATTGTGGGGGTTAGTGCATTGTGTTAGGGTTTGCGGGGAGCATTATACTGTGTTGTGGGCATTGCCGCGTCATCATAATGTGTAGGGAGCACTGTTAGGGTATCATAATATGTTGGAGGCACTGTTTCATCATTATACTGTGTTGTGGGCACTGAGAGAGCATCATCCCATGTGTTGAGAGCACTGTGGCTGCACTATACTGTGTTGGGAGTAATTTGTGTGGCGGAATTCACTACGAGGGTTTCATACTCATGCATGGGGACATCATACTCTATCATGGCCATAAAAGGGGTGTTGCAGTGGGTGAAAACACTAAGGAGATTCAGTAGGAGCAGAAGTACTGTGCTCATGCTGCAATACTTGTCCCTTTGTCAGTTGTTAAAACTTGGGAAGTATGCCCCTCTGTGACTGCATCTGTGTGTCGCAACCATGGCTACTCCATCGCATATTTTTTGAGCAGTTGTTAGAGGGGGCCCAATTAGGACTTTTGTTTTGCAGCCCATTTATTTCTATGTAAAGTATGTCCCTAATACCACTTACAGTTGTTGTTGGAATATTTAGGAGGACATTTCTTAATCTGACTTGTTTCAATGCTGGCATCCTATTGCAGTGGCATGCTTGAATTTCAATGAGCTCCTTAGAATGACCCACTCTTTTACAAATGTTTAAAAGCAGACTGCAAGACTAGGGCCTTTTTCTATACAGTATATATATATATATATATATATATATATATATATATATATACACACACACAACTGAATGAAAAACCTAAACTCAACTGATTAACATATGTGTCCCAATGCCTTTGTTCATGGACATATATTGATCAGCCATATGCTTGCCTAATATTGTGCAAGACAACCTTGTGCCACCAAAGGTTTTGACGCGTTGAGGCATGGATTCAACAGCTATATTGTTAAATCATTGGTGGCAGGGGTCAGGTCTCTGTTGACTTTGATTTTCTGGCTTTCTGTCTGGTAGAGACTATCAGAGTTGCATTGTTAAACCAGGAATTGGATTTCTACTGTGAGTTTGCATTTCCTTTTTTTATCTTCAAAATAGATTATCATTATTAAGTATAGCACAAATCCCCTTTAAGTCCTAATGAAGCGTGGGGCCTCCATGAATCACACTTGATTCATATTCTAGTTCTGATGCCCAGGTGACTTGGTAAGCGCTTTTTTGGTGATGGACAAGGGTTAGCATTATCACTATAACCACTATGCAGTTACACAGCCAACTGTCATGTTCTTTGTATTCTGAAACATTTCTAACTTTAGTCAGCATTAGCTTTTTCAGTAATATATGCTAAAGTAGCTTTTCTTGGAATCAGTCCAGACTAGCCAACTTTTGCTCCCTATATGCCTATGAACCTGTCTTTAGCTTACAGTTCGCTTTCCATGGATCATTTTTATTAGGTACTAACCATTGCATACAGTGAATACCCAACAAGACCTGTTGTTTTGAAGATGTACTGATCCAGTAGCCTACCTGTCACAATTTTTCCCTTGTGCTAGTCACTCAGATAATGCTTGCCCATATTTTCTGCTACCAATGTATCAAATTCAAGAATCAACTGTCCGCTTGTTACCCAATATATCCCACCCTTTGACTTCTGCCACTGTTACAGGATCAATGTTGATTGCCTCACTAGACAGTAGTATAAATATTATATTATTTATAGAGTTGAGCGAAACGGGTCGAACAATTTCAAAAGTTGCCGACTTTTGGCAAAGTCGGGTTTCATGAAACGAAACCCGACCCTAGGATGAGGTCGGCCACGAGGTCGGCGACTTACACGCCAAAGTCGCGTTTCAAAAGTTTGTTTAGCGCTCTTTTTCAGCCAATCAGGATCCACGGACACTGTGGGCAACGTGATGACATAGGCAGGGGTCACCACCATCTTTCAGAAGGGCATGCAAGTGATTGGCTTGCTTTGGTGGGCGTCACAGGGGTTATAAAAGGGCGTGCACGCCGACCGCCATCTTACTTCTGCCGATCTTAGCATAGGGACAGGTTGCTGATTCTGTAGGGAGAGCGTTAGGCAGGGAAGAAGACAAAAAAACTGCTTCTGCTGCTAGCGATTTTGCCTGTGCAACACACCAGTCACTGTGTGTGCAGTGCAAGGGGAGGCTATATTGTGGTGGATCAGCGGTGTTGGTTGTTAGGCTGCCTTCTAAGGCTTCCTGACAGCTGCATTGCTGTTTCCCCACTGCTCTGCAAACTGCTTTTTTAAAAGCAATCCCAATTTTTTTTTTTTGTCCTGCTAAGGTACTGAGCGTGCATTTATTCACACCATACAGCGGTGTACGCTCCTCACACAGTACCGTGTAACGGCTGTTATCACAGCCACAGTGAAGCTATCTGTGTGTCACTGTGGAAGGATAAGTGGAGGACTTGTTCCGTTCTTACAGACCTACACTCTAGGGAGATTCCTATTCTGCCCAATTCTACAATTCACTTTTTTCACACCTGTGCCATCGAGCCTGTGACATAGCACTCTGATATTCAGTGGGCCTCACACAATCCAAAAGTGTCCAGTGTCCACAAGTGTCTGCAGAAATTCAAAATCTCCCTTATCCTGTAGTCACTTTTTTCACACCTGCTGCATCGAGCCTGTGACATAGCGCTCTGATATTCATTGGGCCTCACACAATCCAAAAGTGTCCAGTGTCCACAAGTGTCTGCAGAAATTCAAAATCTCCCTTATCCTGTAGTCACTTTTTTCACACCTGTGCCATCGAGCCTGTGACATAGCGCTGTGATATTCAGTGGGCCTCACACAATCCAAGTGTCCAGTGTCCACAAGTGTCTGCAGAAATTTAAAATCTCCCTTATCCTGTAGTCACTTTTTTCATACCTGTGCCATCGAGCCTGTGACATAGCGCTGTGATATTCAGTGGGCCTCACACAATCCTAGTGTCCAGTGTCCACAAGTGTCTGCAGAAATTCAAAATCTCCCAGAAATTCAAAATCTCCCTTATCCTGTAGTCACTTTTTTCACACCTGTGCCATCAAGCCTGTGACATAGCACTGTGATATTCAGTGGGCCTCACACAATCCAAGTGTCCAGTGTCCACAAGTGTCTGCAGAAATTCAAAATCTCCCTTATCCTGTAGTCACTTTTTTCACACCTGTGCCATCGAGCCTGTGACATAGCGCTGTGATATTCAGTGGGCCTCACACAATCCAAGTATCCAGTGTCCACAAGTGTCTGCAGAAATTCAAACTCTCCCAGAAATTCAAAATCTCCCTTATCCTGTAGTCACTTTTTTCACACCTGTGCCATCGAGCCTGTGACATAGCACTGTGTATTCAGTGGGCCTCACACAATCCAAGTGTCCAGTGTCCACAAGTGTCTGCAGAAATTCAAAATCTCCCTTATCCTGTAGTCACTTTTTTCACACCTGTGCCATCGAGCCTGTGACATAGCACTGTGATATTCAGTGGGCCTCACACAATCCAAGTGTCCAGTGTCCACAAGTGTCTGCAGAAATTCAAAATCTCCCTTATCCTGTAGTCACTTTTTTCACACCTGTGCCATCGAGCCTGTGACATAGCACTGTGATATTCAGTGGGCCTCACACAATCCAAGTGTCCAGTGTCCACAAGTGTCTGCAGAAATTCAAAATCTCCCTTATCCTGTAGTCACTTTTTTCACACCTGTGCCATCGAGCCTGTGACATAGCACTGTGATATTCAGTGGGCCTCACACAATCCAAGTGTCCAGTGTCCACAAGTGTCTGCAGAAATTTAAAATCTCCCTTATCCTGTAGTCACTTTTTTCACACCTGTGCCATCGAGCCTGTGACATAGCGCTGTGATATTCAGTGGGCCTCACACAATCCAAGTGTCCAGTGTCCACAAGTGTCTGCAGAAATTCAAAATCTCCCAGAAATTCAAAATCTCCCTTATCCTGTAGTCACTTTTTTCACACCTGTGCCATTGAGTATGTGACATAGCGCTGTGATATTCAGTGGGCCTCACACAATCCAAGTGTCCAGTGTCCACAAGTGTCTGCAGAAAATCTAAGTTTCCCCTGTCCTATAGACACCTTGTACCTTGTTTTACATTACTATATAGTTTGTAGGATTTTGTCTACATTTCTACCAAAAATGAGGAAGGCTGGTGGAAGAGGCCGTGGAATTGGGCGGGGGTTGGCAGCTGGTAATGATGGTGTTGGTGGTGGATCTGATGGTAGTGGCAAAAGCAAAATAGGACCGAATGCAGGAGGTGTTGAGCCTGCGTCATCGTCTGGCTCCATAAGGCTTCGAAGGCTTAGTTTTCTAGGAGTTGGCAAACCGCTTTTAACGCCAGAGCATCAGGAAAAAGTTTTGTCTTACATTGCTGACTCAGCCTCCAGCTCTATCGCCTCCTCTTCTGAAGTTGTAAAAAGTAAAAGCACTGAGTCGTCATTGGAGGCTCATGTTCATGAACCACACCTTTCCTTGTGTCCTTCACCACAACCAAGATTGAAGGATGACGCAGGCCATACTACTGATTACTCCATGGAGCTGTTTTCACATACCATGCCTGGATTATCAAGTGAAATGGTGAATTACCCAGGCCAAGATGAATCTGACATGGAGTGCACTGATGCACAGCCGCTGATAGATGATTCTGCTGGTACATTCACTCAGAGCACTACATTGTCCTCGCAGTGTACAGAGCCAGATTCTGACCCTGATGAGACTCAGGTGCCCCTTCCCGCACACTATACCACCATACACGGTGACACAGAGGAAGGTGCACATGACATTGAAGAGGAGGTGATGGATGACCCAGTTGTTGACCCAGATTGGCATCCATTGGGGGAAGAGGGTGCTGCTTCCAATAGCTCAGATGAGGAGCATCCACAGCAGACATCGACATCGCAACAGCTGCTATCTGGCAGGCCCGGAGCACTCCAAAGACAGGTTCCAAAAATCAAAAGAGTTGCTGGACAGCTTGTCCAGAGGGTCAAAACATCACAGCGTGCTAGGCCGCAAAATGTCTGCCAAAGTAGGAAGAGTGCAGTGTGGCACTTTTTTGAACAAAATCCTCATGATCAGGCCAAGGTTATCTGTAAGAAGTGCGCAAAGACCTTTAGCCGAGGGAAAAATCTGAAAAATTTGAATACCAGTTGCATGCTTAGACATTTAACCAGCATGCACTTGCAAGCGTGGACACAACACCAAACCTCAAGTGCCACATGTGCAACTGATCACAAAGAAGGTAGTCAGCAACGCTACATTGTTTCCCCCACTGTAAGCCCACCGGTTAGCACAGCAGCAAATGTTGAGGTGTCGTTGCAAGGCCACAGCAGTCAGGGAATCCCACTGTTATATCAACGAAATACTGAATCTAGGCCATCAGAAAGAACACCAACTCCATCACCATCATCAACCCTCTCTCAGTCCGCCCTGTCCACCGCTACTTCCACCATATGCAGCTCTCAAGTCCAGCTCACCCTCCCAGACACTATGAGTAGGTCAAGAAAGTACTCAGTCTCTCATCCGCGTACACTGGGTTTGAACGCCCACATTGCCAAACTAATCTCGTTTGAGATGATGCCCTATCGGTTGGTGGAAAGCGCAGCTTTCCGCGAACTCATGGCCTATGCAGTACCACGCTATGACCTACCCAGTCGCCACTTCTTCTCTCGCAAAGCCATCCCAGCCCTCCACCGTCATGTGAAAGACCGCATTGTCCATGCACTCAAGCAGTCAGTGAGTGGAAAGGTGCACCTCACAACTGATGCATGGTCCAGTCGGCATGGCCAGGGCCGTTACGTGTCCATCACTGCGCACTGGGTTAATGTGGTGGATGCAGGGTCCACAGGGGACAGTGGTGGTGGGACAGTGCTGCCTAGCCCACGGTATAGGAAACAGTTGGCTGTAGGCGTTCCACCCTCCTCCTCCTCCAGAAGCAAAAGCTCGTCCACAGAGCGCAGTCGTACGAGCACTCCATCTGCAGCTGCCACTGTTGCACACGAGGTGTCCCCCTATCGAGCAGCTAGTGGAAAGCGTCAGCAGGCTGTGTTGCAGATGATGTGTTTGGGCGACAGACACACCGCCGAGGTGCTGGCCGAGTACTTGAAGCGACAAACTGAGTCATGGCTGGGCAGTGTACATCTTGAGGCAGGCAAGGTAGTTAGTGATAACGGCCGTAATTTTGTGGCAGCCATAGCCCTTTCAAAACTCAGCCACATACCTTGCTTGGCTCACACCTTGAACCTGGTGGTGCAGTGCTTCCTCAAAAATTATCCGGAGTTAACAGCCCTGCTCCATAAGGTGCGAAGACTGTGCGCGCACATCCACCGGTTGCCTGTACACTCCGTTCGTATGCAGAAGCTGCAGCGATTGCTCCACCTTCCCAACCACCGCCTCATTATCGACATTGCAACAAGGTGGAACTCCACCCTGCACATGGTGGAGCGGCTGTGCGAGCAGAGGCAGGCCATAATGCATTTGTGGGAGGATACACGGCCAGGCACTTTGAGAGCAGACATGGAGTTGACAGGTGTGCAGTGGTCAAAGCTGAAAGACCTCTGTAATGTCCTTCAGTGTTTTGAGGAATGCACACGGCTGGTAAGCGCAGACGACGCCATCCTAAGCATGAGCATCCCACTTATGCGTCTGCTCATGCAAACTTTGACGCACCTTAAGGAGCAGGCGTCTGCAGCCAATGTTGACGAGGAGGAAGAGGTGGAGGGAATCCTTGATGACATTCAGCCATTGTCTGCTCAGGGATCTCTCCTGGACGAGTTGGAGGAAGAAGAGGAGGAGGAGGAGGATGATGATGGGGATGATTACTTAGGGGAGGAGGATGCATCTCGTGGGGCAAGTGAAAATGTTGGCGTGGCAAGGTCTGGTACAGGGTTTGTGCGTGACTGGAGGGATGTGGATTTGCCAGAAAGTGCTCCTCCAACCAGCACTTGCAGTGCATCATTGACACCGGGAACATTGGCCCACATGTCAGATTATGCCTTGCGGATCCTAAAAAGGGACCCCCGCATTGCCAAAATGATGAACGATGATGACTACTGGTTGGCCAGCATCCTGGATCCACGCTATAAAGGCAAACTACAAAACATCATGCCACAGGAGAACCTTGACCTAATATTGGCTAATAAACAAGCAACTCTGGTAAATCGGTTGCTTGAGGCATTCCCAGCACACAGCAGCGGTGATGGTTCTCACATGAGCCATACGGGCCGGGGGCATCTTGGCAGAGGTGTTCATGGTGCACACAGCAGAAGTGGCGTTGGAGACAGGGGTTTCATGACAATGTTGTGGACTGATTTTTCAAGTACCGCTCACACAACTGGTAATACAGCATCGATGGAAAGTGACAGGAGACAGCAGTTGTCAACTATGGTTACAAACTACTTTTCCTCCCATATCGATGTTCTCCCACACAGGTCATTCCCCTTTGACTATTGGGCTGCTAAACTGGACACCTGGCCTGAATTGGCACAATATGCCTTACAGGAGCTCGCTTGCCCAGCTGCAAGTGTGCTATCGGAAAGAGTCTTCAGTGCAGCTGGATCAATCCTGACAGAAAAAAGGACCCGTCTGTCAACCCAAAATGTGGATGATCTAACCTTCATTAAAATGAACCATGCATGGGTTTCCAAGGATTTTGTCCCACCTTCCCCTGATGACACATAGGGTGACAGAAAAATGGCTTGCTTTGGTCCACCTCTTCCTGGGACTTGACCTATTTCGCCTTTTGCATCAGCTGAATGTCCAACATCAACATATGCCACTTTCTAAAACTCCCTAACTGTGCTGCCTCCCCCCCCCATGGCCGGGGTCACCACCTAGCGCACGACACCGTGCGAGTGCCGTTGCCCTGGACAGGTGGGTAGGCCGACTCTTGGGCGCGGGCACTGGCACAGGGTCCCTCATAGTGCAATCAAGTGTCTCTGACGGTGGTGGTGCACACCCGCCGTCAGACACACCGCCGTACTATGAGGGGCCCAGTGCCAGTACCAATGCCCACGAGTGGGCCCCCCTTGCTTGGGCAGGGCCCCAGCATTTGCAATCTTTACCTCTCCCTGCTCTTCCGCTGTGTAGTCTGGGCCGTCAAATCCATACTGTGCCTGACACCGTCTGAGCCTGCCTCCTGATGTATAGACATATCTTTTGAATGTGTACGCTATCCATACATGTTATCCGGGGATATGGTACCCTTTCTCACCTTTGTGCAATCACTTGCAAGCCATACTGGGCCTAGCACCGTCTGAGCCTGCCTACTGATGTATAGACATATCTTTTGAATGTGTACGCTATCCATACATGTTATCCGGGGATACGGTACCCTTTCTCACCTTTGTGCAATCACGTGCAAGCCATACTGGGCCTAACACCGCCTGAGCCTGCCTCCTGATGTATAGACATATATTTTGAATGTGTACGCTATCCATACATGTTTTCCGGGGATACGGTACCCTTTCTCACCTTTGTGCAATCACGTGTAATCCATACTGGGCGTGAGAACGGCTGGCGAGCTGTTAAGCAAGCTACAGCACCTGTGGTTTGCACACGTAAGTTTTTCATTTTTTCAGGAATGACGGTTAGGCCTAATTCCGGAACTGCGGTTGACCTGCACTTACTGGGAAATCATCGTTCGCGAGTAATAATTGTAATCAGTGATCCCCATCACTAACGTTGTTCAGCGGGTTATCTGCACCTGTAAGCGACAAACGCTGGCCTTTTCAGTGTAGCGCACATGCAGCCACGGACATGTAAGGGCATGACACACCAGTTATTGGCCAATCTCATGTGCCAGAGCCTCACGTGTCCCTCTAGTAAGTCGGACTCGGACCGCGGGGCATGACGGAGTCTCGTTCGTTAACGGAATTAAGCTTGCAATGTGTGCATCTGTTCTGTAGCTGGCATGGTTGAGGTTGCCCGTGTTGAGTCAAATTACGCCGTAGACTCCACTCCTGGTGGTGCCCTTCTGGACATTCCTTTAAGGTTCAGCTTTGCAACCATACTGCCCACGTAAAACAAACACTTTGCCTTCATGAACGCTGTTTGGAGGGTCATGACTCGTGGGAATAACACTGCCCAATCAGTTAACCTGCTAGAGAGATCCTTCGTTGCTCCCAAGCATGACATCACACTCCCTAGGAGGAAGGTAATGCCACTGTGGCGACCGTACTCCTGGGGGCGACACAAGTGCACTGATGCCCAGCCACTGCTCGATGAATCTGCTGGTACATTGACCCAGACCACTACTTTCCCCTCGCATGCTACCCGGCCTGAATCTGACCCTGATGAAACTCAGGTTACCCTTCCCATATACAGTTCCATCTTACACGGTGACAAAGAGGAAGCTGCAGATGAAAGTGCAGGTTCGGCCCACCCGCCATCAGACACACCACCGTACTATCAGGGGCCCTGTGCCAGTGCTGTCGCCAACGAGTGGCCCCCCCCTGCTTGCTCAGGATCACAGCACTTGCAAGGTTGAAATACTGTGCAGTGAGATGGAAGATGGGGACGACGAGGAGTCCAGACTAGTACAGGGATTCCCTAGCGAGGAGACTTATTTGATTGTTTTCAATGTTGGGACAGCAATTTTTGGGGAGCACTATACTCTGGAGAATGATAGATGGGGCCCACCATACACTGGAACATTCCAAAGGTGGACATCAGACACTGGAGCAGCATTTACAGGGCCCATTATACACTAGAGCATTAGAAATGGGGCCCATTATGTTTGGAGCATTATTTGGGCCCATAAGATAGTGGAGCTTCATCCATGGGGACCAACATATACTGTAGCATTATGTGGAGCTCATCATATACTGTTTCAAACATTATATGGGACCAATGATTCTGTATGGAGAAATAGATGGGCCTCGTCATGAGATGTAAAAAGTGAAGTATTTTTCATTGTACTATACCGCTATTTCTCTGCCGTATCGGAGCATGATGAGTTGTGGTATTATGTGTTAAAGGGGCGCTCTTTCGCCCAGGGCACATGAAAACCTGGAGCCAGCCCTACCCCCCCACAACTTTAGCCAAATAACCCCCATTTTTCACTGCGTAACTTGTATTATGAAATAATTAAGGTTGACCAGCTTAAGTAAGAAGAATTGATGCTTTTGGCATTCAAATGAGCACTGTAGGTGTGTTTCCTGTCCTCCTCTCACTGCCAACTTTTATTCCCCATTGACTTACATTGGGTTTCGTGTTTCGGGACGACCCCGACTTTTCCCTATAATCGGCCAATCTTGCTCGACCCGACTTTTGGAAAAGTCGGGTTTCACGAAACGAAACTCAACCATAAAAAACCAAAAGTCGCTCAACTCTAATTATTTATATTTATGGATGATTGGTGAATAATCTCTCACTCTCTTTTGATAAATATATAAATATATGAATCATCAAAAGAAAAGGTCCAGGTACTGGGGTATCAAAGACTTACTAAAATAAATCATTTGGTATGATCTATTGGCCAGTAGTTGCCAAAACATACAAAGATAATCACTTACTCAGAAAATTTTTAGGATTTAAAAAAATTACAATATTTTATTTATTTAAAATTTTCCATAATAAACTACGAAAAATTAATTGACAATTAGTTTCAAAGATGCCTCTTATGTAAGGGAAGACAGCCCAGAAACCAAACTACTCATGCACAATTACAAGCAATACAATCATAGAACAACCCTAATTGTGTTTAAATAGGTTATTAAAATGTATGCCCAGTGATCTACTTAATAAAAACTGTGATAATCACAAGATAAAATTAGAAAAGGGATTGATTACCTATTTTCTAGGATTCATAAAAGTGTCCGGTGCGCTGCTGCGGGTTCTGGCTCTTTCTCGCTCCACCCCAACGCATGTTTTGTGTTCCACTTCTTCAGGGATGTGTGTGGGAAGAAGGACCTGTTAGATTCTTAAAGTTACTGCCAGCCAATAGAATGGGTGGAGGGAGACAAGGCCAGAATAATATGATTGTATTGCTTGTGTGGCGCCCCCAGGAGTATGGTCTCCACAGTGGCATTACCTTCCTCCAGGCAGGGTGATGTCAGGCTTGGAGGCAATGGGAGCTCTGAACCAGAACTGAGGGGAGGAGCTGTCTCTGAGGGCCAGGAAGGGAAAAGAGGAGTTAGTGTGAGGAGGACAAAGAGTGTAGACATGTGGAGAGAAGCTGGAGGTTGATCTGTGGATAGAGAGCTCCCTCCCAGTGGTAGCGCATGATCTGGAGCCTGGTCTCCACGGTTGTATGGATACTGAAGGTCCTGCAACAGAAACCAGAGGAATAGGAAGCTGTAAATGCTCTATTCCCAACTAAGACTCGGAGGCACAACAGTGACGGGTGAGCCAAGAGAGATAGAGGGCTACAGCTGTCTGCCATACGAGGTCGTTCTAAGAGAAGATAAGAAGGAGGAACTTCAGTTTAACACGTACTGCATGTACCTCAAGTCAGCGCTAGGAAGGAGACTACACAGCCCTTCTGATAGAGAGACCCCTGAGTTGCTTCCAGGCTAGCCTGCTCCTGTGCCATCTGTAATCTGGACCCTGGACTGCACTTACAAGTAAAGGTAAAGAAACTACATTCCGCTGTGTCCTTGCCTTCTTCCTGCAACTTCTGCAGCACTGCTACATCTCTGTGCCAGACACTGCACCCTCTTCCCCAACACCTATCTACACTGCTCTGGGACCAACAGCCCTGCCTGTGGAGGTCTACAACACCTTTGCTGCACTACACCATCTGTCCCAGAGGATCTGTCTGCAGCGTCGGCTTAACACCTTCATTGCCGAACACCACAGGTGGCGTCACAAAGCACTCATAAACTTTATTTCACCACTCAATCACCTTTTTACATGGGCGCCCAGGGCCACGGACCGGGTCACCGCTGCTATGACATAGTCTGGGCTGTGACTGGAAGATTCAAGCATTAACTAGCTTCAGCCAAGTTTACCATCTTCACGGACAACAACCCGTTGACTCACTTGGAAACTGCAAAACTAGGTGCACTGGAGCAGTGATGGATGGCTAGGCTGTCTAACTATGAGTTTACCATCAAGTACCAGGCAGGGCATAAAAATGCCAATGCTGATGTGCTGTCCAGAATGCCTAATCTGCCAGATGCAGGAGAAGACCCTGAGGCTCTTGAAGAAATAGAGTTACCTCCCTTCCACCGGCCAATTGCGGCCCAACGTGCTTAAGGAGTGAGAAACAGGCGGTCTGGCTTGAAAGAGGTCGCCCTAAATCCATTGCCCCATCACGATTGGGCAGAATCGCAGGATAGTGACCCCGCAGTCCGCATGGTGAAGGAGCTACTGTCACAAGCTGACTCACGCCCAGAGTCGGATGCTCATGAAGAAACCCAGCAGTTGTGGAAGGCCGACTGTTCATTTATGAAGGAAAGCTGTGTCGGAGGAGTATCAATGCCTGCACTCATGAGTTAGTCAGGCAGGTGGTAGTCCCAAAGAGAGAGGCATCAATGGCCCTGGAAGCATACCACAATGGAGCTGGCCACTTCGGATGGAAGAATTTGGAAGCCTTGCTCCGGGAGAGGTTCTACTGGGCTGGTATAAGGAAAGCCATTGAAAAGTGGTGCCGAGAGTGTGGACAATGTAACCTGCACAGAAAGGATCGAAACAGCCAGAGAGCTCCTCTACAGCCAATAATAACCAAACAGCCACTGGAGTTGGTCGCCCTAGACCATGTGAAGCTGGTCCCAAGCCGCTCAGGCTACATCTATGCTCTTACCATCGTGGACCACTACTCTAGATTCCTGGTAGTTGTGCCTGTCAAAGATCAAACAGCCAGGACAGCAGCCAGAGCCTTCCAACAGCACTTCTGCAGACTACATGGATACCCAGAGCGAGTGCTTACAGATCAAGGTCCAGCTTTTGAGGCAGATGTGTTCCAGGAATTCTGTAACTTGTACGGTTGCAAGAAGATCAGGACAACACCGTACCATCCACAGACCAATGGCATGTGTGAAAAGACGAACCAGGTAGTGATTGACCTACTGAAGACCTTGCCTTTGGAGGAGAGGAATCTGTGGCCAGAAAAGTTGCCAGTAGAGTTGAGCGACTTTTGGTTTTTTAGGGTCGCGTTTCGTTTCGTGAAACCCGACTTTTCCAAAAGTCGGGTCGAGCATGATCGTCTGATTATAGGGAAAAGTCGGGGTCGTCCCGAAACACGAAACCCAATGTAAGTCAATGGGGAATAAAAGTCGGCAGTGAGAGGAGGACAGGAAACACACCTACAGTGCCCATTTGAATGCCAAAAGCATCAATTCTTCTTACTTAAGCTTGTCAACCTTAATTAACTTCATAATACAAGTTACGCACTGAAAAATGGGGGTTATTTGGCTAAAGTTGTGGGGGGGGGAGGGCTGGCTGCAGGTTTTCATGTGCCCTGGGCGAAAGAGCGCCCCTTTAACACATACCACAACTCATCATGCTCCGATACGGCAGAGAAATAGCGGTATAGTACAATGAAAAATACCTCACTTTTTACATCTCATGACGAGGCCCATCTATTTCTCCATACAGAATCTTTGGTCCCATATAATGTTTGAAACAGTATATGATGAGCTCCACATAATGCTACAGTATATGTTGGTCCCCATGGATGAAGCTCCACTGTCTGCCCAAATAATGCTCCAAACATAATGGGCCCCATTTCTAATGCTCTAGTGTATAATGGGCCCTGTAAATGCTGCTCCAGTGTCTGATGTCCACCATTGGAATGTTCCAGTGTATGGTGGGCCCCATCTATCATTCTCCAGAGTATAGTGCTTCCCAAAAATTGCTGTCCCAACATTGAAAACAATCAAATAAGTCTCCTCGCTAGGGAATCCCTGTACTTGTCTGGATTCCTCGTCGTCCCCATCTTCCATCTCACTGCACAGTATTTCAACTTTGCAAGTGCTGTGATCCTGGGCAAGCAGGGGGGGCCCACTCGTTGGCGACGGCACTGGCACAGGGCCCCTGATAGTACGGTGGTGTGTCGGATGGCGGGTGGGCCGAACCTGCACTTTCATCTGCAGCTTCCTCTTTGTCACCGTGTAAGATGGAACTGTATATGGGAAGGGTAACCTGAGTTTCATCAGGGTCAGATTCAGGTCGTGTAGCGTGCGAGGGGAATGTAGTGGTCTGGGTCAATGTACCAGCAGATTCTTCGAGCAGTGGCTGGGCATCAGTGCACTTGTGTCGCCCCCAGGAGTACGGTCGCCACAGTGGCATTACCTTCTTCCTAGGGAGTGTGATGTCATGCTTGGGAGCAACGAAGGATCTCTCTAGCAGGTTAACTGATTGGGCGGCGTTATTCCCACGAGTCATGACCCTCCAAACAGCGTTCATGAAGGCAAAGTGTTTGTTTTACGTGGGCAGTATGGTTGCAAAGCTGAACCTTAAAGGAATGTCCAGAAGGGCACCACCAGGAGTGGAGCCTACGGTTAAATTCGACTCCACCTGGGAAACCTCAACCATGCCAGCTATAGAACAGATGCACACATTGCAAGATTAATTCCGTTAACGAACGAGACTCCGTCATGCCCCGCGGTCCGAGTCCGGCTTACTAGAGGGACACGTGAGGCTCTGGCACATAAGATTGGCCAATAACTGGTGTGTCATGCCCTTACATGTCCGTGGCTGCATGTGCGCTACACTGAAAAGGCCAGCGTTTGTCGCTTACAGGTGCAGATAACCCGCTGAACAACGTTAGTGATGGGGATCACTGATTACAATTATTACCCGCGAACAATGATTTCCCAGTAAGTGCAGGTCAACCGCAGTTCCGGAATTAGGCTTAACCGTCATTCCTGAAAAAATGAAAAACTTACGTGTGCAAACCACAGGTGCTGTAGCTTGCTTAACAGCTCGCCAGCCGTTCTCAGGCCCAGTATGGATTACACGTGATTGCACAAAGGTGAGAAAGGGTACCGTATCCCCAGATAACATGTATGGATAGCGTACACATTCAAAATATATGTCTATACATCAGGAGGCAGGCTCAGACGGTGTTAGGCCCAGTATGGATTGCACGTGATTGCACAAAGGTTAGAAAGGGTACCGTATCCCCGGATAACATGTATGGATAGCGTACACATTCAAAATATATGTCTCAGGAGGCAGGCTCAGACGGTGTTAGGCCCAGTAAGGATTGCACGTGATTGCACAAAGGTTAGAAAGGGTACCGTTTCCCCGGATAACATGTATGGATAGCGTACACATTCAAAATATATGTCTCAGGAGGCAGGCTCAGACGGTGTTAGGCCCAGTATGGATTGCACGTGATTGCACAAAGGTTAGAAAGGGTACCGTATCCCCAGATAACATGTGTAGATAGCGTACACATTAAAAATATATGTCTCAGGAGGCAGGCTCAGACGGTGTTAGGCCCAGTATGGATTGCACGTGATTGCACAAAGGTTAGAAAGGGTACCGTATCCCCAGATAACATGTATGGATAGCGTACACATTCAAAATATATGTCTATACATCAGGAGGCAGGCTCAGACGGTGTTAGGCCCAGTATGGATTGCACGTGATTGCACAAAGGTTAGAAAGGGTACTGTATCCCCGGATAACATGTATGGATAGCGTGCACATTCAAAATATATGTCTCAGGAGGCAGGCTCAGACGGTGTTAGGCCCAGTATGGATTGCACGTGATTGCACAAAGGTTAGAAAGGGTACCATATCCCCAGATAACATGTATGGATAGCGTACACATTCAAAATATATGTCTCAGGAGGCAGGCTCAGACGGTGTTAGGCCCAGTATGGATTGCACGTGATTGCACAAAGGTTAGAAAGGGTACCGTATCCCCAGATAACATGTATGGATAGCGTACACATTCAAAATATATGTCTATACATCAGGAGGCAGGCTCAGACGGTGTCAGGCACAGTATGGATTTGACGGCCCAGATTACACAGCGGAGGAGCAGGGAGAGGTAAAGATTGCAAATGCTGGGGCCCTGACCAAGCAAGGGGGGCCCACTCGTGGGCGTCGGTACTGGCACTGGGCCCCTCATAGTACAGCGGTGTGTCTGACGGCGGGTGTGCACCACCACCGTCAGAGACACTTGATTGCACTATGAGGGACCCTGTGCCAGTGCCCGCGCCCAAGAGTCGGCCTACCCACCTGTCCAGGGCAACGGCACTCGCACGGTGTCGTGCGCTAGGTGGTGACCCCGGCCATGGGGGGGGAGGCAGCACAGTTAGGGAGTTTTAGAAAGTGGCATATGTTGATGTTGGACATTCAGCTGATGCAAAAGGCGAAATAGGTCAAGTCCCAGGAAGAGGTGGACCAAAGCAAGCCATTTTTCTGTCACCCTATGTGTCATCAGGGGAAGGTGGGACAAAATCCTTGGAAACCCATGCATGGTTCATTTTAATGAAGGTTAGATCATCCACATTTTGGGTTGACAGACGGGTCCTTTTTTCTGTCAGGATTGATCCAGCTGCACTGAAGACTCTTTCCGATAGCACACTTGCAGCTGGGCAAGCGAGCTCCTGTAAGGTATATTGGGCCAATTCAGGCCAGATGTCCAGTTTAGCGGCCCAATAGTCAAAGGGGAATTACCTGTGTGGGAGAACATCGATATGGGAGGAAAAGTAGTTTGTAACCATAGTTGACAACTGCTGTCTCCTGTCACTTTCCATCTATGCAGTATTACCAGTTGTGTGAGCGGTATTTGAAAAATCAGTCCACAACATTGTCATGAAACCCCTGTCTCCAACGCCACTTCTGCTGTGTGCACCACGAACACCTCTGCCAAGCTGCCCCCGGCCCGTACGGCTCGTGTGAGAACCATCACCGCTGCTGTGTGCTGGGAATGCCTCAAGCAACCGATTTACCAGAGTTGCTTGTTTATTAGCCAATATTAGGTCAAGGTTCTCCTGTGGCATGATGTTTTGTAATTTGCCTTTATAGCGTGGATCCAGGATGCTGGCCAACCAGTAGTCGTCATCGTTCATCATTTTGGCAATGCGGGGGTCCCTTTTTAGGATCCGCAAGGCATAATCTGACATGTGGGCCAATGTTCCCGGTGTCAATGATGCACTGCGAGTGCTGGTTGGAGGAGCACTTTCTGGCAAATCCACATCCCTCCAGTCACGCACAAACCCTGTACCAGACCTTGCCACGCCAACATTTTCACTTGCCCCACGAGATGCATCCTCCTCCCCTAAGTAATCATCCCCATCATCATCCTCCTCCTCCTCTTCTTCCTCCACCTCGTCCAGGAGAGGTCCCTGAGCAGACAATGGCTGAATGTCATCAAGGATTCCCTCCTCCTCTTCCTCCTCATCAACATTGGCTGCAGACGCCTGCTCCTTAAGGTGAGTCAAAGTTTGCATGAGCAGACGCATAAGTGGGATGCTCATGCTTAGGATGGCGTTGTCTGCGCTTACCAGCCGTGTGCATTCCTCAAAACACTGAAGGACTTTACAGAGGTCTTTCAGCTTCGACCACTGCACACCTGTCAACTCCATGTCTGCTCTCAAAGTGCCTGGCCGTGTATCCTCCCACAAATGCATTATGGCCTGCCTCTGCTAGCACAGCCGCTCCACCATGTGCAGGGTGGAGTTCCACCTTGTTGCAATGTTGATAATGAGGCGGTGGTTGGGAAGGTGGAGCAATCGCTGCAGCTTCTGCATACGAACGGAGTGTACAGTTGACCGGCGGATGTGCGCGCACAGTCTTCGCACCTTCTGGAGCAGGGCTGTTAACTCCGGATAATTTTTGAGGAAGCACTGCACCACCAGGTTCAAGGTGTGAGCCAAGCAAGGTATGTGGCTGAGTTTTGAAAGGGCTATGGCTGCCACAAATTACGGCCGTTATCACTAACTACCTTGCCTGCCTCAAGATGTACACTGCCCAGCCATGACTCAGTTTGTCGCTTCAAGTACTCGGCCAGTACCTCGGCGGTGTGTCTGTCGCCCAAACACATCATCTGCAACACAGCCTGCTGACGCTTTCCACTAGCTGCTCGATAGGGGGACACCTCGTGTGCAACAGTGGCAGCTGCAGATGGAGTGCTCGTACGACTGCGCTCTGTGGACGAGCTTTCGCTTCTGGAGGAGGAGGAGGAGGGTCGAACGCCTACAGCCAACTGTTTCCTATACCGTGGGCTAGGCAGCACTGTCCCACCACCGCTGTCCCCTGTGGACCCTGCATCCACCACATTAACCCAGTGCGCAGTGATGGACACGTAACGGCCCTGGCCATGCCGACTGGACCATGCATCAATTGTGAGGTGCACCTTTCCGCTCACTGACTGCTTGAGTGCATGGACAATGCGGTCTTTCACATGATGGTGGAGGGCTGGGATGGCTTTGCGAGAGAAGAAGTGGCGACTGGGTAGGTCATAGCGTGGTACTGCATAGGCCATGAGTTCGCGGAAAGCTGCGCTTTCCACCAACCGAAAGGGCATCATCTCAAACGAGATTAGTTTGGCAATGTGGGCGTTCAAACCCAGTGTACGCGTATGAGAGACTGAGTACTTTCTTGACCTACTCATAGTGTCTGGGAGGGTGAGCTGGACTTGAGAGCTGCATATGGTGGAAGTAGCGGTGGACAGGGCGGACTGAGAGAGGGTTGATGATGGTGATGGAGTTGTTGTTCTTTCTGATGGCCTAGAATCAGTCTTTCGTTGATATAACAGTGGGATTCCCTGACTGCTGTGGCATTGCAACGACACCTCAACATTTGCTGCTGTGCTAACCGGTGGGCTTACAGTGGGGGAAACAATGTAGCATTGCTGACTACCTTCGTTGTGATCACTTGCACATGTGGCACTTGAGGTTTGGTGTTGTGTCCACGCTTGCAAGTGCATGCTGGTTAAATGTCTAAGCATGCAACTGGTATTCAAATTTTTCCGATTTTTCCCTCGGCTAAAGGTCTTTGCGCACTTCTTACAGATAACCTTGGCCTGATCATGAGGATTTTGTTCAAAAAAGTGCCACACTGCACTCTTCCTACTTTGGCAGACATTTTGCGGCCTAGCACACTGTGATCTTTTGACCCTCTGGACAAGCTGTCCAGCAACTCTTTTGATTTTTGGAACCTGTCTTTGGAGTGCTCCGGGCCTGCCAGATAGCAGCTGTTGCGATGTCGATGTCTGCTGTGGATGCTCCTCATCTGAGCTATTGGAAGCAGCACCCTCTTCCCCCAATGGATGCCAATCTGGGTCAACAACTGGGTCATCCATCACCTCCTCTTCTATGTCATGTGCACCTTCCTCTGTGTCACCGTGTATGGTGGTATAGTGTGCGGGAAGGGGCACCTGAGTCTCATCAGGGTCAGAATCTGGCTCTGTACACTGCGAGGAGAATGTAGTGCTCTGAGTGAATGTACCAGCAGAATCATCCATCAGCGGCTGTGCATCAGTGCACTCCATGTCAGATTCATCTTGGCCTGGGTAATTCACCATTTCACTTGATAATCCAGGCATGGTATGTGAAAACAGCTCCATGGAGTAATCAGTAGTATGGCCTGCATCATCCTTCAATCTTGGTTGGGGTGAAGTACACAAGGAAAGGTGTGGTTCATGAACATGAGCCTCCAATGACGACTCAGTGCTTTTACTTTTTACAACTTCAGAAGAGGAGGCGATAGAGCTGGAGGCTGAGTCAGCAATGTAAGACAAAACTTTTTCCTGATGCTCTGGCTTTAAAAGCGGTTTGCCAACTCCTAGAAAACTAAGCGTTCGAGGCCTTATGTAGCCAGACGATGACGCAGGCTCAACACCTCCTGCATTCGGTCCTATTTTGCTCTTGCCACTACCATCAGATCCACCACCAACACCATCATTACCAGCTGCCAACCCCCGCCCAATTCCACGGCCTCTTCCACCAGCCTTCCTCATTTTTGGTAGAAATGTAGACAAAATCCAACAAACTATATAGTAATGTAAAACAAGGTACAAGGTGTCTATAGGACAGGGGAGATTTTGAATTTCTGCAGACACTTGTGGACACTGGACACTTTTGGATTGTGTGAGGCCCAATGAATATCTGAGCGCTATGTGACAGGCTCGATGGCACAGCTGTGACCAAAGTGACTAGAGGATAAGGGAGATTTTGAATCTCTGCACACACTTTTGGACACTGGACACTTTTGGATTGTGTGAGGCCCAATGAATATCTGAGCGCTATGTGACAGGCTCGATGGCACAGCTGTGACCAAAGTGACTAGAGGATAAGGGAGATTTTGAATCTCTGCACACACTTTTGGACACTGGACACTTTTGGATTGTGTGAGGCCCAATGAATATCTGAGCGCTATGTGACCGGCTCGATGGCACAGCTGTGACCAAAGTGACTAGAGGATAAGGGAGATTTTGAATCTCTGCACACACTTTTGGACACTGGACACTTTTGGATTGTGTGAGGCCCAATGAATATCTGAGCGCTATGTGACAGGCTCGATGGCACAGCTGTGACCAAAGTGACTAGAGGATAAGGGAGATTTTGAATCTCTGCACACACTTTTGGACACTGGACACTTTTGGATTGTGTGAGGCCCAATGAATATCTGAGCGCTATGTGACAGGCTCGATGGCACAGCTGTGACCAAAGTGACTAGAGGATAAGGGAGATTTTGAATCTCTGCACACACTTTTGGACACTGGACACTTTTGGATTGTGTGAGGCCCAATGAATATCTGAGCGCTATGTGACAGGCTCGATGGTACAGCTGTGACCAAAGTGACTAGAGGATAAGGGAGATTTTGAATCTCTGCACACACTTTTGGACACTGGACACTTTTGGATTGTGTGAGGCCCAATGAATATCTGAGCGCTATGTGACAGGCTCGATGGCACAGCTGTGACCAAAGTGACTAGAGGATAAGGGAGATTTTGAATCTCTGCACACACTTTTGGACACTGGACACTTTTGGATTGTGTGAGGCCCAATGAATATCTGAGCGCTATGTGACAGGCTCGATGGCACAGCTGTGACCAAAGTGACTAGAGGATAAGGGAGATTGGATTGCTTTTAAAAAAGCAGTTTGCAGAGCAGTGGGTAAACAGCAATGCCAGCCTGTCAGGAAGCCTTAAAAGGCAGCCCAACAACCAACACCACTGATACACCACAATATAGCCTCCCCTTGCACTGCACACACAGTGACTGGTGTGTTGTGCAGGCCAAATTGCTAGCAGCAGAAGCAGTTTTTTTTTCTTCTCAGCAGGACAAAAAAAAAAAATTGGGATTGCTTTTAAAAAAGCAGTTTGCGGAGCAGTGGGTAAACAGCAATGCAGGAATGTCAGGAAGCACTGCACACACAGTGACTGGTGTGTTGTGCAGGCCAAATCGCTAGCAGCAGAAGCAGTTTTTTTGTCTTCTTCCCTGCCTAATGCTCTCCCTACAGAATCAGCAGCAACCTCTCCCTATACTGAGATCGGCAGAAGTAAGATGGCGGTCGGCGTGCACGCCCTTTTATACCCCCTGTGACGCCCACCAAAGCAAGCCAATCACTTGCATGCCCTTCTGAAAGATGGTGGTGACCCCTGCCTATGTCATCACGTTGCCCACAGTGTCCGTGGATCCTGATTGGCTGAAAAAGAGCGCAAAACAAACTTTTGAAACGCGACTTTGGCGCGTAAGTCGCCGACCTTGTGGCCGACCTCATCCTAGGGTCGGGTTTCGTTTCATGAAACCCGACTTTGCCAAAAGTCGGCGACTTTTGAAATTTTTCGACCCGTTTCGCTCAACTCTAGTTGCCAGATCTGGTAGATCTCTACAGCCACATTCCTGTGAATTCCACCAATTGCACTCCAGCCTACCTAATGAGAGCGAGGCCTGGTAAACTGCCTATTGATTTGGATATGGGAATCCTTACCCCTGAAGTGACATCACCAGATGCTGACTGGGATACAGAGAGGCAGCAATGGTACAGAAGAGTACAAGAGTGTGTGGAGAAGAGTCTAGCTCAGGCAAGACAAATACAAGAAAGGCACTATAACCAACATGCACCTGCAGTCCCCTTGTCACCAGGAGAACAAGTCCTCAAGAGGAAAAGAAGACTGCATAAATTAGATGGCCAATGGAAAGCTGAACCCTACACCATTCTACCCTCAAATTTTGACAATACCAAGGTGTGCCTTATTAGTAAACATGGAGGAGAAACCTCAGCAGCAGTATCAAGGGATCATTTGAAATTATGCCCTGACTAGCTAAAGGAAAGAATGGAAGAACAAAATAACATCCAACCCATACAAGAAGAAAAGGTCAGCACTATACTTGGAGAATTCCCTGCCAATTGGACTAAAGTAAATGATGCCATAGTGGTGCCAGTGTTGACATTTCCCCAACTGGTAGTACAAGAATAAGTGACTCATGAGAACTCTGAAGATCAGGAAGTTCAGGTAGCAGATGCCATACCAGCAGTGGAGCCAGAGAACCCTTGCCCTGCCAGTAGTGAATCTGTCATACCCATGGTGAGACTAAGAGTCGGTAGGAGAATACTACCTAGTTTACTCACACCAAAGTCACGCAGGTCTACCCGTACTACACAAGGTATACCGCCCATCAGATATCGTGTACAGATAAGTTTATGTGAATGTTGAAATTGTGTATATATGTAACTGTTCTCAAGCTTTGCGCCTACAGATAACCTGTAAGAAGCCTTTTTGAAGTTCTTGTTTCATGTTTTGATGGACATTGGACCACAGGACTTGTGTGGTCAAAATCAACTTGAAGATAGTTCACCATTTGCCCAGGAATGGACCATGGACATTGATGCTTGGACTTATCATCATAGGACTATTATTGGAGCTTGTGGTTTTTGTAAATTTTTCTTTTTTTTTAAATCTTGTAACCTTCATATTGTTTATATGTTTATGTGTTTTTCATGTTTTTCTTTTATCAGTCCAGGAGTACTGACTTGCACTAGGGGGGAATGTGGCGCCCCCAGGAGTATGGTCGCCACAGTGGCATTACCTTCCTCCAGGGAGGGTGATGTCAGGCTTGGAGGCAATGAAGGGTCTCTCTAGCAGTCAACCATGTCATGCAACACAGTTCCCACTCCAGTTCAGCAGAGGGAGCTCTGAACCTGAACTGAGGGGAGGAGCTGTCTCTGAGGACCAGGAAGGGAAAAGAGGAGTTAGTGTGAGGAGGGCAAAGAGTGTAGATGTGTGGAGAGAAGCTGGAGGTTGAGCTGTGGATAGAGAGCTCCCTCCCAGTGACAGCGCATGATCTGGAGCCTGGTCTCCACGGTTGTATGGATACTGAAGGTCCTGCAACAGAAACCAGAGGAATAGGAAGCTGTAAATGCTCTATTCCCAACTAAGACTCGGAGACACAACAGCAACGGGTGAGCCAAGAGAGATAGAGGGCTACAGCTTTCTGCCATACGAGGTAGTTCTAAGAGAAGATATGAAGGAGGAACTTCAGTGTAACACGTACAGCATGTACCTCAAGTCAGCGCTAGGAAGGAGACTTACACAACCCATCTGACAGAGAGACCCTGAGTTGCTTCCAGGCTAGCCTGCTCCTGTGCCATCTGTTATCTGGACCCTGGACTGCACTTACAAGTAAAGGTAAGGAAACTACATTCCGCTGTGTCCTTGCCTTCTTCCTGCAACTTCTGCAGCACTGCTACATCTCTGTGCCAGACACTGCACCCTCTTCCCCAACACCTATCTACACTGCCCTGGGACCAACAGCCCTGCCTGTGGAGGGCTACAACACCTTTGCTGCACTACACCATCTGTCCCAGAGGATCTGTCTGCAGCGTCGGCTTAACACCTTCATTGCCGAACACCACAGGTGGCGCCACGAATCACTCATAAACTTTATTTCACCACTCAATCCCCTTTTTACATGGGCGCCCAGGGCCACGGACCGGGTCACCACTGCTATGACATTCCCCTCTGAAGGACCGGCTCGGTACCGAGTACCCCACAGCCCTGGGAGGGAGACCCACTTGCAATTGTGAATGAGTAGTTTGGTTTCTGGCCTCTCTTCCCTTATATAAAAGGCAACTTTGTTGCTAATTGTCTATTAATTTTTTGTAGTTTATTATGGAAAATTTTAAACTGTATAAATAAAATATTGTAATTTTTTTAAGTCCAAAAAATTAAGTAAGTGGTTATCTTTGTATGTTCCAGCAACTACTACTGGCCAATAGATCATACCAGATGATTTGTTTCAATATATAGATATAAATCTATATATAAATAGATATGTATCTAATATATAAAGCTCAAAGTGTGTATGTATGTATGTATGTGTGTGTGTATGTCCGGGATTGGCATCCGTACCGTCACAGCTACAGCCACAAAATTTGGCACAGTCACACGTCTGGACCCTGAGAGCGTCCTAGGCTATGTTGTGAGGCGAAATTTTAACCCCACGCGTTTCAATTCACCAAACAATTTTGCCCCTGTCTACATAATGGGAAAAAGTGTGTGCGTGTCAAGCCCCACCCCTCATTATGATGCCATAATGCCCCTATCTACATAATGGGGAAACAGTGTGTGCGTATCAAGCCCCGCCCCTCATTATGATGCCATGGCGACGCTGATGTCATCATAGATTGCAAGCCCCGCCGCTCATTATGATGTCATAATGGTTGACTATGGGATGGAGGATGTGTGATGGGTATATGTGCACTGGACTATGGGATGGAGGATATGTATGACGGGTATATGGGCAAGGGACTATGGGATGGCGGATATGCATGATGGGTATATGGGCACTGGACTATGGGACGGCGGATATGTATCATGGGTATATGGGCACGGGACTATGGGATGGAGGATGTGTGATGGGTATATGGGCACTGGACTATGGGATGGAGGATTTGTATGATGGGTATATGGGCACGGGACTATGGGATTGCGGATATGTATGATGGGTATATGGGCATGGGGCTATGGGATGGAGGACATGTATGATGGGTATATGGGCATGGGACTATGAGATGAAGGATGTGTGATGGGTATATGGGCATGGGACTATGGGATGGCGGATATGTATGATGGGTATACGGGCACGGGACTATGGGATGTAGGATGTGTGATTAGTATATGGGCACTGGACTATGGGATGGAGGATATGTATGATGGGTATATGGGCATGGGACTATAGGATGAAGGATGTGTGATGGGTATATGGGCACAGGACTATGGGATGGAGGATGTGTGATGGGTATATGGGCACTCGACTATGGGATGGAGGATATGTATGATGGGTATATGGGCACGGGCCTATGGGATCATGGATATGTATGATGGGTGTATGGTCACGGGACTATGGGATGGAGGATAATTATAATTTGCTATAACTAACCACAGTTAGTTACTATGCCCGAGCAGCGCCGGGCTCTTCAGCTAGTATATATATATTTATATATACAGTATATGTGTATATATACCGTATATATATATTCATATACTGTATATATATATATATACTAGCAATAAACCCGTTCTACGCCCAGGTGATGAGCATTTTTATTGGTATATGGTTTCCCATCCTGGTATGTGCTGCCCCCCTCCTATCCTGGTATGCATGGCACCCCTCATCCCTATCCTGGTGTGCATAGTACCCTCACCTCCCCAATCCTGGTATGCATGGCCCCCTCATCCCCATCCTGGTATGCATGGCACCCCTCATCCCTCTCCTGGTATGCATGGTACCCTCACCCCCCCAATCCTGGTAAGCATGGCACCCTATTCCTCATCCTGGTATGCATGGTCCTCTCACCCCCCTATCCTGGTATGCATGGTCCTCTCACCCCCCTATACTGGCATGCATGGTCCCCTCACCCACCTATCCTGGTATGCATGGTCCCCTCTCCCCCCTTTCCTGGTATGAATGGTCCCCTCACCCCCCTATCCTGGTATGTATTGTCCTCTCTCCCCCCTTTCTGGGTATGCATGGTCCACTCTCCCCCCTTTCCTGGTATGCATGGTCCCCTCACCCCCCTTTCCTGGTATGCCTGCCCTGGTCTCCGGCCGAAGAGAAGCGCCGCGGCAACGCTCCTCCCGGTAAGGTAAGTATATAAGTATGGCACCCGAGATCACGGTATGTACACATACCGCCATCTCCGGGCGCCATACACACTCCTCACCACTGGATGCCTCATTCTGTCTGGAGCCAGACTGCGCAGGCGCGTCGCGCTTGCACAGTCTGTAAAGGCTTCTGTAAACCCTGATATACAATTGGTTTGCATTAAACTGTTTCTTTGGTGAAATCAAGTTATCACCTCATATTCAGCTGAAACTATCTCTGGTACCGGCACCATCAGTGACCGCGATCTTTACACCCCTCACACAGGGGAATTCACTGGTTTCCCGTCAGTTCAAGCCTGAATTATTTGCACATATGTATATATTGAGTATCTCTCTCTTTGCCTTCAAAACAGCACAAAAGCATCAATTCATCTTCAGTAGATACACTTGCACACAGTTTTTGAAGGAACTTGGAAGGGAGGTTATTCCAAACATCTTGGAGAACTAACCACAGATCATGTTTTAAAGTAGGTTTAAACAAATCTTTCTATCTTCAGGTAATGCCAAACAGACTTAACGTTGAGATTAGGGCTCTTTGGAGACCATATTATCTCTGCCAGAACTCACTGTTCTTCATTACTCTGCATAAGCCTTAATCTTTCAAGTCAGATAGATGAATAAGCCTTTATGTATGGGTTGCTCTCCTTAATGCTAAGAAATGAAGGCAGATATTTACCCGTCATGTATTACCATCAGGGAAGCATTTGATTGACTCCAAATTTATTGTGCAGCAGGACAATGACGCCAAACATACAAATATTTCATTAAGAACTATCTTCAGGGTAATGAAGAGCAAGGAGTTCTGGAAGTGATAATATGGTCCACACAGAGCCCTGATGTCATCATCATTGAGTTTGTGTGAGTTTACATGAGGTCCAAAGGCTGTGTACAAACCTACATCCTCAGAAAATCTGTTGTTAGTTCTCCAAAATGTTTGGAACTTGCCATCCACTGAGGGAGGTGCAGGGGATCCATTTGTAGCAAGCTGGCAAAAGCTCTCACAGGAATCCTCCCAGACCGCAATATAAATCTCATCATGAACCTTTGCAGTTTTTTGAAAAGAGGAATGTGTTGAGATGACTATACTGACCAGAGATGAGTATACTAATTTTTCTTACATGCATGCTGCTATTTGAGAAATCCTGATTTGTGATAAATGTACTGATTTTAGATGGGTGTATTAACTTTTCTCTATATCTATGGTTATATCTAATATTAAATAATATAAGTTGCTTGATATAAACATATTACCAAGCAAATGTTCTAAATTTAACCCTTTTTATATATTCTTATCTCAGAATTTTGTTTTGTGCCTTATAGATTCTGATACTTCCACTTGCAATAAATAATTGTATAACCGACTAAATATTTCCCTAATATAAGAGACTCACCTCATCTGTGATACTCTGTTACCTATTTTTACTTCTCGTATTTTTGCTATTAAACCAATAGTGGTCTTTTTAATGTATACCTAATAAATCTTGTTTTTATTAAGATGTTATTCTGTGAACATTTTAAACAACCTTCCTGCCATGTGAACATAAGGATTCTCACAGCAGATACACATCAACAATAATAATGGCTACAACTCATTATTATTAAAACGCATATAGTTTACTCAGCGCATAGGCATGAAAACGACAGCCCAAAAACAGAGTATATTGTGGCCCAAAGATTATTATTAAAAAATACCAAATAAATAACACATACATAAAAGCAAATTGCTGCTTTAAAGTAAAGGGAAAATTTATGATAGATGAATAAACCAACTAACAGGTCTTACAGTACGTGTAAGGGGTGTACCGGGTCCATGTGATGCTCCACTCCCTTTCCTCATGTTGATTGTTCATATAATTGTATATAATTACCAGATGCTGCTATGTATATATGTGTTGTGTAGATAGGGACAGTGCAGTTATAGAATTAGCCACTAGACGGGGGCATAGTAGAGTAGGGATAGGGGTTTAGTGTAACAAATAGTTAATATAGGAGGGGCCTCTGTGGGTAAGCCAGGAATATTTCCTGATTGTAGTCGGTAGGACCAGGGAACACAGACAGTCCTGTGGGGCTTAGAGCCTGGGACAGCACAGTGACTCCGCAACGTTCACAAGATAGGAGCCCAGTCATCCAGGGCTTGGGTACTGGAGTATTCAGCAACAGTGGAATGCAAGGCAGCACCAAGATGTGGCAGCTTACTATGTGGGCAGATGCCCTTATGTCTGGGGCAAAATGGACAGGGGAACTTCTGAAGGTAGTGAAGCTGGACAGTCGAAGGAATGCTGCGGTACCGAATGAAACGGTACGACCCGGGAGCATTCTGGAAGAAATAGGGAAAAGCACAGCAATAGACAAGGATGTGTACTGTGATGTTCCCTGTGAAGTTGCTGTAACTGAACTGGAGGTACTCTGAAAGAATACAAGTAAAGTTGTCTGTTACAAGTTGAAACTGGACTATGTCTCTCTTTGTGTGAAACCAGTAGGAGTGAACCTACAGCAGACCAGATGGGACCCTGATGGTAAAGAAGGCGTTACAAAATGTTCGTTGCAAAGAGGACATTGTATATATGTGGCGGGAGACCAGGGCGCATTTGAGCAATCTATGTCAGCCACGACTATTGCCCTGGTTCCCCTCACATACAGGCCACACAGTATTAACGTAGTGGACACAGATTAACTAGTAGTATGTGGGGATAGAGTCCTTCACTATAAGTAAAACTCCCCATGGCCCCATGAACAACTATCCATATCTTAGTTGGTTTATTTACCGATCATAAATTGTCCCTGTACTTTAAGGCTGTGTGCCCACGTAGCGATTTTTAAGCGTTTTTGCCACGATTTTCGGCGCGAAAACGCTGCGAAAACATTTAAAAATCATGTACAGAACGCCCCCCATGCATTCCTATGGCATTCCGCACATACTGTGCTAATGCTGCTCTTTTTTTCACGGCGGAATCGCATCGCGGAAAAAATCGCAGCATGCTCATTCTTTTGTGCGGAATCGCAAAGAATTGCTGCGATTCCGCACCCATAGGAATGCATGATAATCGCTTACTTCCCGCATGTGGCTATGCCCACCATGCGGGAAGTTAAGCCTCTCATGTGCGGTTGGTACCCACGGTGTGGAGGAGAGGAGACTGTCCTCCAGGCCCTGGGTACCATACCCCTGTAAAAAAAGAATAAAAAATAAAAAATCAGGGTATATTTACCTTCCGGTGTCCCGCGCTGTATTCCCGGCCTAAGCATTCCCAGTAATGCCTTGCGGCAAGGCCCTGTAATGACGTAGTCTCGCGTGACTCTAGCGGTCTCACGAGATCTCTATAGCAACGCGAGACTACGTCATCACAGGTCTCGCAAGGCATTACTGGGAACGCTGAGGCCCGGGAATGCAGCGCGGGAGGCCGGAAGGTAAATACACCCCGATTTTTTTTATTTTTTTTAGCATTTTAACATCCTATCTTTTACTATTGAGGCCGCATAGGCGGCCTCAATAGTAAAAACCTGGTCACACTTGTCAAACACTATGTTTGACGAGTGTGACCAACCTGTCAATCACTTTCCAAGCGATGCTTCAAATCGCTTGGAAAGTGCTTGAATATCGCACGCGAAAATCGCGGCAAAATCGCGATCATAGAGTCCGGTTTTTAGTGAGCGTTTTAAAACGCTACGTGGGCACATAGCCTTAAGCAGCATTTTGCTTTTATGCATTTTTTATTTATTTATTTATTTATTTATGTCATTTTTTAATAATAAACTTTGGGCTATAATATAGAGTGGGGAAAATAAGTATTTGTGTCGATTTTGCAAGTTTTCCCACCTAAAAAGAATAGAGAGGTCTGTAATTTTTATCGTAGGTACACTTCAACTATGAGAGATAGAATCTAAAGATAAAAAAACAGAAAACCACATTGTATGATTTTTAAATGATTCAATTGTATTTTATTGCATGAAATAAGTATTTGATCACCTACCAACAAGCAAGAAGTTTGGTTTCCACAGACCTGTATTAGCTGCCCCTGTTTGAACTTGTTCCTTGTATAAAAGATACCTATCCAGACACTCAATCAATTACACTCCAACTTCTCCAACATGGCCATGACCAAAGAGCAGTCTTAGGACACCAGGGACAAAATTGAAGATCTGCACAAGGCTGGGATGGGCTACAGGACAATGGGCAAGCAGCTTGGTGAGAAGGCAACAACTGTTGACATAATTACTAGAAAATGGAAAAAACACAAGATGATTGGTCTGGGGTTCCATTTAAGTTCTCGCCTCGTGGGATAAGGATGATTCTTAGAAAGGTCAGGAATCAGCCCAGAGCTACACGGTAGGACCTGGTTAATGACCTGAAGAGAGCTGGCAACACAGTCATTACCATTAGTAACACACTAGGCTGTAATGGATTAAAATCCTGCAAAGTCCCCCTGCTCACACCAAAACATGTTCAGGCCCATTTGAAGTTAGCCAATGACCATCTGGATGATCCAGAGGAGGTACTGGAGAAGATCATGTGGTCAGATGAGACCAAAATAGGACTTTTTGGTATCAACTCCACTTGCCGTGTTTGTAGGAAGAAGAAGGATGAGTACACCCCAAGAAAACCGTTCCAACCATGAAGCATGGTGGGGAAAACCTCATATTTTGGGGGTGCTTTTTTGCAAAGAGGACAGGATGACTGCACCATATTGAAGGGAAGATGGATGGGGTCATGTAACACAAGATTTTGGCGAACAGCTTCCTTCCCTAAGTAAGAGCATTGAAAATGGGTTGTGGCTGAGTCTTCCTGCCTGACAATGAGCCAAAACACACAGCCACCGCAACTAAGGAGTGGCTCCATAAGAAGCAATTCAAGGTCCTGGAGTGGCCTCGCTCATCTCCAGACCTAAAGGGCCTGTCACACTAAGAGATATCGCTAGCAATATCGCTATAACTAGTGACGTTATAGCGATATTGCTAGCGATATCTCTGTGTCTGATACTTACCTACGACCGGCTCCCCCGCTGCTTATCGCTGATCGTCGTCAGCTTCCTGCGGCGCTTCCTGCTGTGACGACGAGCGACGCGTGGAGCCGGGCGGGAGGACGCAGGATCGCCTGGTCTGACAGGTAAGTAGCAACCCCCGTCCCCAGCGATGTCGCTGGTGAGATCTGCCTGTGTGGCAGCTCACTAGCGACCACTTAGCGATGTACCAGCGATCCTGACCGCGTCATATCGCTGGTCGGGATCGCTGGTACATCGCTAAGTGTGACAGTACCTTAAGCCCAATATAAAATCTTTGGAGGGAGCTGAAACTCAATTATGCCAAGTAACAGTCCCGAAACCTGAAAGGTCTGGAGAAAATATGTATGGAGGAGTGATCCAAACTCCATGCTGCAGTGTGTGCAAGCTGCAGTGTGTGCGACCAAGTGTCAAGAACTACAGGAAACATCTGACCTCTGTAATTGCAAACCAAGGTTTCTGTACCAAATATTAAGTTCTGTTTTTCTATTGTATCAAAGAATAAATTTCCGTTTTATTTCATGAAATAAGTATGTAAAAATAATCCAATGTGATTTTCTGAATTTTATTTAAGATTCTGTCTCTCACAGTTGAAGTGTGCCTACGGTAAAAATTACAGACCTCTCCATTCTTTCTAGGTAGGAAAACTTGTGGAATCGACATCAAATACTTATTTTCCCCACTGTACTCTGCTTGTGGGCTGTTGTTTTCATGCCTATGTGCTGAGTAAACCTTACGAATATGTTCCTTCAAAAACTGTGTGCAAGCATACATAGAAGAATGGTTGCCTTGATTGTGTTTTGAAGGCAAAGTGTAGCAACACCCAATATTCACTTAATTTAGATTTTTCTTTTGTTAATTACTTTGCATTTTATTAATTGACAAAAATGAACTATTAACACTTCTATTTTTTCAATGCATTCTTATTGTTCTGCATTTTTGTCACATCTCCCTAAAACTTTTACACAGCATTGTATATCAGTAGCATAGCTACTGGGGCAGAGGGGGCTGTCTCCTCAGGCCCCTGACTTGGAGGGGCTCACCTGGAGCTAATACTATTTTTAACGTTAATAGAGTTAAACTCTGTGGAAGAACATGGAGAAATGGTCTCCCTGCCCAGCCATACTGTGTAGAGGGGATTTGTGAGAACATCATACTGTGTAGAGGGGAGCTGTAGGGTCATCACACCACTGTGCATAGGGGAGCTGTGGGAACATCATACTGTGTCTTTAGACAGGGAAAGCTTCAGTGGACATTTTTAAATGTTAAGTAGGTATTTAATGTTATAGGGGCACTTATGGTATTGTGACTGTCAAAGGGGCACACAGGAGGCATTATTACTTTCTAGGAGAAAAGTGTGGGCACTGTTTTCTAGGGCACTTAAATGGCATTAATATATTCTAGAGGTCTGCTTTACCATCTAGAGGGCAAAAAGGAGGAACTGCTTTTGTGACAAACAGCAGTTGTGGTAATAAGGACACATACAGCAGCAGGGGATCAGAACTGGGGTAGCAGAAGAATGAGTAAGATGTGCAGGTTGAGAATAGATGTCAATGTTGCTGGGAATGTGAGAAGACATGTGTCTTTGTTGTAAACTCTGCAGATGAGTTGTGGTTGGAGAAGTTGTCATGTTGCTCTGCGCCAGATGGTAAAGACAGAAAATATGAACAACTCCATCAGAAAAGAACCTCAACTGTAAGTCACTGTCTATAACTTTTATGTAATTTCTTATATGTTCTGCAAGACTGGTATTTACCACTTTATGTCACCATATGGTGTTAGTATTGGTGTTGGTCTTTGTATAGAGATTAACTTTCAGTAGCAGCATGATGATCTGCTGAGGTTCCCCTATACACACTATAGGGGGGCGCCACCATACGTAAACATGGTTACTTGGGATTCCACTCAGATATGTCGCCCCCCTGAGCTGAACCTCTAGCTATGCCTCTGCTGTATATTACATATGTAGGTATTTCAATGTAGAAAGTCTGATTAATTTAGGAGGTATATTACTGTTCTAACAATTCACCTGATTTTAAAAGGAGGAGAGCAAGTATGTTCATGCATACAGCCTAGTGCCCCTGTCAATGTCACACATTCTTCATTACTTTTACCAGTCTGTATATCTGTCTATGAAACCAGTGGTAACTGTCTACTAAATGAGGCTGTCAAACATATAAGTGCTAATGCTTCTAACAACCAACACTTAGCTTATCTATATTGCCTGGATCCTCTTAGGTTACTATATGTCATGTATTTTCTCTTATGAATCTAGAATGGCGAAATGCCGTAATGTACGAGAAAAGAGCAATTGCGGTTTACATTATCTAATTTTATCCTTATTCTGTTTATTCTCTACCGTTATGTCTCTTTTTTTTTATCAAGTGCCTCTTCTGTACAGCTCCCTCCTTGTCTGTTCTGTTCTCCCCCCATGCCCAGCAGAGCACAGGGATGTGGTGCACAGAGCAGGGCACTGAGGGCTGGAGGGGGCAGGTAGGGAATGCTGCAGAAGCAGCTGTTTGCCTGGCCCCCCCATGTCTATAGAGAGCAGGCCCTCCTGCTCTCTTCATTCACAGAGCTCTCTCCAATTACTGGCGCAGAGTGTGGATGTGACACTGACTTTCTCCGGCATGATTAGGGGCAGCGTGGAACTGGGAAAATCACAGTGGCAATAAAAACAAGGCCTATTTATTACAGGCAGGAGATGCTGTCCCTTCCAAACTACAGTGCCCCCACACTGACCGTCTCCTCCTCTCACCATCACTCCCCACCGTCCTTTTGTATTCTCTTAACCCATTCAGAGATAAAAAAAGGCTAATTATAAATACTGAGGAAAATAAATTTTACATATTTCGTATCCTATGTATCAGAACATATTCTGCTTGACCTTGACCCATCACTCAAAGCACTTTTGCATTTGGTTAGAACATACACAACTTTTCATTTGAGGTATAATTGCTGCAACAAGTGCCAAGAGAAGGCTGGTAGCTTTTGGACAGCAAAATCATTGATGACTTGAGCAGACGCTCCTTAGGACTAGATCAAAGCACTTATGAAATGTATTAGATTTTTCCTTCCTATCCTTGCTTAATAATTATGCTGTGCTAGAGACAGTCACCCAAACAGAACCCCCCACTCATATTTGGTGAATAGAAACTCTGGGATCCCTTCAGGACCTTATCTGAAGAACTTATCTTTTAGGCCAGGGTCACACTTGTGAGTGTGATGCGAGAGACTCGTAAGTGCGACCCTGGCCTTACAGAGAGAACGTAACTCAGAGCTGAATATGCAAGAGATGGTCAGCTGGGACATGCAGTGTTTGATATTGTGGAAATTTTTCTATGTTACAAAAACAGCACAAATAATGCATCAGTAAATATTATTGAAAAAGAAGACCCTGTTTATTTAAATATCTATTTTCATATGTAACCATTATAATGACACAGGATTGTAAAAGATGGAGTGCCCCTTTAAAGGGACTCTGTCAGCACTGACTGACTGTTCAAACTAAGTCCCGCTGCTTGTTGCGCCACGACGCGGCCAATCATTTAACTACACCTTCCCTCTCTTCTTTGATTGACAACTCTGGCTTCAAAGAGCCAAAGAAGGGTGGAGATAGATAGAAAAACCAAGCAGGTGGGAAGGCACACTTACCGTAAATGTACTTCGTTTTAACTGTCATTCTGTGATGACAGAATCCCTTGAATTGACATTTTTATTCAAATCTGAAATGATCACTTTTAACAAACACAGTCCTTGCACTGATTTGTGGTAAATTTCTTTTGGACCAGACATTCAATTGTTTTGAAATTCCTGCCCTTCTCCACCTTTTTCTATTTTTCATACAAATTGTTTTGTGCTGCAATGGGATGGCCATAATATTATTTTGTAATACTTTCTTTTTGGATTTTTGTTGTACTCTTTTGGATGAGCTTTCATGTATTTAGCCTTTTTTTGGGTTTATACCCTATAAGGGGGGCTACGTTATACCCTATAAGGGGGCTGCATTATACCATATGAGGGGGGCTACATTATACCTTATGAGGGGGCTACATTATATTCTATGGGGGCCTGCATTATACCTTATGAGAGGGTTGCATTATACTGTATGAATGGGGCTGCTTTATACCCTATGAGAAGGCTACATTATATTCTATGGGGGGTGCATTATACGCTATGAGGGGGCTACATTATACTCTATGGGGGGCTGCATTATATTCTATGAGGGTTACATTATATTCTATGGTGGCTGCATTATATTCTATGAGGGGGCTACATTATATTATATGAGGGGGCTGCATTATACTATGTGAGGGCTGCATTATATTCTTTGAGGGGGCTATTTTATATTCTATGAAGGGGGCTACCCCAACCCCTGCTACATAATTAAGATGTGTACTACCTTACATTATAAAAACCCTGATATTAGCACGTTTTGCCGCACAATTGGTGGTCTTGTATTTATTTCTATGTAGCTACATAGTGGGCCCCAAGAATGATTTTCTCTGGGTCCCAAGGTGCTCCAGCCCAATGTTGTTCATGGATAACATGGTGCGGGGCGGTAGTCTTGGGCGACGTACTCATCTCTTATGCCCCGACTTGTTACATGAAGGTGGGGGACTTGGCTTGGTGTGTGGACTTGTTATGGAGATACAGTGGGTGTGGAAAGTATTCAGACCCTTTTAAATTTTTCACGCTTTGATTCATTGCAACCATTTGGTAAATTCAAAAAAAGTTATTTTTTTCTCATTAATGTACACTATGCACCCCCATCTTGATTGAAAAAAAAAGAAGAAATGTAGAAATTTTTGCAAATTTATAAAAAAAGAAAAACTGAAATATCACATCGTCATAATTATTCAGACCCTTTGCTCAGACACTCATATTTAAGTCACATGCTGTCCATTTCCTTGTGATCCTCCTTGACATGGTTCTGCTCCTTCATTGGAGTACAGCTGTGTTTAATTAAACTGATTAGACTTGATTTGTAAAGGCACACACCTGTCTATATAAGACCTCACAGCTCACAGTGCATGTCAGACCAAAAGAGAAGCATGAAGTCAAAGGAACTGACCAAGGAGCTCAGAGACAAAATTGTGGCAAGGTGTAAGATAACAAGCAGGAACGCGGGATGCAGTGACGGTACGCAGGCAACAGATCAAGGGTTAACAGGATTTATTTACAGGGGAAATACTCCTCGCAGGGAGGTGTAGAGTTAAACAATATTAAAGGTACGGTACACTATAACAGTTCAAATATTAGCAAACGAATAAAGAAGTCCTGCCTCTGCAGCTTCTGCTGCGTACTCAATAGCGCCGACAACGACGGGCGCTATGTCTCCTCCTGGATGTTGCTGAAGGCATTGGTCCATCTTCTGGTGACAGTGGTCGGAGTGGTCGGTCTCCGGCACCTTCCACTGCCCCTTGTCCATATATCAACGTGACTAATTAAAGGCTCGGGCCACAGTACTGTATGGGTCAAACGTGGCTCCTCAGCTATTTCACCTAGTAACGTGGGTTCAAAAATGTCAGGGCTCCGGACTCTCTGGTTCGGTGGCACATGGCTCTGCACTCTCTGGCTCGGTGGCACACGGCTCTGCACTCTCTGGATCGGTGGCACACAGCTCTGCACTCTCTGGCTTGCTGCTGAGCAAACAGCTACTCTCAGCACAGCGGTCCCAGTCTCTTTCTTCAGGTGCAGCACTGCCTTTCACTGCCCTGGTACACTCTGGTGAGGAAGGGGGGACCCGTGCGCAGTGCTCACCAGTCTCCTGCTTGTTGCACTATGCGCTGTTCCCTGCCGGCGCCAGACTCCAGTCCTTCGTGCTCTTTTTCCTTTTATCCCTCTGCTGCTGTGTGCCCTTTTCTGGCTCTCACCGCCCCCTCCTGTCAGCAGGAAGCTCCGTCTCCCTAGAGCTTCAGGGGAAGGTCCGCCCCTCATAGGCTTCCCCCCAGGAACAGAGGATGCAGCCCCTTCAGTTCCAGACCCGGCATGCAGGTGCCCACAGTCCGGTCTATTTCCTTACACTCCCCCTCTCTTTTTACTTGCCCTTCCACGGGCGAGGATTCGTCGTATTTCAGGATTGTCAACTGAGGGTCTACAACTGCCCACAATTTTCATAACTCCTCCTGCCTTTCTGGCTCCATTTTCTCCCAGTAACGCATGTAGAGGTCACTCCAACTCCCGAGTGAAGTGGTAGGGACTCTAGTCGCTTTTCTCACATCTTCTGTCTCATTCAATTATTCTGCAGCATCAGTCACTTTCACACCTTTCTGCTTTTTCCTTTTCTTAGCTTTGCTGCCAGCAGACGATCCGTAGTTTTCCTTGTCTTCTTCGTAAACCTTAGAGACTTCTTGCTCGGACTCCTCCGTCTGTGGACTAAGTACTGGCAAGTCTTCTCCAAAGCTCCCCCACTCTTTGACAGGCACACTCCTGTCAGGACTGAGATCGGATGAATACTTATGACCATGTGATATTTTAGTTTTTCTTTTTTAATAAATTTGCAAAAATTTCTACATTTCTGTTTTTTTCAGTCAAGATGGGGTGCAGAGTGTACATTAATGAGAAAAAAAAAAGAACTTTTTTGAATTTACCAAATGGCTGCAATGAAACAAAGAGTGAAAAATTTAAAGGTGTCTGAATACTTTCGGTACCCACTGTACCTCAACAGAGAGGTGCCAGAATCTGTTATCACGAACTCCTGCACTGGTTGGAAGTACTTCCACATCTTATTAAACAGTGCAGGTTTTTCCTTGCTGGCAGTGCAAGGATTAATCTTTTCAGTTGAAACTTTTCATTGATTGACTCAGCTTTTCAATATTGGCCACTTTTCTATGCTATATATGCTCACCACTGGCACTTGGGGATTACCAGTTTTAGTACTTACTGACTGGTTTAGATTTGGAGATGTAGTTTGTGGTTGGAGTAGGCGTTTGGAGAGTTGTTCAGGAGATTGTTGCTTGGAGTTTTGTTTGTGTGCACATCCTCATCTTCTCCTATTTGATTTCTCCTTCCTTTTAAACTTCCTGTGTTCTACTCTGCTGTTTGGTGACTGTATTTGTATGATTTTTATTTTCATATTATCCCTGTCCATTTTCCCTTATTTGTCTGGTTAGTGCTATCCTATACACTTCTGCTTCCTACCTCCTTGGGTGGTGGAGAGGACAGATTAGAGTTGATATAGGAGCTTAGTCTCCACCTCCAGGAATAATCCATGGGACAGAGATAGATAGGGCACTCTTAGTTCTAGGGACCTGGATAACGCCCACAGTCCCAAGGCATGTCGTAAAACTAGTGCTGTGGGGGCGATACAACCTTGCAGGCAGCATGTAACTGATGACAATGGTTGGCCAGGACCAGGTTTGACAGTTCAGGAAGGGAGACCACCGGTCAAAAATAAACTTTTTACTCAATGATAACTTGGAAGTGATTATATACAGTAGATAGCGGTTACACATCTTGATGACCGATTCCTTTACAATACGGATCATGATTTTCCACACACAGTTTCAATTCCTTCCTCTTTGCTTTCATGTTCTCTATCTTTACCATTTCTTTCTACTTCACCACAGCCCAGCTCAGTACTACAGTCCAGTTAGCAAGAGTCCTTTACTCAACCTTTGGTTCCACATCTTCTTTCCCCTATTTTATTGTTAGTATGGCCGGTACTTATCTTCTATGTTTGTTCCTGATGCTTTGTAACTCCCACAAGGGGCACTCTCTTCATCTTACATACTCTGCCCTGACTAAGCTCGTTGTCTCTGTGAGTTATAAACTCTGGGCCGTACTGCTAGGCGTTCTGACCCAGGACCCATCTCCGAACGATAACTCTGTTCTTTCAGTCACCTCTCTCTTGTACGCTCTGCTATGATCTCAATATCTCTTGTCTCTGTTTCCCTTTTTGATACGAACACCCATGTCATGAGGCACTGGTCACATCAGACATTGAGGCATCTTTCTACGCACTCTGGGACAGCACCAAATTAAATCTGATTGTGGTCCCATATTCCCGGATTGCCAGATGCAATAGGATGGAGAAACCTTTTTTTTCTCATGATGCTCGTACCAAACAATGATAAAAATCCCTGATGAAACTCGGACCATTTTTTATCATAAGTGAAAAAAACCAACCTGTCAATGAGGCCTTAATCATTTTTGATCAGATGAAATCTCTGGATGCATATATAATCCAACCATTTATTTTACCTCTCTTAGTAATGTCATAAGAAATAATTTTGTAGCCCATAAACGAGGACAAAGCTAAGCTATATCTGTAATTTTCTAAATCGCTTATGTCGGGTGTTATTACACCAGATATTTGCGTAAAATTATTTCTCTATTAAGTTTAACCCTTTAGTGACAGAACCATTTTGAAGCTTAATGACCAGGCCAATTTTTACAATTCTGACCACTGTCACTTTATCAGGTTATAACTCTGAAATGCTTTAACTGATCCCGCTGATTTTGAGATTATTTTCTCATGACATATTTTATTTCATGTTAGTGGTAAAATTTCTTCTATATGACTTGTGTTTATTTGTGAAAAAAACAGAAATATGGCAAAAATTTAGAAAATTTTGCAATTTTCAAACTTTAATTTTTATGCCCTTAAATCAGAGAGATATGTCACACAAATTTCTTAATAAATAACATTTCCCACATGTCTACTTTACATCAGCACAATTTTGGAAACAATTTTATTTGTTAGGAAGTTATAAGGGTTAAAAGTTGACCAGCGATTTCTCATTTTTACAACAAAATTTACAAAGCAATTTTTTTTAGGGACCACATCATATTTAAAGTCATTTTGAGGGGTGTACATGACAGAAAATACCCAAAAGTGACACCATTCTAAAAACTGGACCCCTCAAGGTGCTCAAAACCACATTCAAGAAGTTTATTAACCCTTTACGTGCTTCACAGGAACTGAAGCAATGTGGAAGGAAAAAATTAACATTTACATTTTTTTTGCAAACATTTTTACTTCAGAACCAATTTTTTTTATGTTCACAAGTGTTAAAAGTGAAAATGAACCACAAAATTTGTTGTGCAGTTTCTCCTGAATACGCCGATACCCCATATGTAGGGGTAAACCACTGTTTGGGTGCACGGCAGAGCTCGCAAGGCAAGGAGCGCCGTTTGACATTTTCAACGCAGAATTGGCTGGAATTGAGATCAGATGCCATGTTGCGTTTGGAGAGCCCCTGATGTGCCTAAACAGTGGAATCCCCCAACAAGTGACCCCATTTTGGAAACCTTAAGGAACTTATCTAGATGTGTGGTGAACACTTTGAACCTCCAAGTGCTTCACAGAAATTTATAACGTAGAGCCGTGAAAATAAAAATCATTTTTTTTCAACAAAGGTGATTTTTTAGCCCCCAATTTTTTTATTTTCCCAAGGAGAAATTAGACCCCCAAAGTTGGTGTGCAATTTGTCCTTAGTATGCGTATGCCCCATATGTTGGGGTAAACCACTGTTTGGGCACATGTCTGGGCTCGGAAGGGAGGGAGCACCATTTGACTTTTTGAATGCAAAATTGGCTGGAATCAATGGTGGCGCCATGTCGCGTTTGGAGACCCCCTGATGTGCCTACATAGTGGAAACCTCTCAATTCTAGCTCCAACCCTAACCCCAACACACCCTAACCCTAATCATAACCCTAACCTTAATCCCAACCCTAAACCTAATCCTAAACTCTAATCCTAACCCTAATTCCGACCCTAACCCTAATTCTAACTCTAACCCTAATTCCAACTCTAACCCTAATTCTAACCCTAACCCTAATGGAAAAATGAAAATTAATATATTTTCTTTATTTCATTATATTTCTCTAACTAAAGCGGTGATAAAGGGGGGGGGTTATTTACTATTTTTTTTATTTTGATCACTGTGATAGGGTTTATCACAGTGATCAAAATGTACATTGAATGAATGAACGAATGGTATCTGCCGACCGGCAGATTTGATGGGCGCACTGCGCATGCACCCGCCATTTACTTCCTGGATCAAGATGGCGGTGCCCAACGGAGGAGGCAGGAGGGCCCGAGGACCATCGGGAGGTACCGGGGGGATTGGGGACCCTATTTCTCTCTCCTCTGACGTGCGATCACAGCAGAGGAGAGAGAAAGTGAAAGCAAAATTGTGGGTTTTTTGCGGTCGCCGTTATACGGTTATTAACGGCGATCGCAAAAGCGGGATCGGTAAAAACTGATCCAAATCATGTTCTCTGGGGTCTCGGCTACCCCTGGCAGCCTAGACCCCTGAGAAAATCTGACTCTGGGAGGTGCTATACACTTTTTCCACAGCACTGTTAATTAACGGTCAATTTTTACCAAAGACCTCATATGACGCCAATGTTTATGCAGCACTATCTCCGACCATACGATGGTCAAACCAGGATACAAAAGCCACAATCTTAATAAATCCTGTTTAACATCTCTTACTAATTGTCTGAAAGGCCGCACCCCTAGATCGTTACCACCAACATGAAGAACCAAAATGCCCGAAGCCCTATCAAAATGAACACTGTTATGAATCTCCCTTAGGACCCTGTTCCAGGCCATCCCCCTAAAGCCGAGCCACCGGACCACCTCCAATCTTCATGCAAATCCAAGCTGTCTATCCTCCTTCCGCATGTCAGCACGTAAGGCTCCCCAATGGACATAGGAATAGCTGAAAATCCACACAAGTAAAGGTGAGGAACCTGGGAAAAAACAAACAAAAACTAAACAACATACAGACACCAAGAGCAAATGAGAGCAAAAAAAATTACCTATTGAAAATCTCCGACCACCCCTTGCGGCCTAACATAAACGAGATACCTATCGGACCGCCATCGTCCGATATGCCGAATAGCATCAGCACCCAAACCTACCAATGCCACCTCCATTGCTGCTCCAATCCTAAAAGAGCGAGGAGCAAAACGAGATTCATCCAAACCCAACAAATTAACTGCCTTCCTAAAAATCACCGTAAACTGATACCGAGATAAAAAGGAACCATCAGCATGACACAATAGGAGACCCTCCCTACTCGGCCTGAGATTCCAAAAACGCCTCAGACAACCAACCGGACACATAGCCGAACCATCTACCGAACTCAGCATGACACGCCTGCCCTGTCCCACCTGATCCGACTGGCGCAACCAAAACTCCACTTGTCTGGATGACAATGACACATGTCTAGCCAACGAACCCCCCCATAACTGTTTTGCTAGGGGAAACCAACTCACCAACTCTCAGGGCCCCACAAAAGAAAAAGCCAACTTAAAAAGGCAAAGTTCGAAATCTGACACACAAAAAGAAATCAAAATTCCCCCCAATCTTTCCAGCAAACTAAAGGACACAGGACATCTCGAATCCCCATGACTATGCTTCCTACGGAAACCCTTGACTGCTTCACAAAAAAGACTTTAGACAAATCAAGTTACCCCCATAACTTAGAGCCAAAAGCCAGGGTTGACATTACCCACGACACCTTAGCAGACGACCAACCTTCCAAAGCTCCTCTACTCAACTACGACAATAAAATCCCCATCTGATCGTCGACCTCCGGCCTACATGAGCCCTTCGCCATCAAACTTTCCCAATATGACCAGCTTGCTTGATAAATCTCCCAGGTCCTAGGAGCCAACGACGACCTTATCAATGACTCAGCATCCCGGAGACCACATTCCAGAGTTCCACAGGGCACTCCAAGCCGACGACCTCCACCTCCAGTGCCAACAAACGAAAGCGATTGAACAGTAAACAAGAAAGAGAGTCAGCGATGGAATTGTGAACCCCAGGCACATGAGACGCAGTCACATGAGAATTTAAGGCCAAACAGGATAAGACCAACTGCCTCAGCACCCGCACAACCGGAGGTGACGATGCAGTCAAGCCATTGATTGCGCAAACCACCATGTTGTCACAGTTAAAACAAATTTGCCTATTACAGAACTCTTCACTCCACAAATGCACCACCACCAGAATGGGAAAGATCTTCAGCAAGGCAATGTTCCGTATGAGACCAGAAGAAAACCAAGCCACCGGCCACCTAGTCACTGACCTTTAAAGTAAGCACTAAAACCGATCCCTCCTGCTGCATCAGTGAACAATTCTAGGGTATCGTTGACAATCACTTCTTCCATAAGTAATGAGCGTCTGTTATAATAATCCAAAAACGTACCCCACACCGCCAGATCCTCTTTTAGTTCAGCCGTCAAACGGAAAAAATGATGCGGAGCCCGAACTCCTGCTGTTGCGGCAGCCAACCGCCTCGAAAAAACTCTCCCCATGGTCATGATTCGACAGGCAAAATTAAGCTTCCCCAACAACGACTGAAGATTCCGTAAAGACGTCTTCAAGCGACGCACCCTGATCACCTCCTCCAAACCAATTTTTCCTCCGGCAACCTGAACTCCCAGGATCGGGGAGACGGCTCTGCTCTGTCCTGTCCTTAAACTTCATTTTTTTAATTTAAAAGTGAAGCACTGAGTTAAAAAATCTATGCTGATTAATTTCATAATACTTCCTTAGCAAGGTCAGAAATCTACTTTCTGATATGAAGACCCCAATTATTGTATCATAATACAATGAGATATTCTTGCTATCTGCAGGCCATACATGTGTCAACTTAAAGGGAGTCTGTCACCCGCAAAATGCATGCTATATAGGCTATACAGTGGTACAGTGCCTGACAAAATAGCTTAATTCATATGCAAATAAAGAGGCTTCAGTGCACTCTGGGCCTGGCCACAAGTCTGATGCAGCCTTATGCCTCATTTGCATATTAGGACCCTTCCCCACTTCTGAATGACAGTGTTCGCTTCCCAAAGTGAGTGCTGTCTGAATGCTGCAGGTGTGTGCAGCCTCGCTTTTTTTCTTCCCTGTCTTCTTTCTTCTGATGCTGCTTGCTGCTGTTTTGGGTGTATTCGTGTAGCTAGCTTCATGAGAACAAAGAGGACAGGGAGAAGAACATGTGACACTGCACACACTGGCAGCATTCAGACAGAGTTCACTTTGAGATGCAAACACTGTCAATCAGGAGCGGTTTATATGCCCCAATATGCAAATGAGAAGGCATAACAGTGTGGTAGTCCTGGACGAGGGGCTGCTGTTTTCCTACCCTGGCACCCCACAAGTAAATAATGTCTCCTCTCCCTTGTGCAATGTGTGAATTGGATTACACTCAGAGTTTGGCAGAAGGCCGTCATCAACTTCTCATTCCTGGATCAGTCGCACATTGGACAAGAGACACTTGATCCTTTTCAAACAATTTAACTATACAGAACAATCCAATTTCCGTCTTAGTTAGAGTACAGTACGGTGCTATTGAAAGGAGGTGGCAGGTCCTCTCAGGTGCACTCTCTCCTCCTTGCCGTGTGGTTCCCCTAATGCACTGTCTATGTCCCTATGTTATATCCTTGCAATGTATTATATGTGTTTCCTGCGTTGTGATGTAATATAATGCATATGCTGTATCTGTATTATGATGTGTTATGTCATGTTATGGGGCCAATCTGTCTGCTGTGCTAATGTAGTGTGCTCCTTAAGTGTTCTAAGAGTTAGAGACAGTAATAGTTAACAGGGGGATGGGACAGCAGCAGCAGTAAGGCCACAGGAAACTGCTGTTTCCCTCCAGAGCTGCCCGGATCATTGAACATGGCAGAGGTATAAGACCCAGGGCACTGCCAGGCCTCTGGATAGGAGAGAACTGTTTCCCTGGATTGTACAGGACTGAGGAACAAGGACTAACTGTTTGTATTGCGGGTCTCCAGGTCTATAGGAGGGCCCCACCCTAAAGGGGTTATAAGTGCCCAGATCCCAGTGTGTGAATTGTTGTGACTTTCAGCTTCTGCGGTCGTTGTGGTTACAGCCGCAGCCAGCGTCAAGGAGAGAAGAGTAGTCCAGTTATGCATTTTTCTTTGTCATCTTATTCCTACCATCCTGTTCCATTAAAAATTACTTTGTTTTCCCCGTAGGACACAGTTGCCTCTTCTGCCCTTGATTTGCCCAGACTACTGCGGCTGGAGCAAGAACAAGGTACGTCGTGAGGAAGGTTGTGTTGGTCACAACTGTCTATGTGCAAGGGACCAGGGGAGTGCTCGTTGACAGTTGGCTCAATGGACTCTATTCCTGTACTGTGCCTTTAAGAACCCAGCTCTGACTACTCTCATGGTCATCCTTGTTACACTACAATTATATTTTTTTTAGCCTGAGTTATCAGTGTCTTGTCTGGCACCCTTAGTATTCTCTGTCCGGCACCGCAACTAACATTAGTCCCGACTCGCCTTTCTGACACAGTTCCCCTCCCGGCTTCCCCTTCTGGAAGGTGAATAAGGCATTCTCTTCTGCACCTAATTTGAGCCATAGGCCCGGTAGGTCCCTGGAAGGTCTACTAAATTTAGACCTCTATTTAAATTTAGAGGCGGCAGTCCGCATGCTGCCCAAAAGACCGTACTTTCCCGTGCTTTTCGGCCTTTTGGCCCTGGACTCCCCTGAGTCAGTCGTTCTATCTAATCTCTCATCTCATCTCCATCTGCTCAAATCCAGGAAGTGTTTCACCATCTAACTATCCTTGCCCATCCCAAACTGGGGCTGTTCCTAAATACTTTAACTGTTCCTATGCTACACTTATCTTTTTCCTGATTCTACTGTGCCCTCCACTGCACTTCCCCAATCCTATTTACTGTATACCAATATCTATTGCTTTATCATATTCCTGCACCTATGTCCTATGTACTTGTGGTAGGGGCTGGGATTGGGGGGTGGTCCACTGCTTACCACGACCGGACGATGCAAATACGAGACGGAGGCAGAATTCAGTTGTAACAGATCTGGGTTTATTGGCCGTCCTTCTGACGACCTTAGCCATGCACCGTAGTTCCTTTACAGCTCTCCGTTTCCAGGCCCGGGTACCTTTCACCTTTCCTTTAGTCGTGATGACATCCCTCGCGGATCTTTCGCTGTGGCTGTCCTAGACCAATCTACTGCCAGCGCTTCACCTGCCCGAGGTCGTGTCCAATCGGTACCCCCGGGGCATCATCTGTCCTGCGGTACGTCGTGTCAGGGCCACCCCCCTGACTGTCTTCTCCTGTCAGTCCCCTGGTCGAGCTCTTCACCGTTCTCCATCTTCTGTCCTGAGTTTTCCTCTGCCGAGCTCCTCCCGGGACTAGCCTAGCCTCTGGAACCCCTACCAGTCCTATTTATCCCCTCTCTCACTGAGAATTTCCCTCCTGGGTTCCTATCTCCCCGCCCCCCATGACTAAGCAGTTTCTATAGCCGTAAGCTGATGTTAAGTCCTGAACTACACTCCCCCTGCCATCTTGTGGTCAAATTTCGGTACTGCACTCCCTTTTCTGCCTTTCCCTGCTGTTACCTTTCTGTTATTACCAATCTCCGTCTGTAGTGCACAAATCGTCCCCTCCTACTTCCAGTCAAGTCTGTCCATCAAGTCACCTTCCCCACATACTAATCTTACCCTTTCCCAATATCTAATACATTTATCAGAACATATTGTCAGAACACATTTACTCATCCATGTATTATAGCAATACATCAGCCGTAGACCTCAGTGCCTATAAGGTTCTATGCAATATAAAACACTTTTTCATATACACAGGTTATAACCATTTTTCTACTCAAGTGAGAAGCCCATGACCGTCCCAGTCACCCTCTTACACACAAAACTTTTGGACATGCCAGTGGTGCACTGAAGTCTCTTCATTTGCATTATGAATTAAAAGTTATTTTCTTAGGCACTGTATTAGTAACAAGTAGAGTACTAAAAACATCAAATATTAGTAAACAGTTATATAAGGGGCGTAACTACCAAGGTCTCAGGGGTCGCAGCTGTGACGGGCCCGGAGTGTTTATGGTCCCACCCAGTCCAGCAAAAAAGCAGCAGGCTTCATGTGGGACCTGGGCTTCGATCACGTCCTGAGCCCCCACCTCCAGCATTAACTCGGTTATTCCTCCCTCTGAGCTCTGCACTCCACCCACCAGTGTCTCAGGTGATGGAGGATGAGACCTAATGCCATCACTCTCAGTCACCAGTCACATTGAGCTCCGTGACTACAGAGTGCAGGGGGAAAGCGCGCATTCAGAAGCGCACGATGGTTGCTCTGTGTGCACAGGACCTGTGATGAGGTCACAGGAGGGGAGGAGTCAGGAATTACATGATCAGGGGCCTCCGTGTATGCAGGACTCTTCTGTGCTGGATGTCGTGGATATGGGTAAGTTTATGTGTGGGGTCAGGAGGGGTATAAAACAATTCCACTCACCGATCAGGACATCATGAGGCTCGGAGCACTGAACCGCCGTGTCTTGGTGTATAGAATTCCAATGAAGAGAAAATCCAGCTCAACGATGAAGTGAAAAAACAATTCTTTATTCACTCAGATTTTTGCAAAAATAGAGGATATAATTTAGCATAGTACGGACAAAAAGTTGCGTTATCAACGCGTTTCAGGTGTCACAGCACCCTTAGTCATGACTAAGGAGGGGTTTACATGGTGTATGTAGCAGAGCTGTGTTTGTACAAGGTGTACGGAGTGGAGCCATGTGTTTACAAAGCGTATAGAGCACAGCCATGTGTGTACGAGGTGTACGGAGCGGAGATTTGCGTGTACAAGGTGTATGGAGTGGAGATGTGCGTGTACGAGGTGTACGGAGTGGAGATGTGTGTACGAGGTGTACGGAGCGGAGATGTGCGGGTACGATGTGTACGGAGCAGAGCCACGCATGTACAAGGTGAGCGGAGATGTGCATGTACGAGGTGTACGGACCTGAGTCGCGCGTGTACAAGGTGTACGGAGCTGAGCCAAGCGTGTACGAGGTATACGGAGCTGAGCCACACATGTACAAGGTGTACAGAGTGGAAATGTGCGTGTACGAGGTGTACGGAGCGGAGATGTGCGTGTATTTTGGCAAGGGGGGCCCCATTTGAAAGTTCGCATCGAGGCCCATAACTTTGTAGTTACGCTACTGGTTATATATGATAGCTATTTACTAATATTTGATGCTCTCCCTGCTTCTACTTAATATATGATACAGATGCTTTTCTACCAGCCCCTTTGCTTAAAATGACTTTGAATTGATACATGTCCTTTTATTTGTATACCGTACACGTATATAAGCTGAGTTTTTCAGCACATTTTTTTGTCAATTGACAAAAGTCAATTGTCCCAAAAAGCCGGCAGGGGATGGCTGTAATAGCGCACAGAGCCAGCCGCAGCCGCCGGCTTCCAGCACATATCATACTCATCTACCTGTGTGCCCTCGCTTGCTGGGACTGCATCTCGTTCATTCCGGTGCCAGCAGCTTTTCCTGCAGAGAGATCACATGGCCCTGCTCATTAAGGTAATGAATATGCACGCCTCTCCACTCCCATAGGTGTGGAGTTTATATTCATTACCTTAATGAGCGGGGCCACGTGATCGCTCAACAGGAAGAGCTGCTGGCACCGGAACAACATGGTGCGAGGGCACGCAGGCAGGTAAATAGGATGTTTTTAGTTTTTTCTTTAACAGGAATCATGCATACAAGGATAGGGGATAAGGAGCCATATATACAGGGATAGAGTATGAGGAGCCATGCATACCAGGACAGCGACAGGGGAGCCATGCATACAATGACAGGGACGGAGGGAGCCATGCATACAGTGACAGCGACAGGGGAGCCATGCATACAAGGACAGGCGAGCCATGCATACAGTGACAGGGATGGGGGAGCCATGTATACAGTGACAGGGACGTGGGAGCCATGCATACAGTGACAGGGATGGGGGGAGCCATGCATACAGTGACAGGGACAGGGGGAGCCATGCATACAATGACAGGGACAGGGGGAGCAATGCATACAGTGACAAGGACAGAGGGAGCCATGCATACAGTGACAGGGATGGGGGAGCCATGTATACAGGGACAGGGGAGCCTTGCATACAGTGTCAGGGGAGCCATGTATACCAGGACAGGGACGTGGGAGCCATGCATACAGTGACAGGGATGGGGGGAGCCATGCATACAGTGACACGGATGGGGGGGAGCCATGCATACAGTGACAGGGATGGGGGGAGCCATGCATACAGTGACAGGGACAGGGGGAGCCATGCATACAATGACAGGGACAGGGGGAGCAATGCATACAGTGACAAGGACAGAGGGAGCCATGCATACAGTGACAGGAACGAGGGAGCCATGCATACAGACAGGGACGGGGGAGACATGCATACAGTGACAGGGACAGGTGAGCCATGCATAGAAGGACAGGGATGGGGGAGCTATGCATACAGTGACCGGGACGGGAGGAGCCATGCATACAGTGACAGGGACGGGGGAGCCATGCATACCAGGAAAGGGATGGGGGAGCCATGTATACCAGTATAGGGATGAGGGGACAATGCATTCCCGGCTTATACTCGAGTCAATAAGCTTACCCAGTTTTTTGCGGCAAAATTAGGTGCCTGGGCTTATACTCGAGTATATACGGTATAGGCTTTTGTGTGGTTAATAAAGTAATTTTTGAACTATAATCTGGACTATATACTCCCATGTTCTTAGTATTTATCCCAGTATAAGAACATCCTTGAGGTTAGCATGCAAGGTCCTATTAATTCAGGCATAGGACCTTATGATATACGGTACTTATGATTTTGAATATGTTTTCTGTTTTGATGATATTGTGTCATATTATATTCTGTGTTTTCACAGCAACCATCTCAGACCAGATGGATTATCGTGAATGCGAAAAAGCATGGCTTACACAACTTGGCAAGATATTAAGTGAGGGATCGGATAATTTTTCAGATTCTAAATCCAGGGACACTATTAACTTAACCAATAGATATAAGGAGTTACTCAACAAGCGTACCTGCCTATGGTGGAATAAGGCATTCCTGGAGAGATATACCTCATGTGGTCGTATCCCAAGGGGACTACAAATACAAGTCTTTCCCTCATTTCCCATTAATGAGGATGATTTTATAAAACCTACGGTTGTTTTTTTTTTTTTGTGAAATGGAAATACAAAAATAATTTAGAATAGATTTAGATTAATAGAATGAGTGCCAGATGGAAAAACACTCAGTCTGGATGTGGCTGCAAGACTGACTAGTGATTGGTCTGCCAATCGACCAGAGCTATGTGGAAGGACAGCCACAGCGAGTTGGGAGCAGGGGCTTATAAGAAAGCAAGTGAGATCCATGGACCGGCAAAAGGAGGGACTGCAGGGATTTTGGACTTTGCAAAGAGGGGGAGGTTTCCCAAGCCCCCACATACAGCCTGCATTGGGGTGAGCTGCCATAACTGTGGATGGGACATTTTGCACGGAATGCTGGAAATGTTCTAGCCCCCATCATCCGCATGCGAAACCAGTTAACACTGTGCTGCAGAGATTCCCACTACCCCTACCGGATGAGGCATATGTGACTGGCTTTAAGACAAACAAATTCTGAAGGCAGATGAAATGGACTCACCTATATGGCGTCTTAGAAAAATAGTGCCTGACCATTGTCTGGGCACTGAAAAAACTCTTACCCTATGTGTTTGGAAGGGATTTCACCATAGTAGCGGACCAAAGTCCATTGACCTGGCTACATCGGATGGCGGGGGAGAGCGGCGACTGTTACGATGGAGCCTGGCATTACAACCATTCAACTTTACTATGTCTAACCAATAGGTGAGAGACATATGCAATGCTGATGGCATATCAGGATAATCTGAGGAAGCCCCTAATCACGATAATTGTCACCAGAATATGGTGGATAGTCAATCTCATGACCTGGAACCCAGTGTTGGCTGTGCTGAAAAAGTGGGGGAGGAGTGTGAGGAGCTGGCCACGGGCTAAAGACCACTATTGTGATGGTTCCCAAGGGTGAACCCACTGGACCGCGGTAAGCGAACCTCCCCTGGGCGAGCGGGCCAGGTGGACCACCCCCTATACAGGGAGCGTTAGGGACAGGCCCAGGGGAAACTACTCACCATGGCAGCTGGTACCCGAGGAGGATGGAGGGCACGACAAGAGATGTAACAGGCAGGCAGATGGAAGAGCTGGACCGGAACCGGTAGGACTGGAACTCAGGAACGGAGGCTGGAGGATACTGGCAGACAAGGCAGGAACGGTGAAACACGAGTCAGACGAAGACACAGGCTGGAGGCGGACACGAGATGGCGGGCACTGGGAGGAACACAAGGACCAGGTTAAACAGGGAGCGCGGGAAACAACAGGCAGACAGAGAGCCAGAGTCACAGTAAGAGACACAAGTGATGAACAGGCAGTGATTCAGAGGAAGAGTCTGCCTCTTATGGAGACAAGAGTTCCGGGTCAGGTCAGCAGGGTCAGGAAGGCGGGGAGAAGGACTGGCTTGGCCTGTACTGGGATCTGAGGCGCAAGGCGCGCATGCGCCGCGGGTAGACCACCGGGACTGAGCGCGGGCCAGAGGGTAGGAGTGCAGGCGAGCGCGCGCCTGCTGCAGGAGCGCGCCGAAGGCGGCGGGCGCTCCCGGAGGCCACGGGCGACGCGGAGCCCGATAGGGAGGCAACAGCAGGAGCCGAACATGAGGTGGGGGCGGTGAGCGTGGAGCCAGCGGAGGCGGTAATCGTGACAGTACCCCCCCTTTTACGCCCCCTCCTCCCAAGGCCGGAAAGAAACTTAGCTAAAATCTGGGGGGCTTGAATGTTCTCCCGGGGTTCCCAGGATCTCTCCTCTGGGCCAAAACCTTTCCAGTCAATTAAAAAAAAGGTTTTACCTCTAGATCTTTTCATAGCAAGAATTTCCTTAACCTCAAAGACATCCTGTGCGGACACGGGTGCGGGAGTACTGCCAGTAGAAGTATGGAACTGGTGGAGTATGACCGGTTTCAAGAGGGAAACATGAAATGAATTAGGGATCCGTAGAGAAGCGGGGAGTCTTAGCTTGTAGGCAACGTCATTGATACGAGCTAAAACCTCAAAGGGTCCGATGTAGCGGGGACCTAGTTTATAGGAGGGAATCTTGAGACGAACAAATTTTGAGGATAGCCAAACTTTATCCCCAGGGCGGGACAACGGAGAATTCAGGCGTTTCTTATCGGCGTGCCTCTTGAACCCGTCACGTGCTCGCTTAAGTGCGGTTTTGGTCTCCTGCCAGACCCTGGAGAACTCCTCGGTCAGAAGATCGGCCGCCGGCACACCCGAGGTCGGGAGTACCGGCAGAGGTATACCAGGATGTTGACCGTAGATAGTAGAGAAAGGCGACTTGGCGGAGGATTCACTGGTATGGTTGTTGTAAGCGAATTCGGCCCAAGGGAGCAAGCTGGACCAATTGTTCTGGTGGGCGTTGGAAAAATGTCGGCGGTATGTTACGAGGATCTGGTTCGCGCGTTCCGCTTGACCGTTGGATTGAGGGTGATAAGCGGAGGAAAAGTCCAACGTTACTTCCATTAGCTTGCATAGGGCCCTCCAGAAACGCGAGGTAAACTGAACCCCTCTGTCCGAGACAATGTGCTTGGGGAAGCCATGAATCCGAAAGACATGAGATATAAAAATTCTCGCCAGGTCAGGAGCGGAAGGTAAACCGGGCAGAGGGATGAAGTGGGCCATCTTGGAGAAGTGGTCCACGACCACCAGAATGACCCTGTGACCTGAGGACCGAGGCAGATCCGTAATAAAATCCATCGCGATATGCTGCCAGGGAGCCGAGGGAACCGGAAGTGGATGCAGAAAACCGGAGGGTGGCTGTCGTGGGACCTTGTTCTTGGCACACGAAGGGCAGGAGAGGATGAAACTTTGGACATCTTGGAACAAAGAAGGCCACCAATAAAAGCGAGAGATGAGGAAGAGTGTTTTCTTGAGGCCGGCATGACCTGCTAACTTAGTAGCATGACCCCAATGTAGAACTCGCCTCCTGTCTTCATCTTGGACAAAAGTCTTGCCGGGGGGCAAGGAAGTCAGGTTAACCGGTGCGACTACGATGAGCTTGTTTGGCTCCACAATGTGCGAAGGCTCCTCCTCGTTGTCGGAAAGGATCGGGATAGGGCATCCGCTTTGAGATTCTTATCACCCGGACGGAAATGGAGCTCAAAATCGAACCGGTTAAAGAATAATGACCATCGAGCCTGCCGAGGATTAAGCCTTTGTGCTGATTGAATGTAGGCTAGATTCTTGTGGTCGGTGTAGATCTGGAGTGAGTGTACAGCTCCCTCCAGAAGATACCGCCACTCCTCCAAGGCTAGCTTAATGGCAAGCAGCTCTCTGTCCCCGATGGTATAGTTTCTCTCCGAAGGGGAGAATGTCTTGGAGAAAAAGCCGCAGGTAACCAAGCGACCGGAAGGAGATCTCTGAGAGAAAACCGCACCGGCTCCGGTGGCAGAAGCGTCTACCTCTAGGGTGAATGGTTTGTTAGCCTCTGGACGGTGTAGCACCGGGGCTGTGACAAAGGCTTGCCTCAAGGTTCGGAAGGCGTTCTCGGCCTCAGGAGGCCAGTGGTGAGGATCGGCTCCCTTTCGGATCAAAGCAGAGATGGGAGCGGTCAGAGAGGAAAAGTGCGGAATAAACTGCCGGTAATAGTTGGCGAATCCCAGGAACCGCTGGATTGCCTTAATTCCCTGAGGACGCGGCCAGTTGAGTACAGCAGACACTTTTCCCGGATCCATGCGCAAGCCAGAATCGGAAATGATGTAACCCAAGAACGGCAGAGACGACTGTTCGAAGGTGCATTTCTCCAGCTTGGCGTAGAGATGATGTGTTCTCAAACGAAGTAAAACTTGACGCACGTCTTTTCGGTATGAGGACAAATCCGGGGAGAACACCAGAATGTCGTACAAGTAAACCACCACGCAGGAATAGAGAAGATCTCGGAATATGTCGTTGACAAATTCTTGGAACACTGCGGGAGCATTGCATAAGCCGAAGGGCATAACCAGGTACTAATAATGGCCGTCACGGGTGTTGAAGGCGGTCTTCCATTCATCACCAGAGGGGATCCGGACCAGATTGTAGGCCCCTCGAAGATCTAATTTTGTGAAGATCCGTGCACCCCGTAGATGGTCAAATAGCTCCGGAATGAGGGGAAGAGGGTATTTGTTCTTGATGGTGATATCGTTGAGCCCTCTATAATCAATACAGGGACGCAGGGACCCATCCTTCTTCTTGACAAAAAAGAACCCAGCTCCTGCAGGTGAGGAAGACTTGCAAATAAAGCCTTTGGCCAAGTTTTCCTGTACGTATTCAGACATAGCCTGGGTCTCGGAGGGAGACAGCGGGTAGATCCGACCACGAGGCGGCGTAGAACCGGGGAGCAGATCGATGGGGCAGTCATATGGACGATGCGGGGGCAGGGTCTCTGCTTCCTTCTTGTCAAAGACGTCCAAAAAGGCCCTGTAGGCGGAGGGTAACTCGGTTGACACCAACGTTGAACGTGGGAATTTCGGCGGCTGTACAGGGAGTAAACACTTGTCTTGACAAAGTTGGCCCCACCGCAGAACGTCACCAGAGCGCCAATCCAGGATAGGCTCGTGGATCCTTAGCCAGGGGAGTCCCAGGAGGATGGCATGGGACAAAGAAGGCAGCACGTAGAATACTATCTTCTCCCGGTGTAAGGCTCCGACCTGAAGCTCCACCTCTTCGGTAACCTGAGTATCGGACTCCCGCAGGGGTTGACCGTCGACCGAAGCAATCTGCCGAGGGGTCTCCAGGGATCTGACAGGAATTCCAAGTCTCTTAACCGCCTCAAGTTGAATGAAGTTACCGGCCGCCCCAGAATCTATATAGGCCCATTCAGAAAAACATTTAGAACCCAGATGCAAAAGGACAGATAGAGTCAAGGGTAGAGAGGAGTCAAAATTACCTAGGAAGACCTCTCTTACCTGTCCTAGGCGGAGGCGTTTCCCGGGCGAGTGGGGCAGGCGCGAAGAAAGTGGGACGCACTCCCACAGTAGAAACAGAGCCCCTGTTCGACCCTCTCTCTCCGACGCTCCTCCACCGGTTTGAGGCGATCCACTTGCATGGGTTCCGGTAGCGGGAGCGTGGAAGCTGGTGTTGAGCGGACTCGAAGTGGACTCCGAGCGGCCGGAAGAGCGCGAGGGGGTCTCCTGTCCCTAGCGAGCTCTCGGGAACGTTCTTGAAAGCGAAGGTCGATGCGGGTAGCCAAAGAGATTAAATCCTCCAAGGAGGTGGGGGTATCACGACCCGCCAACTCGTCCTTGATTCGCCCCGAAAGACCCCGCCAAAAGGCTCCCACCAAGGCCTCATTGTTCCAACCCAACTCTGAGGACAGGGTGCGAAACCGAATGGCGTACTGACCTACTGAGAGCGAGCCCTGATGAAGATTGAACAACGCTTTGGTGGTGGAGGCAAGGCGACCGGGTTCATCAAACACCTTACGAAAGGTGTCTAGGAAAAAGGAGAGTTGGGTGACCAGGGGGTCGTCTCGTTCCCAGAGGGGGTTAACCCAGGCTAGGGCCTCTCCTTCTAAGTGGGACACGATAAAGGCCACCTTGGCACGGTCGGTGGGGTACTGTTGTGGCAGCAACTCAAAATGTAGCTGGCATTGATTTAAAAACCCTCTACATGTCTTGGGGTCGCCACTATATCGCGGGGGTTTAGCCAAACGCGGGGATGGAGGCGGCACCGCAGGCTGTGCCGGAGCTGCAGCCGCGGTCTGGAGGGCCAGCAAGCGGTTGTCCACCGAGGCCATGTAGTTCAGGATATGAGCCTGAGTGTCGCGCTGCTGGGCAAGCTCCTGCTGGAGACCGGCGATCTGGGTGGCACTCCCTGGATCCGAGGCCTGTAATGACGAGAGACGAGACTCCATGGACTTGAGGAATGACATGATCCTCGCTTGGTTTTCCCGCAGGAACGGAAGTTCCTTTTGGGTCGGGGTCGAAGTACCAGCAGGGTCCATGGCCTGTTCGTTCTGTGATGGTTCCCAAGGGTGAACCCACTGGACCGCGGTAAGCGAACCTCCCCTGGGCGAGCGGGCCAGGTGGACCACCCCCTATACAGGGAGCGTTAGGGACAGGCCCAGGGGAAACTACTCACCACGGCAGCTGGTACCCGAGGAGGATGGAGGGCACGACAAGAGATGTAACAGGCAGGCAGATGGAAGAGCTGGACCGGAACCGGTAGGACTGGAACTCAGGAACGGAGGCTGGAGGATACTGGCAGACAAGGCAGGAACGGTGAAACACGGGTCAGACAAAGACACAGGCTGGAGGCGGACACGAGATGGCGGGCACTGGGAGGAACACAAGGACCAGGTTAAACAGGGAGCACGGGAAACGACAGGCAGACAGAGAGCCAGAGTCACAGTAAGAGACACAAGTGACGAACAGGCAGTGATTCAGAGGAAGAGTCTGCCTCTTATGGAGACAAGAGTTCCGGGTCAGGTCAGCAGGGTCAGGAAGGCGGGGAGAAGGACTGGCTTGGCCTGTACTGGGATCTGAGGCGCAAGGTGCGCATGCGCCGTGGGTAGACCACCGGGACTGAGCGCGGGCCAGAGGGCAGGAGTGCAGGCGAGCGCGCGCCTGCTGCAGGAGCGCGCCGAAGGCGGCGGGCGCTCCCGGAGGCCACGGGCGACACGGAGCCCGATAGGGAGGCGACAGCAGGAGCCGAACATGAGGTGGGGGCGGTGAGCGTGGAGCCAGCGGAGGTGGTAAGCGTGACAACTATTTACCATACAACTATAGGATTAGTAATGGAGAGGCGTCTTATAGATGCCTCTCCATTACTAAGCCATGGACTTGATGTCACCGAACAATACAAATGTGACATCAACCCCACAAATATGAATTCCACTTGCCTCTGTCACAGGGCAAGTAGGAAGAGCCGGACAAAGCGCCAGAATTTCCGCATCTAATAGATGTGCCTTTTCTGGGTGGCTGCAGGCTGCTATTTTTAGGCTGGGGGTAAATATCTATGGCCCCTTACCTGTCTGAGAATACCAGCCCCCGGCTGTCTGCTTTAGATCTAGATTTATATGCTATGATTTGATATGATAGATTTATATGCTATGATATGCTATGATTTAGTTGCTTTAGAACAGGGGAACCCGTGTCATTTTTAAAAATTATTTATTTATTTATTTAAAGTCTCATGATGCAGCGCTGAGCTCAGACAGTTCACTGTAAAAAAATTTCTCATAGTGAACTGCGGTGAATTCTTTGAGCTCTGTGGTAGCAGTTATCTCACCGAGGTCACTGCAGTTCACTTGTCCAGCAACCTCATGGACAGGCTGTAACCCCAATGACGTTACCACTATTCACTGATGCTACACTCGCAATAGCTTATTCATCAGTGGTTCTCATCCTGGATGGTCGCATCTTGGCACCATCCAGGTTGAAAACTATTTATCCCAAGACATGAATTACTGAGTGGGACAGAACGATGGACAGTTAACGGATATGGTAATAGCAATAGATTCTTGAAAAAATTGACAAAGTTATATTAAAAATATATATATATATTTGTCTCGAAGAGTATCTAAAAATGCCAAATAATGAACTAATAGAAGATTGATCGTCATATGATATGACAAGGAAAGGGAAGAAAAAGACGATCACATAGTCTTTGTAGTAAAATATGATTCTTTATTAAGTAACAAGTAAAAACAGGTGGGAAAGCAACATATGCAACAATGTGCAAGAGGCACAGCAGGCAGTGGATAATATTGTGTAACTTTTTAAGGATTACAGATTAGATGGAAAAGTACAATATATATAGCCCTGACACAATGCTTAAATATTTATCCTTGTATTACAACCATATGGTATGTGAGCAGGTACGTGTGCATAGATAAAGCAATGATGAAGTGACATAGTGCAATAGCACAGTAGTGCACATTGATTGGCTCAAAATACAGACATTGTAGCCCAAATGACACACTCCTCAAAGCATATCTGAAAAAGTACCTGTATATTGAAAACCAGGTTGTTTTTTATTTTTATCTAGTTTTATTACAGGAGATGAAGGATTCAATGGAATGGGTGTTAAGTGAGTATAACTGTGTTTGTTATTTTTAAATAAAAAAGTAAAAGTGTGTTTTCTTTTTTTTCAAATAAAAGTCTTTATACTTGCTGTGTGTTTATTTACAATACAACTATAGGTTTAATAATGGATAGGCGTCTTATAGATACCTCTTCATTAGAGATGAGTGACTTTGCCTTTTTTCGAGTCGAGTCGGGTTTCACGAAACCCAACTTTCGCAAAAGTCGGGTCGAACGAAATCGGACGATTATTGTGAAAAGTCAAAGTCCAACTGAAACGCGAAACCCAAGGTAAGTCAATGGGGAAGAAAAGTCGGCAGTGAGTGGAGGACAGGAAACACACCTAGAGTGCCCATTTTAATGCCAAAAACATCAATTCTTATTCCTTAAGCTTGTCAACCTTAATTTACTTTATAATAATAGTTAGGCATTGAAAACTGGGGGTTATTTGGCTAAAGTTGTGGGGGGGTAATGCTGGCTCCAGATTTTCGTGGGCCCAGGGCCAAAGAGTGTCACTGGGCTCCTTTAACACATGACACAATTCATGATCGTTTGATACGGCAGAGAAATAGCGGTACAGTACAATGAAAAATACTTCATTTCTTACATCGCATTACTGATATCCATTTTAAATTCTCCAATAGCACCAAAAACGGACAGTATATGCCTCCATACAGTATTATGGCCACCGCATAGTGCGCCATACAGAGTAATGAGGCCCATATATTTCTCCTTACAGAATTATTGGTCCCATATAATGTTCGATACAGTATATGATGAGCTCCACATAATGCTACAGTATATGTTGTTCACCATGGATGAAGCTCCAATGTCTTATGGGCCCAAATAATGCTCCATATATAATGGGCCCCATTTCTAATGCTCCAGTGTATAATGGGCCCTGTAAATGCTGCTCCAGTGACTGATGTCCACCTTTTGAATGCTCCAGTGTATGGTGGGCCCCAGATATCATTCTCCAGAGTATCGTGCTCCCCAAAAATTGCTCCCAACCTTCAAAACAATTAAATAAGTCTCCTCGCTAAGGAATCCCTGTACTCTGGACTCCTCGTTGTCCCCATCTTCCATCTCTCCACACTTGGACTGTTTAGGCAGAGGGCGTACAGATGTGATGTCATTGCGCTCTTTGACCAGAATGTCACTGTCAGGAAAAGTGTTTGGTTTCCGGGGGCAGTATGGTTGCAAAGCTGAACCTTAAAGGAATGTCCAGAAGGGCACGACCAGGAGTGGAGCCTGCGGCTTAATTGGACTCAACACGGGCAACCTCAACCATGCCATCCACAAAAAAGCTGCACAGATTGCAAGCTTAATTCCATTAATGAACGAGACTCAGGCATGCCCCCGCCGTCCGCGTCCAGCTTACTAGAGGGACACGCGAGGCTCTGGCATGCGATATCGGCCAATAACAGGTCTGTCATGCCCTTACTTGTCCGGGGCTGCACGCGTGCTACAATGAAAGGACCAGCGTGTATCGCTTACAGGTGCGGATAACATGCTGAACCCCGTTAGTGATGGGGATCTGGGATTACAATTATTCCCCGCGAACAAGCATTTCCCAGTAAGTGCAGGTCAACCGTAATTCCGGAATTAGGCCTAAGTGGCATTCCAGAAAGAATGTGAAAAAATTAAGAGTCCAAACCATAGGTGCTGTAGCTTACTTAACAGCTGGGCTCCTCTGCTGAGTTGCACACAGTTCTTACTTAAACATGTGGCATAGCTTGGTTCACGGGTGGCCAACTCTGCTGAGTAGCATACACAGTTACTAGGCCCAAAGTATTAAGTGGTGTAAATGCAGTCAAAAACTGGTTCTTTCATAAACAGGCGGCATAGCTCGGTTCACGGGTGGGCTCCTCTTCTGAGTAGCAGACACAATTACTAGGCCCAAAAGGATTTTCAGGACAATATGCGGTAAAAAATTATTAGAAACACGCATGGTGTAACTCCTTCATAGGTGTACTACACCGCTGGCTACCAGACACCGCTTCTATGCCCTAAAACTGTCTATTATCATTGAAAACCATTATTAATGTGAAAAAAAGATACGCGTTTGTTTAACGAAACGTTCTCGAACGGAAACTCGAACAGCCGAATTTTAATCAAAGTGTTGTAGTTCGACGAGCGGATCTAACACCGCCCAAAACAGCTAGAATTTGAACTTGGCCCACAGTTCCACTCAAACACCACTCATCTGTAATTAGGAGGCAGACTCAGACGGTCTCAGGCACAGTATGGATTCGACAAGATTGCAGAAAGTTGAGAAAGGGTCAGTATCACCGGATAACAGGTATATATAACATAGTTTAAACATTTAAAATCTCCGTGTTTATTTCCGGAGTCCGACAAAGACACTCACAGCCTCAGTATGGATTAGACAACAATCTAAAAAGTAGAAAAAAGGAAATGTTTTTGAAGCGTACACCAGTATACACTGTTGGGGTATTTTTAAATCTTCATATATATTTCTGTCTCAGTAAGACAGTCCAGACTCTCTGCAAGAGGAAACGAGATGGATAAAAGTACAGACATAAAGTCAAGTGATTGCAGAAATTTAGGAATTACTAATCACGGGAAAAACTCCCGGGAGAATTCTCAGAGGCGATGCTGACCCTCAATTACTTTGTGTGTGGAGACAGCGAAAACAGTTCTTTGTGAAGAAAGGGTTGCTGTATCGCAGTACCGTTGATCCCATCACCGTTACACATCTCCATCAAATTTTGATCACAGGGAGAGATGTAGACATGGTCCTCACTGCCTATCATGATCTGACAGGTAACTTTGGAGTGCAAAACACAGAAACCACAGGCTGTAGGCGATTCTATTGGATTGGCATGAGAGGGCACATTTAAAAATGTGGGCAGGAATGTCACACGTCTGTGAGTAGGAAAACTGTGAATGCTGATGATAAACCGCCACTGAATCTCATTGTGAGTCGACGTCCATAAGAAATGGAAGCCATTGATCATCTGAAGCTAGAGCCCGGCCAGCAGGACAGGGCATAGCTATGTCTTAATCATCATCTATCTGTTCACCAAATTTGTAGTGGCAGTCCCAGGGAAGGATTTGACAGCCCAGACTACACAGTGGAGGAGCAGGGTGAGGTAAATATTGCAAATGCTGGTGCCCTGCCCAAGCAAGGGGGGCCCACTCGTGGGCGTCGGTACTGGCACTGGGCCCCTCATAGTATGCCGGTGTGTCTGACGGCGGGTGTGCACCCCCACCGTCAGAGACACTTGATTACACTATGATGGACCCTGTGCCAGTGCCGGCGCCCAAGAGTCAGCCCACCCACCTGTCCAGGACAATGGCACTCGCACGGTTGCGTGCGCTAGGTGGTGACCCCGGCCATGGGGGGGGACAGCCCAGTTAGGGAGGTTTAAAAAATGGCATATGTTGATGTTGGACATTCAGCAGCTGCAAATGGAGGAATTGGAGAAGCGAGCCATTTTTCTGGCAATCTATGTGTCATCAGGGGAAGGTGGGACAAAATCCTTTGAAACCCATGCATGGTTCATTTTAATGAAGGTTAGATCATCAATATTTTGGGTTGACAGACAGGTCCTTTTTTCTGTCAGGATTGAGCCAGCAGCACTGAAGACTCTTTCCGATAGCACACTAGCAGCAGGGCAAGCGAGCTCCTGTATTGTGCCAATTCAGGCCAGGCGTCCAGTTTAGAGGCCCAATAGTCAAAGGGGAATGACCTGTGAGGGAGAACATCGATATGGGACGAGAAGTAGTTTGTAACCATAGTTGACAACTGCTGTCTCCTGTCACTTTCAATCGATGCAGTATTACCAGTCATGTGAGCAGCGGGACTTGAAAAATCAGTCCACAACATGGTCATAAAACCCCTGTCTCCAACACCACTTCTGCTTTGTGCAACATGAACATCTCTTCCATGTTGCCCCCTACGGCTCGTTGGAGAACCATCACCGCTGCTGTGTGCTGGGAATGCCTCAAACAAATGGTTTACCAGAGTTGCTTGTTTGTTAGCCAATATTAGGTCAAGGTTCTCCTGTGGCATTATGTTTTGGAATTTGCCTTTATAGCGTGAATCCAGGATGCTGGCCAACCAGTAGTCGTCATCGTTCATCATTTTGGCAATGCGGGGGGTCCCTTTTTAGGATCTGCAAGGCATAATCTGACATGTAAGCCAATGTTCCAGGTGTCAGTGATGCACTGCGAGTGCTGGGTGGAGGAGCACTTTCTGGCAAATCCACATCCCTCCAGTCACGCACAAACCCTGTACCTGACCTTGCCACGCCAACATTTTCTCTTGCCCCACGAGAAGCATCCTCCTCCCCTAAATAATCATCCCCATCATCATCCTCCTCCTCCTCTTCCTCTTCTTCCTCCACCTCGTCCAGGAGATGTCCTGGAGCAGACAATGGCTGACTGTCATCAAGGCTTCCCTCCTCCTCTTCTTCATCCTCCTCGGCTGCAGACTCCTGCTCCTTAATCTGCGTCAAAGTTTGCATGAGCAGATGCATAAGTGGGATGCTCATGCTTATGATGGCGTCATCTGCGCTTACCAGTCGTGTGCATTCCTCAAAACACTGAAGGACTTTACAGAGGTCTTTCAGCTTCGACCACTGCACACCCGACAACTCCATGTCTGCCCTCAAAGTGCCTGGCCGTGTATCCTCCCACAAATGCATTACAGCCTGCCTTTGTTCTCACAGCCTCTCAACCATGTGCAGGGTGGAGTTCCACCTTGTTGCAATGTCGATAATTAGGCGGTGCTTGGGAAGTTGGAGCAATCGCTGCAGCTTCTGCATACGACTGGAGTGTACGGGCGACCGGCGGATGTGCGAGCACAGTCTTCGGACCTTCTGGAGCAGGCCTGTTAATTCCGGATAATTATTGAGGAAGCACTGCACCACCAGGTTCAAGATGTGAGCCAGGCAAGGTATTTGTCGGATGTTGAAAACTGAAAGAAAAAGAGCGCAATAGGGTCTTACCCGAGAAAATGAGAAAGTAAAACAATAAGTTATACTCACCCTATGTAGGAGAGTATTAAGCATAAAGGAACAAAGTCAGCTTGCTGCACATCCAAATGACCACGCCGTGGCCATAAATCATCAGATTCAAAGAAGGAATTTTTATGGATTAGCCGTGCGCTGCCAGACCATCACTCCTCACAAGTTGTGTGCTTTAAAACATTTATTCCCAACGCGTTTCAAAGTTAAAAACTTCTTCCTCAGGGGATGACATGTGTCGGATGTTGTGAGTTCATTTTCCCCTTCACCATTGAGGTCTGAAGAACTCCCTCTTCTGGTGAAGGAAGGTAGTGAGGCTGATTACCAAGCACCTGAGCAGGATGATGATGACTGGGTGACTGGAATTGCTGACTGGATATAAGGCAGCCGATGCCCTTCTGCCTTGCTGGTGATTTCTCAGAGGGATTCTAGGAGACCAGCCTGATTCCTGCTCCTCAAAAGCTAAGTTTTCTGCTCTGCTTTTTGCATTTGTGTTTTGGTTTAGTTTTGCCTTGTTTTTCTGGATTTCTGCCATTCCCTGCTGTGGTGAGCTGAATTCCTTTTTGCTCTCTCTTCAGAAGATACCTGAGTACTGATATAGTCTTTTTGAAACCTAGCGTCTTCAGGGCTTTTTTTCCCTATCAGTTTGTTGGCTCTTGTTTTGATAGGGTTTTGGCGGATTGCAGACAGCAGCTTTTCTATCCTGTCCTTTTTAGTTAGCTTGGGCCCCATCATTTGCTCAGCCTATCTTTCTATCTGTGTGAGTGTTTTTTCATCTTGCTTCACCGTCATTATATGTTGGGGGCTGCCTATTGCTTTGGGGTCTGCTCTGGGGCAGTTTAGATTTCCCTTTCTGTCTTTAGGCTATTTAGTTCTCCGGCTATGATCGAGGGGTCTAGGGCACCGTAGGAACCCCCCACGGCTACTGCTAGTTGTTGTTGATAGGTTCAGGGGTCTGCAATCCGATAGCTGCCAACTTCTCTGGTTTTCTGGACTTAGCTAGTATTTCTGTTTTTGCCTCCTACGGTGACTCATTCATAACAGTCGGAGTTTTGAAAGGGCTATGGCTGCCACAAAATTCCGGCCGTTATCACTAACTACCTTGCCTGCCTCAAGATGTAGACTGCCCAGCCATGACTCAGTTTGTCGCTGCAAGTAGTCGGCCAGTACCTCTGCGGTGTGTCTGTTGTCACCCAAACAAATCATCTTCAACACAGCCTGCTGACGCTTACCACTAGCTGTTCGATAGTGGGACACCAAGTGTGCAACACTGGCAGCTGCGGATGGAGTGCTCGTGCGACTGCGCTCTGTGGACAAGCTTTCGCTTCTGGAGGAGGAGGGGGGTCAAACGCCAACAGACAACTGTTTCCTATACCGTGGGCTAGGCAGCAATGCCCCACCGCCGCTGTCCCCTGTGGACCCTGCATCCACCACATTAACCCAGTGCGCAGTGATGGACACGTAACGGCCCTGGCCATGCCTACTGGACCATGCATCTGTTGTGAGGTGCACCTTTCCACTCACTGATTGCTTGAGTGCATGGACAATGCGGTCTTTCACATGAAGGTGGAGGGTTGGGATGGCTTTGCGAGAAAAGAAGTGCCGACTGGGTAGGTCATAGCGTGGTACTGCGTAGGCCATGAGTTCGCGGAAAGCTTCGCTTTCAACCAACCGGTAGGGCATCATCTCTAACGAGATTAGTTTGGCAATGTGGGCGTTCAAACCCAGTGTACACGGATGAGAGGATGAGTACTTTCTTGTCCTACTCATAGTCTCTGGTAGGGTGAGCTGGACTTGAGAGCTGCATATGGTGGAACTAGCGGTGGACATGGCGAACTGAGAGAGGGTTGATGATGGTGATGGAGTTGGTGTTCTTTCTGATGGCCTAGATTCAGTCTTTCGTAGCAATAACATTGTGATTCCCTGACTGCTTTGGTCTTGTAAATTATTTTTTGCCTTGAAGCCTAACTCGTCAGGGAGCTCCGCGCAGCAGGTTAAAATTGTCATCTCTTTGCTGCGTGGCGATCCCCAGGATTGGGCGTTTTCTTTGAAACCAGATGATCCTATTCTGACTAATGTGAACGCATTTTTTCAAGCCTTGGGGTTGTTGTATGACGAACCTAATGCGATTGATCAGACTGAAAAGACCCTGTTGGCATTGAGCCAGGGTCGAGATTCTGCAGAATCGTACTGTCAAAAATTCCAAAAGTGGGCGGTCCTTACTACCTGGAATGATAATGCCTTGGCAGCTCTCTTTCGGAAGGGTTTGTCAGAAGCCGTAAAAGATACTATGGTGGGATTTCCTGTTCCCTCTGGTCTTGACGATTCTATGTCATTAGCCATTCAGGTTGATCGGCGTTTACATGAACGCAGGACTGCACGAGAGGTGTTGCCACCTGTTGAACAAGTGTCTGAACCTATGCAATGTGATAGAGTTTTGTCCAGGGAGCAACGTCAGGAGTTCAGAAGGCGTAATAAGCTGTGTTTTTTTTTGTGGAGATGCCTCGCATATTATTTCTGTCTGTCCTAAACGAGAGAAATGTTTTGCACACACGTTTTCTGTGGGTGGTGTTCAACCTAAGTTTCTTCTGGCAATTATTCTGATCTGCTCCCTGTCCACATTTTCTGCCAAGGCTTTTGTGGATTCGGGAGCAGCCCTGATCTTAAAGGACTTGGATTTTGCTAAACGTTGTGGATTTCCGATGACACCTCTGCGGACACCTATCCCTTTGAGGGGGATTGATGCTACTCCTTTGGCGAAAAATAAACCTCAGTTTTGGACCCAGTTGGTGAAGCGGGTCGCCCAAGACCATCAAGAAAATTGCAGATGTTTGGTGTTGCATAATTTGCATGATACCATTGTTCTGGGGTTTCCCTGGTTGCAAATTCATAATCCAGTTTTGGATTGGAAATCTGTGTCTGTGGTGAGTTGGGGTTGTCGGTGTGCCCTTAGTGAGGCTCCGGTTTTTTCCACCTCTCCTCAGTCGCATGATGTTCCTGACTATTTGGTGGACTTTTATGATGTATTTAGTGAGAATGAGTCTGCATCTTTGCCTCCTCATAGGAGTTATGACTGTGCAATTGAACTGAGCCCGGGGTGTAAATTTCCCAAGGGTCGGGTCTTCAATTTATCTGTACCCGAGCACGAGGCTATGCGATCCTATATTAAGGAGGCGTTGGAGAAGGGTCATATTAGACCATCCTCTTCACCCTTAGGTGCCGGTTTTTTTTTCGTGGCCAAAAAGGATGGTTCATTAAGGCCTTGTATTGATTATCGTGCCCTCAACAAAATTACTATTAAATATCAGTATCCGTTACCCCTGATTTCGGATCTATTCTCCAGAGTTAAAGGTGCTTGCTGGTTTACCAAGCTTGACCTCAGGGGGGCGTATAATCTTATCCGCATTAAGCATGGGGATGAATGGAAGACGGCGTTTAATACTCCGGAGGGACATTTTGAGTACCTGGTGATGCCTTTTGGGCTCACTAATGCCCCTTCTGTCTTCCAGTGCTTCATGAACGACATTTTCCTAGACTTTGTGGATACATTTTTCATTATCTATCTGGATGATATTTTGATCTTCTCCAAGGATTGGGATTCTCATGTCGAACACGTTCGGACTGTGTTCCGGATCTTGAGGGAGAATTCCCTGTATGTCAAAGGATTGAAATGCCTTTTTGGGGTACAGAGGATTTCATTTTTTGGATTTATTTTGTCTCCGTCAACTATTGAAATGGACCCGGCCAAGGTACAGGCCATATATGATTGGGTTGAGCCCACTTCTTTGAAGGCCCTCCAAAAGGTTTTGGGTTTTGCTAATTTTTATCGGAAATTTATAGCAAAATTTTCTAGTATTGCCAAGCCATTGACTGATCTGACTAAGAAGGGTGCTGATGTGTTGAATTGGTCTCCGGAGGCTGTTTCTTCCTTTCAGGAGCTGAAGCGAAGATTCACTTCTGCCCCGGTTTTGCGGCAACCTGATGTCTCACTCCCGTTCCAGGTAGACGTGGACGCTTCTGAGATTGGTGCAAGAGCTGTTTTGTCCCAAAAGGAACCTGTAACATCTAAAATGAATCCCTGTGCTTTCTTTTCCCGAAAGTTCTCTCCATCTGAACATAACTATGATGTGGGGAATCGGGAACTGTTAGCCATGAAATGGGCATTTGAAGAGTGGAGACATTGGATGGAGAGAGCTAAACATCAAGTCGTGGTCCTCACTGACCACAAGAATTTGATTTACCTGGAGTCGGCCAAACGCTTGAACCCTAGACAGGCTAGGTGGGCCTTGTTTTTTACACGTTTTGATTTTGTGGTCTCTTTTCTTCCTGGCACTAAGAATGTCAAGGCTGATGCTCTCACTAGGAGCTTCTTTGCTGATTCTCCTGTGGTGACCAAGCCTGCTACCATCTTAGGTGAAGGGGTAGTTCTTTCTGCCATCTCGCCCGATTTGAGACGTGCTCTGGAAGAGTTCCAGGAGGACAAACCTGAGCGTTGTCCCAGTGGAAAGTTCTATGTTCCTGACCAGTGGAAGAAGAGAGTGATGTCTGAAGTTCATTGCTCTGCATTGGCTGGTCATCCACGTATTTTTGGTACTAGAGACCTGGTGAGTCGGTCTTTTTGGTGGCCCGCCTTGTCTCGTTATGTCAGGAATTTTGTGCAGTCCTGTGGGACTTGCTCCTGGTTTAAACCTTGTTCTCGCTCTAGCGGGTTGTTGATGCCTTTGCCGGTCCCCAGGAGGCCATGGACCCATATTTCAATGGATTTCATTTCTGATATGCCTGTCTCTCAGAGAATGACTGTTATTTGGGTGATTTGTGATAGGTTCTCTAAGATGGTTCATCTTGTACCACTCCCTAAGTTGCCATCTTCCTCTGAGTTGGTGCCCCTGTTTTTGCAACAGGTGGTTCGCTTGCACGGGATTTCTGAGAACATTGTATCTGACAGAGGAGTTCAGTTTGTGTCTAGATTTTGGAGGACTTTCTGTTCCAAGCTGGGAATTCAGTTGTCCTTCTCCTCTGCGTTTCACCCTCAGACCAATGGGCAGACGGAGAGAACAAACCAGACCTTGGAGTCGTATTTGAGATGTTTTATTTCCGCTGATCAGGATGATTGGGTTTCATTTTTGCCCTTGGCCGAATTTGCTTTAAATAATAGAGCTAGTTCTGCCACTTTGATGTCACCTTTTTTTGTAACTTTGGGTTTCATCCTCGATTTTCTTCAGGGCAGGTGGAGCCTTCTGCCTGCCCAGGTGTTGACACTGTGGTGGAGAGAATGCACCAGATCTGGGACCAAGTCGTGGATAAGTTATCTCTCTCCCAGGAAAAGGCCCAGCGGTTTTCCAACCGACATAGGACCATTGGTCCCAAGTTTAAGGTTGGTGATATGGTTTGGTTATCATCAAAAAATATCGCTATGAAGGTGGCTTCTCCTAAGTTTAAGCCTAGATTTATTGGACCTTACAAGATTTTGGAGATTATTAATCCGGTCTCTTTTCGTTTGGCCCTTCCTGTCACATTTAAAATCCATAATGTGTTTCATAAGTCCTTGTTGAAGAGGTTTGTTGAACCAGTTGTTTCTGGGGTGGCACCTCCGGACCCTGTATTGGTTGAAGGTAACATGGAATATGAGGTAGAGAAGATACTGGATTCCCATCTGGCTAGACGGAGACTCCAGTATATGGTTAAGTGGAAGGGTTATGGTCAGGAGGATAATTCCTGGGTCTCTGCCTCTGATATTCATGCCAAAAGATTGGTGCGTGCCTTTCATCGGGCTCACCCTGATCGCCCTGGTGGCGTGGATGAGGGTTCGGTGATCCCTCCTCAAGGGGGAGGTACTGTTGTGAGTTCATTTTCCCCTTCACCATTGAGGTCTGATGAACTCCCTCTTCTGGTGAAGGAAGGTAGTGAGGCTGATTACCAAGCACCTGAGCAGGATGATGATGACTGGGTGACTGGAATTGCTAACTGGATATAAGGCAGTCGACGCCCTTCTGCCTTGCTGTTGATTTCTCAGAGGGATTCTAGGAGACCAGCCTGATTCCTGCTCCTCAAAAGCTAAGTTTTCTACTCTGCTTTTTGCATTTGTGTTTTGGTTTAGTTTTGCCTTGTTTTTCTGGATTTCTACCATTCCCTGCTGTGGTGAGCTGAATTCCTTTTTGCTCTGTCTTCAGAAGATACCTGAGTACTGATATAGTCTTTTTGAAGACTAGCGTCTTCAGGGCTTTTTGTCCCTATCAGTCTGTTGGCTCTTGTTTTGATAGGGTTTTGGCGGATTGCAGACAGCAGCTTTTCTATCCTGTCCTTTTTAGTTAGCTTGGGCCCCATCATTTGCTCAGCCTATCTTTCTATCTGTGTGAGTGTTTTTTCATCTTGCTTCACCGTCATTATATGTTGGGGGCTGCCTATTGCTTTGGGGTCTGCTCTGGGGCAGTTTAGATTTCCCTTTCTGTCTTTAGGCTATTTAGTTCTCCGGCTGTGATCGAGGGGTCTAGGGCACCGTAGGAACCCCCCACGGCTACTGCTAGTTGTTGTTGATAGGTTCAGGGGTCTGCAATCCGATAGCTGCCAACTTCTCTGGTTTTCTGGACTTAGCTAGTATTTCTGTTTTTGCCTCCTACGGTGACTCATTCATAACAGTCGGAGTTTTGAAAGGGCTATGGCTGCCACAAAATTCCGGCCGTTATCACTAACTATCGTGCCTGCCTCAAGATGTAGACTGCCCAGCCATGACTCAGTTTGTCGCTGCAAGTAGTCCGCCAGTACCTCCGCGGTGTGTCTGTTGTCGCCCAAACAAATCATCTTCAACACAGCCTGCTGACGCTTACCACTAGCTGTTCTATAGTGGGATACCGAGTGTTCAACACCGGCAGCTGCGGATGGAGTGCTCGTGCGACTGCGCTCTGTGGACGAGCTTTCGCTTCTGGAGGAGGAGGAGGAGGGTGGGTCGAACGCCAACAGACAACTGTTTCCTATACCGTGGGCTAGGCAGCACTGTCCCACCGCCGCTGTCCCCTGTGGACCCTGCATCCACCACATTAACCCAGTGCGCAGTGATGGACACGTAACGGCCCTGGCCATGCCTACTGGACCATGCATCTGTTGTGAGGTGCACCTTTCCACTCACTGATTGCTTGAGTGCATGGACAATGCGGTCTTTCACATGAAGGTGGAGGGTTGGGATGGCTTTGCGAGAAAAGAAGTGCCGACTGGGTAGGTCATAGCGTGGTACTGCGTAGGCCATGAGTTCGCGGAAAGCTTCGCTTTCAACCAACCGGTAGGGCATCATCTCTAACGAGATTAGTTTGGCAATGTGGGCGTTCAAACCCAGTGTACGCGGATGAGAGGATGAGTACTTTCTTGTCCTACTCATAGTCTCTGGTAGGGTGAGCTGGACTTGAGAGCTGCATATGGTGGAACTAGCGGTGGACATGGCGAACTGAGAGAGGGTTGATGATGGTGATGGAGTTGGTGTTCTTTCTGATGGCCTAGATTCAGTCTTTCGTAGCAATAACATTGTGATTCCCTGACTGCTTTGGCCTTGCGACGACACCTCAACATTTGCTGCTGGTGGTGTGCTAACCGGTGGGCTTACAGTGGGGGAAACGATGTAGTGTTGTTGACTACCTTCATTGGGAGCAGTTGCACATGTGGTACGTGAGGTTTGGTAGTCCGTCCACGCTTGCAAGTGCATGGTGGTTAAATGTCTAAGCATGCAACTGGTATTCAAATTTCTCAGATTTTTCCCTCGGCTAAAGGTCTTTGCGCACTTCTTACAGATAACCTTTGCCTGATCATTAGGATTTTGTTCAAAAAAGTGCCACACTGCACTCTTCCTACTATGGAAGACATTTTGAGGCCTTGCACGCTGTGCTAATTTGACCGTCTGGCCTAGAGGTCCTGCAACTCTTTTGGTTTTTGTAACCCGTTCTTGGACTGCTCCGGGCCTGCCAGATAACAGCTGTTGCGATGTCCATGCCTGCTGTGGATGCTCCTCCTCCTCTTCTGAGCTATTGGCAGCGGCACCCTCTTCCCCCAATGGATGCCAATCTGGGTCAACAACTGGGTCATCCATCACCTCCTCTTCAATTTCATGTGCACCTTCCTCTGTGTCACCATGTAAGGTGGTATAGTATGCAGGAAGGGGCACCTGAGTTTCATCAGGGTCAGATTCTGGCTCAGTACACGGCGAGGACAATATAGTGCTCTGAGTGAATGTACCAGCAGATAAATCAAGCAGTGGCTGTGCACTCCATGTCAGATTCTTCTTGGACTGGGTAATTCACGATTTGACTTGATAACCCAGGCATGGCATGTGAAAAGAGCTCCATGGAGTAATCTGTAGTGTGGCCTGCCGCATCCTTTACTTTTGGTAGGGGTGAAGGACACAAGGACAGGTATGGTTCCTGACCATGAGGCTAAGTGCACACGTACCGGAACTCTCGCGGAAATTACAGCGAGAATTCCGGAATTCCAGTCCGCGGGAAAATCGCATTTTAAATTCCCGCGATTTTCCCGCGGAAAAACTAGCATTTTGCAAGCGTATTGGGTATACTAATAGATCACAAATTGCAATGGTGTGATGCAGCAGCAAGAAAGGCAAACACAGTTCTAGGATGTATTAAGAGATGCATAGTCTAGATCACATGAAGCAATTATTTCCATCTACTCCTCCTTGGTCAGGCCTCATCTGGAATACTGTGTTCAGCTCTGGGCATTACAGTTAACAAAAAATGGAGGTCCTACGAGGAACGGTTAAAGGATCTGGGAATGTTTAGCTTGCGAAAACAAAGATTAAGGGGAGACTTAATAGCTGTCTACAAATATCTGAATTGATGTCACAGTGCAGAGGAATCATCCTTATTCTCATTTGCACATAGCCACACGAGAAGCAATGGAATGAAGCTGAAAAGGAGAAGATACAGATTAGATATTAGAAAACCCCTTTTTGACAGTGAGGGTGATCAATGTATAGAACAGGCTGCCACAAGGGGTGGTGAGTTATTCAATGGAAGTCTTCAAACAGAGTCTGGACAGACATCTGTCTGAGATGGTATAGTGAATCCTGCATTGACCAGTGGGATGGATGCAATGACCCTGGAGGTCCCTTCCAACTATAACATTTCTATGATTCTATGATTTAGTAATTTTGACAGCAGCATTTAACTCGCGCTTAATGGAAGTACGCCGGAAATCCTGCCCATCGAAGACCTCATCACGTGGTCGTGTGTCACCGATCGGTTGGCATGACAACTAGAGGTTTCCAGCAGACCTCTATGTTTGTCATAGTCTGATTGCTATGAGTGTCGGTGCTCATAGCAAGTGAGCATTTCTGCTACACAAAGGCAATCTGATCATTTCCTGTGTGTAGCACAGACAATCAGAAAACTGCAGCTTCTAGTCTCCCATGGAGACTAATGAAGCATGCAAAAAGTAAAAACAAAATGTTTTTAAAAATATATACAAAAAAAAAGTTCAAATCATCCCCCTTTTGTCTCATTCAAAATAAAACAATAAACAAAAATTAAATATTTTGCATTTCCGCATTCAGAATCGCTCGATCTATCAATATAAAAAAGAATTAGCCCGATTGCTAAATGGCGTAATGAGAAAAAATTCAAAATGTTAGAATTACGTTTTTTTGGTTCCCGCTACATTGCAATAAAATGCAATAACGTATCTAAAGGTTGTATCTACACCTAAATTATTTATATAAAAAGTAATTTCGATGTGCAAACAATAAGCCCTCACCCAGCCCCAGATCATGATAAATGGAGACGCTACAGATCTCGGAAAATGGCGCCTTTTTTTTGTTTTTACCAACGTTTTTTTTTTCACCATTTAAAAAAAAGACCTTAGACATGTTTGGTGTCTTTGAACTCATAATGACCTACAGAATCATAGTTACAGGTCAGTTTTAGCATTTAGTGAACATGATAAACAAAAACTGTGGAATTGCGCTTTTTTGTCAATTTCACCGCACTTGGAATTTTTTTCCCGTTTTCCAGTACATGATAAAACCAATGGTGTCGTTCAAAAGTACAACTTGTCCCCCAAAAAATAAGCCCTCAAATGTCCTTTTTGACCAAAAAATAAAAAAGTTATGGCTCTGGGAAGAAGGGGAGCATAAAATGAAAACGCAAAAACAATCATGAAGGGGTTAAAATAAAGACAATGTGACCAATTCCATTAACCCATTCTGCATCAAGAAAGAAACATTGCAATATATTGGCTATAAGAGGCAAATAGTGATTTTTTTTTTATGAAAGCCAATTGCAAAATTGTTTTTGACTACAACTGTATACATTTAAATAAGAAAAAAAAGTCACAAAATGTGGACAACCCCTTAAAAGACAAGACAAGGAGTATTGTGAGTGAGAATAATAAGTATCTTAGGGGCTTCAATAGGAGCATGATTACATATTCTTCTATTTTTTTTTAATAAATGTTGGGAGATATGACCCCACCTTTTTCATCAACTTTTTTTTGAAGAGGGAGGGGGCAATTAGTACTTATGTTATGGGGCTATACTATCATTTCTATGTAATTCTCTGAGTTCAAATTATTTTTTTAAGATACATGAGCATGTACTATTTTCAATGCTTTATCTATAATGCTCAAATTTCAGATGCATATTTAGGTATTGAGTTATATGCACAGAAGAACTTTTTCAGGCATAAAAACCTTTCAGAAAATGCTTAAAATCATTGATATATGCATTTCTTTGTAAAATCGAAGTGCTGTACATATGTTCAGGCTTTTGAAGGTCTTTTAACCGCCTCAGGATTCTAAAAGCACCAAACTATTAAAAGAAGTGACCACTGGCCGTTTTGCATTCAATATAGTGAAAAAAACAACTGAAAAATGAGAAGAAAGAAGATGTAAAAAAAAAACCATGGGAAAATCCTTCAAAAACCATGGCGGCCAAAACGATTCCACGTGTTCATGTGAAAAACCCGCAGACATGTCCTTTTTTTCACACACGATGGATGAAATGCGTGATGCACATGTGCACAGTGATGACACACAGATGACATACTTGTGTCCTTAGTGTGACACGTACTGGTGCCTGATTAAAAGCAGTAAGTTATTGCTGTTCCCAGGTGATGGATGAAACTCATCACTGGCATCTGGTCTCTCTGATCAGCGAGACCAGGAAACGCTGATGGGAGTTGCAGTCAGCACCTGCTGTGCATGTATATCATGTATTAAATAGATAATTAAAAACAGCTTGGGGTGCCACTTCAATTTTCTAACCAGTTGAGGGAAAGCCAACAGCTGTGGGCTGAGGTTAATATTCTGGGAAGAGGCCAATAGTGATAAAGGTTCCAAGACTGTTAATATCAGCTCACAGCTGTTTGCTTAGCCTTTACTGGTTATTATTGGGGGACCCCTCAAAAAATGATATGGGGTTCTTCCTATATTTACTAAACAGCAAAGGCTAAACAGACAGCTGTGGGCTGATATTATTAGCCTAGGAAGGGGCCATGGATATTGGATCCCTTCCAGACTAAGAACATCAGTCCTCAGCTGCCCCAGAAATGGTGCATCCATTAGATCCACTAATTCTGGCACTTAGCTTTCACTCTACCCACTTGCTTTGATGCTGTGGCAAGAGGGGAAATAGTTGTTATTGTTGATGTCATATGTTTTATGTTCACCGACATCAAGCCCAGGGGTGAGTTATGGAGAGGTGTTTATAAGGCACCCTCATTACTAACCTTATAGTCAAATTTAATAAAGATACAGACAGAATAAAGTCCTTTAATTGAAATAAATACTCCCCAACCCTCTTTTACCCATTTATTCACCAAAAAATAAAAATAAAAAAGCAAAGTTATACTCACCTTTCTGCCGATAATCCAATTAGGCCTATGTCTTACAATGATCCGGAAGGTTTAGTAAGCGGTCACATCAGTGATGCAAGCGGTCACCACACCAGCGGGAACATTCTGAGCTGAGCGTGAGAACACTGCCTGTGACCGACGGTAACCTTAATGACGTCACCGTCAGTCAAATGTAGCCACTTTCTCATACTCAGCTCAGTGTGTTCTTGCTAGTATGGTGAGTGGTCACAGCACTGATGTGACCACTGACCAAACCTTCCGGATCCTTGTGGGACATGGGCATTAAAGGATTAAAAGCAGGAAGGTGAGTATAATTTTGTTTTTTAATTTTTGGGTGAAAAAATGGGTAAAAGAAGGTCAGGAGTGTTTATTTCAATTTAAGGACTTTACTCTGTGTCTTTATTAATTTTAACTATGGGGTTAACAATGGGGGTGTCTTATAGACACTTGTCAGAACGCAAACCCAGCAGCTTGTGTGCACCAGGCAGCAGCTCTTCCCTCTGAGCTACTCAGCTCATTAGACAGTTCTGTGCTAACCCAGATACTTGCACTTGTGTAGTTCCTGTTTGTCTTTACCCTAATTGAACACCCTATTTAAACCTGGCATAGCACCCCCTTCCTTGTGAGATTATTGAGCCACCAGCTTCTAGTTAAGCTTCCTTTCACCTGCTCATTCATTCAAAAACTACATTGCTAACTCCTATGTACAGACTTCTTGGCTACCTCTGACTACGCTACCTTCCAGTGCTGCCCCTAGTGGTTGCAATAAAACTATTTCAATCCAGGTCAGTCCATAACAACACCTCTCCATAACTAAGCCCTGGGCTTGATGTCTACAAACATAAAACAGCTGCTATCAACCCCACAACTATTGACCCACTTGCCACCGCACCAGTGCAATTGGGAAAAGTGGAGGCTAAGCGCCAGAACTTCTAGCATCTATAATAACCAGTAAAGGCTAAGCAAACAGCTGTGGGCTGATATTAATAGCCTAGGAACCTTTATAGCTATTGATCCCTTCTCAGAGTATTAACATCAGCCCCCAGCTGTTGGCTTTCCCTCAGCTGGTTAGGATTTTTTTAAAATTATTTAAACAATAAATACAAGTATAGAAAAATAAGCATGCAAAGCACTGATTAGAAATCATACTGATATACTTATGTCTATCTATCTATATCTCTCTATGAACATCTTTAATACATAAAGCTCTATAATGTCTATGCTGCATTTCATTTCATACATGTCAAACTGACAGCACACGGACAACACATGGATGTCACACACGGACACACGGATGGAACATGGACATGGACCACAGATCTCACCAGTACTGTTTTTTTTCAGTACAGGAATCACCAGGATGTGGGAAGGGGGCTTTAAAGCAGGTTTTTGCAATACATGTTTTATTTTTCAAGTTTTCTTAATAAAAGGAGCCTTGCTGAAAACTCTTACTGAAAGGAAAGGAAGTAAAAGTAAAAAAAAAAAATTAAAGATTACTAATTTTGTTTTTTAATAAAGATCATGAAATAAAAAAAACTATTGCCAAGCATTTTTTAAAAAATACAGGTAATTCAAAATCTTGATTTAAACAATAGGCAATTTTCTGATGATGGCTTCCCTTTAACACCATTGTTGAAATTTTAAAACGTATTGTGTTTTTTTAATGAAGTACAATGTGTTAACCACGGGCAAACTAAGATTGTTCTGGGACATTGAACAACAAAACCTTGGGTGCCTTTTTTAAACAATAGATTTTTATTGAAGAATTATTCAATTAACAATCAGGTACATTGTAGTAACCATATTATGAACATATAGTTGGGTGGGGTACAAAGTGAGGGGCTAACATAACTGACAGGAAGGAATAAAGGGTTAAGGTAGCTGAAAAGGAGCCCGAGAGTCAAGTGTAAATTCAGTATGAAGAATTAGAACGAGTTTGAGCAGTCAGGAGCATGTAGACAAAGTGATAGTGTTGCGAAGGGGGTTTGGTTGGCGTATTCTGCCCAGGGAACCCAAATTTTCTCAAATTTACAAAGTTTATCCATAAGTTTGGCTGATAATTTTTCATTAATCATATACCAAGAAAGGCATCTCTTGACTCCTGATAAATCTAAAAGTGATTTTTTTCCAGGTCAATGCAATAGTTTGCTTGGCTGCTAGAAATATGAATGAAATGAGAATTTTTGTGAGTTTAGGGGTATTAGGGATACGTTGTTACACCCGATTCTGGCCCTGCACCCGGTTCTGGTACTGCCCGCAGTTCTGGTCCCTCACTCGCTCCTGCTCCCGAGGTTGACCCTGTACCTCTTCGAGGTCCCTGTCTGGATCCTCCCTCTCTGTCTGTCCCTCGGCATCCAGCTTCTGCTTCTCTCTCCCCCACTTCCTGGCACGCTGCCAGCAGGCCTCCAGGGAGAATGCATAGGACACGCGCGCGCTTACCCCCAGTCTCTTAAAGGGACAGCGCGCATTTTTTGAAATTGTCAATTAACCAATGGCAGCGCACTTATTACTATTTCTGGCCCCTCTGTCATAGGGAGGATGCCGGAGCAATGAGTATCTACTCTTGCTATTTCCGGTTCTGTTCCTGTTCTGTCTGCGCTGTTATAGCATTCCGTTTTGCACTCTGCTTATACTGTTTGTTTCCGCAGAATATCAGTGACCAGTTGTTTGGCTATCCTACAACGACACCTGCACCTATATTCTCAAGTGCAATCCCATTCTGCCAATGGTCATCCGAACCCCTGGACAACGCTAAAGTTTCTGGAGCCAGCTTCCTCCTGTCTACATGGAATCTGACTACCGTCGCCAGAGCCAGCTTCATATCTCATACCCGGTGTCTGCCGGTCAGCTCCACCATATCTGTTATTATTATTATTTATTATTATTTATTTATATAGCACCATTGATTCCATGGTACTGTACATAAGAAGGGGTTACATACAAATTACAGATATCATTTTACAGTAAACAAACTTACAATGACAGACTGATACAGATGGGAGAGGACCCTGCCCTTTCATGCTTACATGCTACAGTATGGTGGGGAAGGAGACAGTAGGTTGATGGGTTGCAGCAGTTCCAGTGTTGGTTGAGGTGATATCTCCGGTAGTGGTGAGGACTGGAGGCAGCGGGGTCATTGCAGGCTGTAGGCTTTCTTGATAAGGTGGGTTTTCAGGTTCCGTCTGAAGGAGGAGAGAGTTGAAAGTTTTGAATAACTGTTTGGGATTGTAGGATAGGGAAGATACAAGGGTTGTGAAGTAGGCCTGTTTAGCAGAGGTGAGGGCAGATTTGAAAGCGAGTGTTGCCTGTTTGAATTCAGTGAAGTCATCTTGTGAATTTGTTTTCTTCCAACGCCCTCTTATATCTGTTTACCCGTTTGTCCTCCTGGGACAGCTGCCACTTGTCCGGGGTCTAACTGGAGGTAGCACCTGTGTCCCCCAGGTATTCCATTCTGGTCCTGTTCTAGGGATCTTACTACAGATACCTGGGGCTCACTAGTTACGCCCCCTTTGGAGTCAACCGGACTGAGGTTCCACTCAAAAAATAAAAAACGAATGTGAAACTCATCACCTGTGCCTCCGCTTCCATTCGTTACATACGTTTGTTAAGTAAGGCTTCTCAAGAGTTTTTTATGGTTAGTGTTTGTGACTGAGAGAATAAGGTGATATACCCTAGTCCAAAAACCTTGGATGGCTTTTGAAAACCGTGACTCACATTAACACACTGAATTCGGTAATTTCCAATATTTTTTTAACAAATAATTGAAAAACATGCCAAAGATATATTGGACAGTATTCATACCCATTTCAACTATAGATGGAAAGTTTACTGACTAGTTCTTGCCTTTACAATGCATAGGAGCTGTATACAGTGCCTGATAAGTGTACCGCTTGTGGGTGTCTACCCACTGTGCCACCGACCAAGCTTACCCTTGAGGGGCATGACTAAGTGACTACTGGGTATTTACTAGAGTCTTTTATGGTGAGGATAAGCTTGGCCACCGGTAGTCACCAGGTACAATTTCCGGGTATTCAGCACCTGACCCTCCAGAGACACGGGTAGGAAGTACAGATGGACAGAGGTAAAGATGTCTTCAGACAATCCGAGTTCAGGACAACCAGCATGGGTTCAATATACGTAGCCGATTTCAGGAGCAATTTCAGTATAAATGAGTAAACAAGCTGGGTCCCAAAACAGGAAAGACATTACAAGACAGCACCTTACAGGAATCTAGACAGAGGCTGAACTAGAACCTTAGAGCAGGCAAAGAATGATGAGAGGAGCTGCCTAATAAAACCCGTGCTGCATGGGAATAGGCCAGAGGATCTCACCTATGCAGGACACAATGGGGTTAAATACCTCCAGAAAGTGGCTACGTCTCCCTATAGCCAGTTGGAGACTACCAGCAGCAGTGTTAGAAATGTTACAATAATCAGCGCTACAAGACAGCCCGTGACTGAGGAGAGCAGTTCAGTGACCGCAGTGAGTAGAGAGATGAGCGACCCTTTCAAGGTTCAGTTCGGCGAATGTTCCAATGTTCGCCAAACATGTTCAGTGAATGATTCGTCAATCATACCCAAACGTATAAACAACACCTTAAGAAGGCCAAAAATCTTCCCAAACAGCTCAAATTAAGGGCAGACACCAGGAAAAGTGGTACAAATAGTATATTTTTGAAGCATGGATACATGGGACAGGGCTTACCCCAGCATTTTTAGCTGAAACATTGATCAGTAACAGGTGGATAGGTGACAGCTGTTGGCCTGGTGCTCTGAAAGGTCTGCTGAATTCAGGCAACACAAATGAAGGGGTCCCAACTTGGAGTCCAAACATTTCCAAAAATTAGGGATCGACCCGAGGAAAAGTGGCATCAATTGACCCACAGTAGAATTGTTATGATGGCACAGCAGCAGTCACCCTTGGGCCATGCATGAGGTATCATTGTCTGGTCCAGCATTTAGAGCTTTGAATTGAAGTTTCAATTAAGATAAGGTGGGTGAGAGAGGGATGTAAGCCTCCTTTGCTGGGAGCCCTCATACCTCATGCAACAGCTCAAACTGGATTTTTGCTCAGCCGCACTCAGGTGGCACAAATATTAGCTTGGTAGACCAAAAATGTTAGAAAAATTTAAGGATAGAAACACAGGTAATTGACTGAAAGTAAATGCAGGCTTGCTGGTCTGGGAGCCCTACTGATAAAGGCAATACACATAAAGGAGACCCAACTTGGAGTGCAAACATTTAAAAAAAATATTGCCACACACCACTAAAGTGTAATCAATTTCCCCCGAAGAGAAATAGTATAATGGGTTTATAACACCCCTTCCACAAAAGGCAACCAACCAGATGGAGACCCAACTTAGAGTCTCTACATTTCAAAAAAATATTGTCACACACCACTAAAGTGGAATTAATTTTCCCAAAAGAGAAATACTATAATGGGCCTCTGACACCCTTTCTACTACAGGCTACCCACCAGATGGAGACCCAACGGGCCTCTGACACCCTTTCTACTACAGTCTACCCACCAGATGGAGACCCAACGGGCCTCTAACACCCTTTCTACTACAGTCTACCCACCAGATGGAGACCCAACGGGCCTCTGTCACCCTTTCTACTACAGGCTACCAACCAGATGGAGACCCAACGGGCCTCAGTCACCCTTTCTACTACAGGCTACCCACCAGATGGAGACCTAACTTGGAGTCTACACATTTAAAAAAATTATTGTCACACACTATTAAAGTGGAATCAATTTCCCTAGAAGAGAAATAGCATAATGGACCTCTGACACACCTTCCACCATAGGCAACACACAGGATGGAGACCAAACTTGGAGTCTCCACATTTTAAAAAAATGTTTGTAACATCAGCAGCAGTAGCAACAGCAGGCACAGAAGCCACGACAAAGGTGTCACAGACTGCAATAATGCAAGATCAATGCATGAGTCTGCCCAGTCTGTGACTGTGGTGCAAAAGTCATTGAAGATCCATGACTTGTTAATCTTGATGAAAGCGAAGCAGTCTACACTTTCAGGGGACAGCCGTATGTGCTTATCTATCAGGATACCACCAGCAGCACTGAACACACATTCTGAAAGAACAATGGCTGCTGGGCATGACAACACAAGGCCTGACAGGCAAGCACAGGCCACACTTCCATTTTTGAAGACCAAAATACAAAAGGGTCCAAATTCCCCCTGATGGCATTGATATTGAGCTTGAGATACTTCTGCATCATACTCGCAAGTCATTCACAACTTATTAGACTTCTACTCTATTCTGTTGGTGCATGGGCTAGTCTAAAAAAATGCTTATGCTACTTACACTGCTGCTGCTAATGTTTCTGTGCGGACGACTAGAAGAATCTATGGTTGGAAGTCTAACTGCGATGCACACTGTGTGACTCACTGCTGTTTTGGGGAAAACCACTCCTAAGTGTCACGATCCATGCTGGATTGTAACAGATAAAAGCACATGTAACCTTTTTTTTTCCTTTAAGCTGTTTGCTTAAAGTTAGTTTTGTCCCCGGTGGCCATTAGGGTCATTACACAGTGGTGTCTTTAGTTCTAGTTTTGCCCCCGGTGGTGGCTAGTATTATTACACGGGAATCACTAGCAGGTGTGATGGCTCTGGCTCTTGCCTATAGAGGAGAGTCAGGGGGTCTCACTCACTGTTAGTGATATTGGTCATTTCCAACCATCCTTGGTGGAGGAAGGAGCTAGAGAAGAGTTCCTTGCAGCTCAGTCAGAGTCCTGGTGTGGAAGGAGCAACAGTGAGGAGTTCCTTGCAGCTCTGACAAAGCTTTGGTGAAGTAGCAGCTATTCAGGAGGAAAGCTGCACTCAGGTGCTGGACTCTGTTGCTGGGAGCAATAGCAACAGAGCAAAGCTAAGTGTTTTTCCCTGTTTGTTACTTCCCTTATGTGTGTTTTAGTGCAGTGGTGGGATTAGTTTCTGCACCGTCCAATTCATTAGAAAGGGATAGGTGCAGGGCGAGCTAGGGTTTTTAGGTGTCCTGCTCGTCGCCAGGTGGGGAATATGCCTAGGGACCATCAGGAGGGTAGAGACACTGACTCAGGGGAGTGCAGGAGGTCTCCACGTCCCCGTTCCCTATTGCAGGGCCCTCCTTTGTATCGGTTTCCCTGGTGTTTCTCTTATCTCTGTAAATTCGCCCTGCTGGAGTCAGTGTATCCAGATACACGTGTAAATATTGAAATTCGCCTGCTGGAGGCGGTGTATCCGGCTGCATGATTCATTGTTTAAATTCGCCCTGCTGGAGGCAGTGTATCTAGGGTCACGGGTGTCATAGAAATTCATCCTGCTGGAGGCGGAGTATCCAGTCATCCGTGACATCACATTATCACCAACCATACATTTTTTCTACTGAGTCATGGACCCAATGCAGACCTTTGCCCAAATGCTGCAGATCTTTACTGATGAGATTAGGTTACTGCGCGGTGAGTTGGTGCAGCAACTGCAGCTGTTGGTGGGCTTTGGGGGCTTGCTTCAGGAACAGGCTCAGCCAGAACCCAAGATATCCCTCCCTGACAGGTTTTCTGGAGGGAGAGATCAATTCTTGGCTTTTCAGCAAGCCTGTATATTATACTTCAGGCTGCGTCCTCGTTCATCAGGGAGTGAAGAGCAACGGGCGGGAATCATTATGTCCCTTCTTAAGGGGGATCCCCAATCCTGGGCCTTCTCCCTGCCGGACAATTCACCATCATTAGAGTCCGTGGACGAGTTTTTTTGCGGCTTTGGCGCTAGTGTATGGGGATAATGATGGTGTCTCCCTGGCGGAATCCCGACTCCGTAGGTGTAAACAGGGAGCCTGGGTTGCTGAGGAGTACTGCTAAGAGTTTAGGAGGTGGGCCACTGACACTCAGTGGAGTGACCCTGCACTTAGGAGTCAATTTGTGCAGGGTCTGTCTCCAAAGTTGCAGGATACTCTGGTGCCGTATGCCGCCCCCAGGTCGTTGAAGGCCGCCCTGTCCCTTGCCATCCAGGTGGATAGACGACTTAGGGAGAGACATACACAAAATGTGCCCCCTGTTGTCCTCATTAGGGAGGACCCACCAGTGTGGACGGAGGAACCCAGGCAGCCCAGTGTTGTTGGTACAAAAAAGGGGTTGTCTGTGGCTCGCCGTGGTGGGGGTATGCTTTTCCTGTGGGAAGCGGGGCCATTTCATGGGAGCCTGCCCAGTGCATGCAAAATCTCCAGACGAACCCATGCAAGTAGGAGGAGTTAGTTTGTGTACACGGCTGCCTATGGTTCAGGGAGTGGTGTCGGCATGTTTCTACTACTCCGTATTATTACACGGGAATCACTAGCAGGTGTGATGGCTCTGGCTCTTGCCTATAAAGGGGAGTCAGGGGGTCTCACTCACTGTTGGTGATATTGGTCATTTCCAACCATCCTTGGTGGAGGAAGGAGCCAGAGAAGAGTTCCTTGAAATTCGCCTGCTGGAGGCGGTGTATCCGGCTGCATGATTCATTGTTTAAATTCGCCCTGCTGGAGGCGGTGTATCCAGGGTCACGGGTGTCATAGAAATTCATCCTGCTGGAGGTGGAGTATCCAGTCATTCGTGACATCACACTAAGATTGTCTACAAGCGTGTTTAGGTACTTCAGCATGAGCGCGTCCCTTTCCAAAATATCTGGCAAACTGTACTTATGTACTGAGAATCTAACAGTGTGGCAACCCAGTAGTCAGCACTATTTCGAATACTAACAATACGAGCATCATGTTAAAGTTAGTGCAGCAAGAAGGTACTCATGTGTCAGGCACTTCCATGAGGTTCAAGTCCATGGTGTGTTGGTGGCAGGGTAATGCTCAAACTTGCTTCCTCTGTCCCCTTCTGCCAACCACTGACAACAGAGAGGGAATCATTATCCTCTTCATCTCCTGACTGTTGAGCGTCCATCTCCTCTTCCTCCTCATCCTCCTCTATTTGTTGTTTACCTCCAGCACCTTCAGTAACAGTTTGTCTGGTACCATGAGCTACACTTGATCGCTGAAATCCACCCTCTCATGGATCCGCCTGTGCGATGACAGTCCAGAACTTAGAGATATTGTTATCCCTTTGGCATCCACCTCTGCTCCCACCTCTTCCTCTGGGACCACTACCTCATAGCTCAGACTATTAAAAGTGTGCTGCAGCATGTAGATGACCGGTATAGTGATGCTGATGATGGCACCTAAGTTTTTTAGTAGCCATTTTGAAACTGTGCAGAAGGGTGCAGAGGTCCATCTCAAGCATGATTTGCACCACATCCATACTCTGTGTTGACCCAGGCTATGCAAAAGGACATACTGCAACAGTGCTCATCGCTGCTGCCACAGTTGCTGCAACATGTGCAGAGTGGAATTCCACTGTGTCAGCACATCACATATCAAACGGTTAATCGGTAGGCCAAAATATCTCTGTAGGGATGCAAGTCGATAACCCAAGGTCAGAGGACAGAGGTTTGTCTGGCAAGCCTTGGGGATTCCAAGACTTGTGGAGCAGCCCGTCTGCCCCCATAGCCACCAAAGTCACACAGCGCCCAATCAATGAGATGTAATGCCCCTGGCCATGTTTGTTCGGCAGTGATTAAATCCACCCTGGCAGACAAAGATTTTTGCAAGGAACAGGTGATGTTGTCTGTGACATGCTGGTGTAGTGCAGGCACAACTTTCTTAGAGAAGTAATGGCGACCAGGTAACTGATATTGGGGGACTGTGATGGCAATCAGCTTTTTTTGGAAATCGTGTGTATCCACCAGGCAGAAAGACAGCATTTCCGTGCCCAACAGATTGGAGATGGTGGAGTTCAAGCTCTTATCTTTGGCATGTGTAAGAGGAAACATTCTTTTATGTGACCACAACCGTGGGACCGAGGGCTGGCTGCTGTGCTGAGAGAGGGTGAAGTAGGGTGAGCATGACAAACTGCTGGACAAAGGAGGAGCACTGCCAGAGCCCTGCAAAATGATCTCCAGCAGGCCACAAATGTGCATGTGTCTGCACAAACGGTTAGAAACCGACTCCATGAGGATGGTCTGAGGGCCCTACATCCACACAAGGGGGTTTGTGCTCACAGCCCAACACCATGCAGGATGCTAGGCATTTGCCACAGAACACCAGGATAGGCAAATTTGCCGCTGGCATCCTGTGCTCTTCACAGATGAATAATTAAAATGACTCAAGGAAAAATGCAGTATTAAGATCACCACATAACAAGAAAGTTATTGCACTCATGGAAAAGTTCAAGGACGACTAAAATCAAAACAACGAAAGAAACCGAAAAAATGTCCAATAATAATCAATTTATTAAGTAAGTATAATTAAAAATAATAAATAATAAATAACACAGGGGGAGAGGCCAATGCCATGGAATAGGCACAACCAGAGACAATAATGAGTTCTATGCCACATATAAAATAGAATTCATATAACACAATGCAAGAGGTAGAATAAAGGAATAAAGTGCTTGTGTTGAATTACAACATTAATGTACAAACAACCATATAGAACTAATTTGTAATCTAATATATAAATCTCAATGTGGGTGTGTATGTATGTGTGTGTGTGTGTGTGTGTGTGTGTGTGTGTGTGTGTGTGTGTGTCCGGGATTGGCATCCGCACCGTCACAGCTACAGCCATAAAATTTGGCACAGTCACACATCTGGACCCTGAGAGCGTCATAGGCTATGATGTGAGGCGAAATTTTAACCCCGCGCGTTCCAATTCACCAAACAATTTTGCCCCTATCTACATAATGGGGAAAAACTGTGTGTATCAAGCCCCACCCCTCATTATGATGTCATAATGGTTGCCATGGCGACGCTGATGTCATCATAGGTTGCAAGCCCCACCCCTCATTATGATGTCATAATGGTTGCCATGGCGACCCTAATGTCATAATAGGCTGCAATGGTGAAGATGCTGTCACAATGGTTGCCATGGTGACGATGAGGCCTTAATAGGTTGCAATGGTGACGGTTATGTCATAACGGTTGCCATGGTGACGATGATGTCATAATGGGTATATGGGCATGAGACTATGGGATGGAGGATGTGTGATAGGTATATGGGCACTGGACTATGGGATGGAGGATATGTATCACGGGTATATGGGCACAGGACTATGGGATGGCGGATATGTATGATGGGTATATGGGCACGGGACTATGGGATGGAGGATATGTATGATGGGTATATGGGCATGGGACTATGAGATGAAGGATGTGTGATGGGTATATGGCACTCGACTATGGGATGGCGAATATGTATGATGGGTATATGGGCATGGGACTATGGGATGGAGAATATGTATGATGGGTATATGGGCATGGGACTATGGGATGGAGGATGTGTGATGGGTATATTGGCACTTCACTATGGGATTTAGGATATGTATGATGGGTATAAGGGCACGGGACTATGGGATGGAGGATAATTATAATTTGTTATAACTAACCACAGTTAGTTACTATGCCTGGGCAGCGCCGGCCTCTTCAGCTATTTATATATAAAGTGCTAATGCATATATATCAGTGCAGCAACAGTTAACAAAATGTGAAAAAAATAATCACAATAAATAAAGTGCAGTGCAAAAAGAGCTATGTAAGCTCCAAACCAACATGTGAACATATTAATTAACTCCAGAGGCAAAAGAAAAGTGTAAATATAAGAGCTCAGTGCTATACCTCTTGCGCTGGCTGAAGTCCTGGGATGTGCCAGCCCTGACGCGCGTTTTGGTGTACCTTTGTCAGGGGGTCTGAGGGCTCGACGTCCACACAAGGGGGTTTGTGCTCACAGCCCAACACCTTGCAGGATGCTTGGCATTTGCCACAGAACACCAGGATTGTCAAATTCGCCACTGGCGTCCTGTGCTCTTCACAGATGAAAGCAGGTTCACACTGAGCACATGTGACAGACGTGACAGAGTCTAGAGACACCTTGGAGAGCGATCTGCTGCCTGCAAAATCCTTCAGCATGACGGTTTGGCAGTGGGTCAGTAATGGTGTGGGGTGGCATCTCTTTGGAGGGCCACACAGTGTTGGGCTGTGAGCACAACCCCCATTTGTGTAGGTCTGGCACCGTTTGTGCAGATGCAGGCACATTTGTGGCCTGCTGGAGGTCATTTTACAGGGCTCTGGCAGTGCTCCTCCTTTTCCTCCTTGCAAAAAGGCTGAGGTAGCGGTCCTGCTGCTGAGTTGTTGCCCTCCTACGGCACCCTCCATGTCTCCTGGTGTACTGGCCTGTCTCCTGGCAGTGCCTCCAACCTCTGGTCACTATGCTGACAGACACAGCAAACCTTCTTGCAACAGCTCGCATTGATGTGCCATCCTGGATGAGCTGCTCTACCTGAGCCACTTGTGTGGGTTGTAGAGTCCGTATCATGCTACCACGAGTGTGAAAGCACAACCAACATTCAAAAGTGACAAAAACATCAGCCAGAAAGCAATGGTACTTAGATGTGGTCTGTGGTCCCCACCTGCAGAACCACTCGTTTATTGAGGGTGTGTTGATTGTTCTGTCCCCGCATGAGGCGAATGAATATGTGGCTGGTGAATAGGGGCTGGGAGAGGTCCTTCCTTTGTTTCTTTAATGCAGGGCAGACAGGACCATGTTGCTCAGTGTCCGGAGAGATAATGCACACCAGGGATTGTGAAGTCCAGACTTGTTTAATTGGAAATTTGGACATACAGAGTATGATTGGTAATACAATAGGTTCTCCAGACGTGCAGAGTGTTATCAAAGTGATACAGCAAAGTGGTACAGCAATGTAGTACAGGAAAGTGATAAAGCAAGGTGGTTGAAAAACTGATTCCTTTCACAGCTCGGTACAAGCATGTCTCTCCCAGGTGAAAGTGAAACTAACAATGGCTGGATGCAGGAAGAGAAGGCGTGACCTCTGAATCGGACGTGAAAGGCATGTACAAGAATTAATTAGCTGCAGGCTGCCATATAGAAAAAAGACCAGCAGATGGCAGCAGAGCAAATGCAAGACTAGATTAGACTCAGCATGGTGGTAATACAATCTCTAGAAACCATAGAAGAATAACTTAGACGGAACAGCACATTGATAATTGTCAATAATTTCCATCTGTTGTCTATTCCATTTGCACAACAGCATGTGAAAATTATTGTCAATCAGTGTTGCTTCCTAAGTGGACAGTTTGATTACACAGAAGTTTGAGTTACTTGGAGTTATATTCTGCTGTTTAAGTGTTCCCTTTATTTTTTTGAGCAGTGTATTTGGATTAGGAAATGGGACCCGTTGCTTGCACCACACTATTATCCCTAATGATTTTGATTAGCAAACAGGGACTAGTGGCTGCACCCCAATATTAACCCAAAACAATTTTGATTAGCAAATGGGGCCTCCTGGCTGTATCCCAATATTAGCCCAAATGATTTTGATTAGTAAACGGGGCCTCCTGCCTGCACCCCAATATTAGCCCAAATGATTTTGATTAGCAAATGGGGACTCCTGGGTCTTGAGTGCAACACAGTATTAGCCTAAATGATTTTGATTAGCCGATGGGACCTCCTGGCTGCACGCCAATATTAGCCATAACAATTTTGATTAGGATATGGGGCCTGGTGCCTGCACTCCAATATTAGCCCTAACGATTTTGAATAAATAATGTGACCTACTAAGTCCTGACTGCAACACAGTATTAACTCGAACGATTTTAGTAGAAGATGTGGACTCCAGCCTGCACAATGCTATTAGCACAAATTACGTAAGTTAGATGCTGGAAGGTTGATTTCACACAGGACAGGATCCTATCTAACTATATGACAACTTGCAGCAGCATCGGCAGCAGGAACAACCTCTTTACGCTGTTACTCTGACATAATGGCACCAGCAAAACATCATGTCCACTTTTTATATGGAGAGGGATATGTGGCTGGAAATGAGATAATTTACCAAACTGACAGAATTTTGCTTACTTGAGGAAAAATGCTCGGGAATCCGAACACTATTCCAAATGTGCTACTTTCGTGCTGACTTGGAGATTGGTGAATGTTTTCCTAACAAGTTCGCTCATCTCTAGTAGGGAAGCGCTTACCACTTATGTGAGTTACAGATGAGCAAAGCTTTAAGGTTCGACCCAATTTGATGAACGTTTAGACGTTTGACAAATATGTTCGCCAAACGGTACGATGAACGTACCCGAACACCATTAGATGCAATGGGAGGCCAAACCAAACATATACACAACACATTAAGGGGTTACAAAAAGCTTCACAAACAGCTAAAATTAGGGGCAAATGGCACAGCAACAGTAAGCCAAGGGCCATGCGTGAGTTATCAGGCTCAGGCCCAGCATTTACAGCTTGGAATTGAAGTTTAAATTAAGACGAGGTGGTTAAGGGAGCAGTGTAAGCCTTCTTGGCTGGGAGACCTGATACCTCATGCAACACCTCCATTTTTTTTTATTTCAGCTACACTCAGTATTGGACAAACATCAGTTTCATACAGTACTATTGGTAGAAAAATGTAAGGAAAGTAACACAGGTAGTTGACTGAAAGTAAGTGCAGGCCTGTCTGTCTGGAAGCCCTACTTACACACGCAACCCACCAGATGAAAGACCCAACTTGGAGTCTCCACATTTCAAAAAATAATAGTCAGACATCACTAAATTGACATCCATGGAGTAGAAACAGTATAATGGGCCTCTAACACCCCTTCCACAACAGGCAACCCACCAGATGAAGACCCAACTTGGAGTCTCCACATTTCAAAAAATAATTGTCAGACACCACTAAAGTGACATACACAGAGTAGAAACAATATAATAGGCCTCTGACACACCTTCAACTACAGGCAACTCACCAGAAAGAGACCCAATTTGGAGTCTCCACATTTTAAAAGCATAATTGTCACAAACCACTAAAGTGGAATCAATTTATTCCACAGAGTATAAACAGTATAATAGGCCTCTGACACACCTTCCACTACAGGCAACCCACCAGATGGGGTCCCAACTTGGAGTTTCCACATTTCAAAATATTGCTTGTAACATCAGCAGCAGTAGCAACAGCAGGCACAGAAGTCACTACAAAGATGGCACAGACTGCAATAACGCGAGATGAAAGCATAACACTAAAACGACACCATTACCTAGTCTACTGGACTGCAAAAGTCATTGGAGGTCCATGACTTGTTCATTTTGATGAAAGTTAGGCGGTCTACACTTTCAGGAGACAGCCAGATATGCTTATCCATCAGGACACCACCAGCAGCGCTGAAGGCATGTTCTGAGAGAATGCTGGCTGCCGGGCATGACAAAATCTCCAAGCCGTGACAGGCAAACTCAGGCCACTCTTCCATATTTGAAGACACCTTGAAGTTCCCTGGGATTGACGTCTAGAACTGGGATGCACACTGTGTGCCTCACAGCTGTCTTGGGGAAAACCACTCTAAAGATTGTCTACAAGTGTTTCGACACTCCAGCATGCACACATCCCTTTCCAGGGGAGGAAGCATCTGGCTAAATTTACTATTGTACCGTGGATCTAATAGAGTGGCAGCCCAATAGTTAGCAATATTTTTAACCCTAAGAATATGGGCATCATGTTGAAGATTGTGCTGCAAGAAGGCACTCATATGTCCGGTGCTTCAAGTCCATGGAGTGTTGGTTGTGGGGTAACACAGTTGCTTCCTCTTTCCCCTCCCACCAGCCACGGACAACAGAGAGGGGATTATTATCCTCTTCATCTCCTGACTGCTGACTGTGTGCATCTTTGACCATCTGAAGTAGTCTGTATCCACCAGTCAGAAAGGCAGCACTCACCCCGACTGTAGGGGGTAAACACATGTAATTTCTGCATCTGGAGACCTATGTGAGAAGACTTGGCATGGTGACTGAGAAGGAAGAAGCAGCAGATGGGGTTGATGGGATGGCCGGTGGTTGGCGAGGCCTGCTAATCTGCATTTTAGTGCAGTGAGATTCCCACACTGAGGCATGTTGATCGCGCATGTGCCGGTTCTTGCATGTAGTCAAAATAATGCAATTTTTGCCTCTACTGAGTTTTTTTTTTTTTGCAAATTTGACAGATAGCGTGTGTTGGGTCATCCTTTATGGTCTCAAAAAAGGTCCATGCTAGGCAACTCTTGCTGCCCCTGCAAACTGAACACTCGGACCCTACTTCATCGGGTCCTGGATCCAACAGGAAAAAAATATGGGCATCGGTGCAGATGCTTTCCTCTTCTGGATTCTCTTATTCTTTAGACCAGATCTTTGATGCCCATGAAATAGAATGTGTGAAAAGCTCTGCAGAATGGCCCATCTGTTGTTCCCCACTGTCAGTTGGGCGTGTGGAAATTTTTGACACATTATACTGTGTGTGATGTTAAAGTGGATAAAGAGGAGTGGCCACTTGATGCAGCGCTTGCCATCCACTGTAGCACATGCATTTTCTGAGCCTCATTTACAAGGTGTACCACTGTGTGGCTGCCAAAGACAGGAAGTCGAGTAGCCCGTCCAGTATCAGATGTTGTCAGTGGTTTTTGGATAGGACAAGACGGTGTTTGTTCAGTTGAGCTTTCATTAACATTAACACCTAACCCATGTACACGTTGAACACCAAGCCTATTCCTCCTTCCACCACGACCTTGCTTTTTCACACTCATGTTGTAAGTAGTCTTCCCCTCTTGTAACCTGCTGTTTGACAACCTGTCAGGCCCACAGATGTCAGTCACGTATCACTAAATGAACAATCACTATTTATTTTCTTAGATAGTATGCCTGGCTTTCTGATTTGGCACTGAAACAGTTTTATCGCAAACGATTTGAAGTAGCAAATGGGGCCTCTGGAGACTGCAACACAGTTTTTACACAAAATAGTTTGATGCTGAAAGATTGATTTCACACAGGACAGGATCCTCTCTAGTTAACTGACAAGTTAACTTTCAGCAGTAGCACTAGCGCAGGTGTGACCTATCTGCACTGTGACACTGAGCAAATGGCACCAGCAAAACAAAATGTCCGCTTTTTATATGGCCAGGGACATGTGAATAAGGAGCAGCCAATCACAGAAGACCTTGTGTCATGATGTTGTGGATGGTTTCTGCACCCTGACTGGCTGAGGAATCAACACACATGAAGTTAAGGTAAAAAAAAACCCTCCTCTAACCTCTCCACACCCCTTCCCCTCATCAAACATGTCTCCCCTGCTCATCATAAAGCACCACTATCCTAGCCAAAGTAATAACAAAAGCATGAATGGAAATGCAATGATTTACTGAACTGCGACCAAATTTTGCCGACTTTGAGTAAAACTGCTTGCGAAAGCGATCAGGAATCCGAATGCTCAACGTTCGTGCCAAATTTGAGATTGGCGAGCGTTTTTCAAACCAGTTCGCTCATCTCTATGTGTGAGTCATCGGTGTGACAATAAGCAATAAGTATAAGTAGACAGCTCTGCTTAATGTGATTTTTCTAAGTACTAGATAGCTAGATATCTCAGCAGAAATTCCTGTCAGAAGATTTAAAGGGAATCTATCACCAGGTTTCCACTTCCCCATCTGAGAACAGCATGCTGTAGGGGCAAAGACCCTGATTCCAGTGATGTATAACTTAATAGGCTGCTCACTGTAGGTTTGATAAAATCACTGTTTTATTGTTTTATCAGCAGGAGATTATCACTAGTGAACTAGTAAAACTGCTGCCCTGTAGTCCTCCATATTCATGAGCTTTATGTACAGTTGGGGCCAAAAGTATTGACACCCCTGCAATTCTGTCAGATAATACTCAGTTTCTTCCTGAAAATGATTGCAATCACAAATTCTTTGGTATTATTATCTTCATTTAATTTGTCTTAAATGAGAAAACACAAAAGAGAATGAGGCAAAAAGCAAAACTCCAAAAATGGGCCAGACAAAAGTATTGGCACCCTCAGCCTAATACTTGGTTGCACAACCTTTAGCCAAAATAACTGCGACCAACCGCTTCCGGTAACCATCAATGAGTTTCTTACAAAGCTCTGCTGGAATTTTATACCATTCTTCTTTGGCAAACTGCTCCAGGTCCCTGATATTTGAAGGGTGCCTTCTCCAAACTGCCATTTTTAGATCTCTCCGCAGGTGTTCTATGGGATTCAGGTCAGGACTCATTGCTGGCCACCTTAGAAGTCTCCAGTGCTTTCTCTCAAACCATTTTCTAGTGCTTTTTGAAGTGTGTTTTGGGTCATTGTCCTGCTGGAAGACCCATGACCTCTGAGGTAGACCCAGCTTTCTCACACTGGGCCCTACATTATGCTGCAAAATTTGTTGGTAGTCTTCAGACTTCATAATGCCATGCACACGGTCAAGCAGTCTAGTGCCAGAGGCAGCAAAGCAACCCCAAAACATCAGGGAACCTCCGCCATGTTTGACTGTAGGGGCCGTGTTTTTTTCTTTGAATGCCTCTTTTTTTATCCTGTAAACTCTATGTTGATGCCTTTGCCCAAAAAGCTCTACTTTTGTCTCATCTGACCAGAGAACATTCTTCCAAAACATTTTAGGCTTTTTCAGGTAAGTTTTGGCAAACTCCAGCCTGGCTTTTTTATGTCTCGGGGTAAGAAGTGGGGTCTTCCTGGGTCTCCTACCATACAGTCTCTTTTCATTCAGACGCCGACGGATAGTATGGGTTGACACTGTTGTACCCTCGGACTGCAGGGCAGCTTGAACTTGTTTGGATCTTAGTCGAGGTTCTTTATCCAACATCCGCACAATCTTGCTTTGAAATCTCTTGTCAATTTTTTCTTTTCCGTCCACATCTAGGGAGGTTAGCCACAGTGCCATGGGCTTTAAACTTCTTGATGACACTGCGCACGGTAGACACAGGAACATTCAGGTCTTTGGAGATGGACTTGTAGCCTTGAGATTGCTCATGCTTCCTCACAATTTGGTTTCTCAAGTCCTTAGACAGTTCTTTGGTCTTCTTTCTTTTCTCCATGCTCAATGTGGTACACATAAGGACACAGGACAGAGGTTGAGTCAACTTTAATCCATGTCAACTGGCTGCAAGTGTGATTTAGCTATTGCCAACACCTGTTAGGTGCCACAGGTAAGTTACAGGTGCTGTTAATTACACAAATTAGAGAAGCATCACATGATTTTTCGAACAGTGCCAATACTTTTGACCACCCTCTTTTTTATGTTTGGTGTGGAATTATATCCAAGTTGGCTTTAGGACAATTCTTTTTGTGTTTTTTCATTTAAGACAAATTAAGTGAAGATAATAATAACAAAGAATTTGTGTTTGCAATCATTTTCAGGAAGAAACTGAGTATTATCTGACAGAATTGCAGGGGTGTCAATACTTTTGGCCACAACTGTAACTCAGCCCATTGATTGGCAGCTTTCTGCCTATGATCAGTGTACACAGAAAGCTGCCAATCAGTGTTGTGAGTTATACAGAACTCAGCATTCAGAGAAACAGTAGATCTGCTGCAGATAAAACAGTGATTTTTATCAAATCTGAAGGAAGTAGCCATTAAGGCAGGGGTCACATTGCGTGTGGCGCATCGTGACGCATGCTGTAAAGCGGTGTAGGGAAGGTGGACTGACAGACAAACCTGTCTGTAGTGAGAAGGCGGAGGTGTAGCGCAGTGTAGGTGTGAAACCGCTGAGATAAAGAGAAAGGGTGTAGTATTGTAGTTTGACCATTAGAGGGCAGTGGAGAGTGGGACAGAACAACTGCCATTGGTCAGAGAAACTGTCAGGTCATGGTGGGCGGAGTTACCAGAACTGGAAGTATAAAAGGCTGAGGGAAGGTTCTGGAAAAGTCAGTCAGCGATAGGAGCACAGTAGAGAGGAAGTTCTGCTGAGGATAAAGAGACTGTAGAAAGGCTCTGGAGGGGACTGACAGTTGAGGCGGTAACGGGGTGGCCCAGAGGACAGTAGCCGCAGACGAAGATGGCCTGGAGGTATCAAACGGACAGCGTACTCAGACTGGTGAAGCGCTGTGGTGGATGGGCCTAGGGCAGCCACAGTGAAAAGAGCCACAAAGGATGCCACGACTATAGTAACAAAAGAAGTGAATGTACCCGGGCCTGTGTACGAAGAAGTGTGAAGCTGCTGTGGTGAATTGCTGTGGTCGTCAGGAGGACGGCCAATAAAAACGGACCTGTTGAATACAAATTCTGTCTCAGTCTCGTGTTTGTCTGCGACAAGAAGTGGGTCACCCCCCCAGTCGGTTACCCTACCTACAGCGGCACGTGTTCGCGATGTGCCGTCATTCACTGACGGAGCCTCAGACACGGGCTGCAGCGCCTGAGGCTCCGTCACTGCTAGCGCTGATGAATCATGAGCGCTAGTGGGTATAGCATAACACGATTGCGTTATGCTATACGGTTAACGCAGCCCTTCAAAGCTATGCGCTGAATGGGCTGCATAACGCAATCTGAACCTAGCCTATCTGTCACATCGTTGGGATCAGGGTCTTTGGCCCTACATCATGCTGCTATGAAAACTTGGTGACAGATTCTCTTAAAAGGTCTGAGGAACAAAAATGTATTTTTATCCAGAAACGTATTATTTTTATCCATAGATTTAATCTGGTATTGCAGTTTATTCCTATTGCGGTACCATCATGGATAAGAATCTATGGATAAGAAGGGTACAGTCTGAAAATAATATCCTGGACAACTCCTTCTAGGCACTTCTACACTGAGCAAATATCATTCCTCTCAGTTCTTATCTGAACGACCATAATAATAATAATTGCCCATGGTATATGCACAAAAAGATGAATGATAAACTTAAAGGGTTTATCTAAATTGATCTTGCATACATTAGAGCCATTATAATCGACGGTCGCATCTTTAAATGTAAATTCCACTTATAACAACACTTGCATTTACAATACAATTGTCTTTTTTGCATTGTTCTGATGGAAAATGTGATACTCAACTTAATATTGTTTAAAGTTGAAAGAAGATAAACCGTATAAAGCTATAACTTTTTGATTGCTTTAAGTGGTGGTTTCTTTGTTGATTTGGTCTGGTGTGAATAGAACCTAGTGTCTGAAGTAGAAATAAAAAATATCATGTCCACTATGGGGAGTAGTCTACTTAGTCGTGACTACAAAGAGAAACCAGATGCCCAGCATCCAGTGAGGGGTAGGTATTATATTAACCAGCTACTACGTGTTTGCTACAAGAATAAACATACATCATGTTGCTTACTACCTGCTCCTACAATACAACATATTCGCTTGAGGAGGCATGTTTTGCATATTTTAGGGGGCAGAAACATTAAGGCCTGTTTCACACTTCCGTTTTTGACCATCAGTCAAAATCCTCCGTTTTTGCAAAAAAACGGATCCGCCATTTTTTTTGGCGGATCCGTTTTTTTCCCTATTGACTTGCATTACCGGCGGATCTTCACGGATGGCCATCCGTTGGATCCATTTTTTTGCGGGTCCGTCAATTTTTCTGCATCCGCCGAGATGCCTGGACGGACCATGTAACGTTTTTTCTACTGCAGGATCCGCATTTTTATAGCGCGCATGCCCGGAGGAAAGAAGTCAGGTGGAAATTTAACCCTGAAATAATTTCTGACGGACAGAGAAAAAAAGCCGGGTAGAGCAGTCACATCTCCCGATGTGACTGTTCTACATGTGAGATCGCCATGGGACATGCGGATTACCTGGATTACGGCGGACAGGGAGTATATGTTGGTTTATTATTTTACATTATTTCTAGGAGACAAGGGCGTTGAGGATTTGGTGTGAGGTGAGTTTAATGTTTTTTTATTTTTATGTTAATATGTATGTAATTTTACTTTTTTTTAACTATGAGCACAGGCGCCAGGAGATGATACCACTCTCCCATCAGCGGCACCTGCTGTCACTGTTATCAGCATGATCCTTCAATGCTGTGACTGACAGAACCGGCGGTAGCATTACCGCACACACCCACACGCAGCAGCAGACACCCGCACACAGCCACAGACACCCGCACACACACACAGACACCTGCAGAGAGACCCGCACATATTCTCCACTCACACACATTCTCCGCCCACATACATATTCTCCGTGCACACACTCTTCCTCCTTCTGACATCATTTCCTTTTCTGCAGTGTAATTTGCACTCTGTTATGCCCTCCGGTTCTTTAGCAGAAACGTGAAGCTCTTGACGGCCTTTTAGGCAGCATTGGTCTGAGTTACCATTGTCTAGTCTTTGGTTAAGACTATATCAGCTCAAGCAGGAACCACTAGGGACTGTGGGGTCAGGATTTCTAGTCTGTACTGGAACCTTCAGGGTCAGTTGCAGTTTTTAGTGTATTACCAATTTTCCCTGGTGAGTTGCTTCACTATCATAACAGATTACAAAAAGCAACAGACTTTACAGTGTAGCAGTTTTGGTAAAGACCACAGTATCTCTCCACATTATACAGTGCGTGCGGAAAGTATTCAGACAACTTTAAATTTTTCACTCTTTGTTTCATTGCAGCCATTTGGAAAATTCAAAAAATTCATTTTTTTCTCATTAATGTACACTCTGCACCCAATCTTGACTGAAAAAAACAGAAATGTAGAAATTTTTTAAAAAAGAAAAACTGAAATATCACATGGTCATAATTATTCAGACCCTTTGCTCAGACACTCATATTTAAGTCATGTGCTGTCCATTTCCTTGTGATCCTCCTTGAGATGGTTCTACTCCTTCATTGGAGTCCAGCTGTGTTTAATTAATTTGATAGGACTTGATTTGTAAAGGCACACACCTGTCTATATAAAACCTCACAGCTCACAGTACTTGTCAGAACAAATGTGAATCTTGATGTCAAAGGAACTGGCCAAGGAGCTCAGAGACAGAATTATGGCAAGGCACAGATCTGGTCAAGGTTACAAAAGAATTTCTGCAGTACTCAAAGTTCCTAACAGCACAGTGGCCTTCATAATCCTTAAATGGAAGAAATTTGGGACCACCAGAAGTCTTCCTAGACCAGGCCGTCCAGCCAAACTAAGCAATCGTGGGAGAAGGGCCTTGGTGAGAGAGGTAAAGAAGAACCTCAAGATCACTGTGGCTGAGCTCCACAGATGCAGTAGGGAGATGGGAGAAATTTCCAAAAAGTCAACTATCACTGCAGCCCTCCACCAGTCGGGCCTTTATAGCAGACTGGCCAGAAGGAAGCCTCTCCTCAGTGCCAGACATATGAAAGCCTGCATAGAGATGCTAAAAAAAACACATGAGAAATAAGATTCTCTGATCTAATGAGATGAATATAGAACTTTTTGGTGATAATTCCAGGCACTGCTCTTCACCTGCCCAATACAATCCCAACAATGAAACATGGTGGTGGCAGCGTCATGCTATGGAGGTGTTTTTCAGCTGCAAGGACAGGATGACTGGTTGCAATTGAAGGAAACATGAATGTGACCAAGTACAGAGATATCCTGGATGAAAACCTCTTCTAGAGTGCTCTGAACCTCAGACTTGGGTAAAGGTTCACCTTCCAACAAGACAATGACCCTAAGCACACAGCTAAAATAACAAAGGAGTGGCTTTAGAACAACTCTGTGACCATTCTCGACTGGCTCAGCAGAGCCCTAGCCTAAACCCAATTGAGCATCTCTGGAGAGACTTGAAAATGGCTGTCCACCAACGTTCACCGTCCAACCTGATAAAACTGGAGAGAATCTGCAAGGAAGAATGGCAAAGGATCCCCAAATCCAGGTGTGAATATCTTGTTGCATCATTCCCAAAATGACTCATGGCTGTACTAGCTCAAAAGGGTGCTTCTACTAAATACTGAGGAAAGGGTCTGAATACTTATGACCATGTGATATTTCAGTTTTTCTTTTTCAATAAATTTGCAAAAATTTCTACATTTCTGTGGCTGCAATGAAACAAAGAGTGAAAAATGTAAAGGGGTCTGAATACTTTCCGTACCCACTGTATATCATGGAGAAGCTCAAAACTAGCAGTTTCAGGGCATGAAAAAGCTGCAGAAAAAGCGCATCAAAATATGTATGGAAAAGCCCTTGAAGTAATCTGAGAACAGTTCTGACAAAATGTTAGAGGCAGATATACCACATTCATATTTAGCAATGTCTATGTACGTTCAGTTTATTATCACATCATTTCTGTAACTAATATTATGGAATAAAAAGAAATAGTGGAATCATCAATGTACCAGGCATAAAGTAGGTATAAGCCTGCATTCAAGTGAATTAATACAGTATAACATTGTATACTGTGTACAATAGCCATAGCATCTCCTTAATGACAGCTATTAACATTGCTTATTTTAACAGAAGTATCTCGAAAGCACTAATTCCTAGTAAAAGAAAATAGATCATGTCTCCTGGTTGGGTACAGTGATATATATTGTCCCTGTCCCAATAATATGATCCTTCCATCATAAGGGTGTCACTAATGTCCCCTGGTCAAAATCTTCAGAAATACTCTAGTATAATTCATGCCCGAAAACCCTTAGGCTTTTTCTGTGAATTGGCTGGCAGCAGATGCAGTATCCTAAACTGGCAGCTGTTCCTCGCACAGCAAGCTGCATGCCAACTGCTCTTGTGACTATAGCCTCAGCATCTTCTCCTGCCTGAAGCCATGGTAAGATCAGGTATAACATAGATGGTACTAAGTATGCAGAAATATACATCGCACACTAACTTACATTGCTAACAGAGCCATTTGTATGATGAGGGCTTTTAGGATTACCCACATTTTATTTTATTCTGTGCCAACATTCAGAGAAAAAATGCCCTGCTAATTGTCAGGTTCAGTCTGGATACTTCATTGAAGTTGAACTCTGTTGTAATACTTCTAGTAATTTATTTGCTTTTAGAAAACGTGGTATACAAATGGACTCAAGTAATTTCCCGTTTCTGGAAGTTGCCATCACTAAGAAAAGGATGTCCTTTGATATTTAGGATAATTGGAGCTACAAGACAGTACTTTAGCAGCTATGACTGTAGACTTGTTATCTAAAGGCGGCCATAAACATTAGATAGAAGTAGGTTGCAGGTCAAACAACCACTGTTTATTTTATCTTCCGGTGAATGGTCATTTTACAATAAAATTGAACACATTTTAACCCATATTGACCATTGCAGTCATTTAGACAGATAATACACTTTCAAGGACATCAGTTGAAGGACAGAAAAATATTTCTGGGAGCATTTTTTTCAAAGAAAGATCATTCACCATCAGAAGGTCTTTCATACACCAAAAGATCTTCTATCCACCAGCTGAAACATGTAGGCATGGCTGACCAGAATGCTATGTTATCAATCTGCTAAAAATGAGGGGCAGACATACCATTGGTGCAACCTGTGCACCTGCACATGTCTCCAAGAGGAAAGGGGGCCCCTTCCACCTTAAAAGGAGCAAGCAAACACATAGAGGTGCAATATCATGAGCTTTTGGACTTGCTCAGGGGCCCTTTTCTATCTGTGCCCATCCCTACTAAAAGCTTTGGTTGTTGTTAACATTTACTCAAAATAAACTTTTTTGATTATTGAAATTCTCAGTTTTAATAAACTATAGACTATTGTGTACTGGCACCTGGGGACATAAGCTTATTCATGAAGAGTTCATAGCTGGGACAACTATAATCTACTGATCAAGGGTCTTCAAATGGTCATCAAACCTGAATTTATAAGGGCTGACTGTGTCCATTAAATGGCTTCTGACTGGCTGTATGTAAGCTGATTGGCGGTCGTTTACTTGCCTGTTTAGTGCCGACCACAATTCCACACACACAGAACGACCATCAATATGATGGTTCTGAATGCTTAAAATGTAAATGTTCTCGGCACCAGCCAAAATGCTGGACAATGTGCTGCCGATAGCAGGCTTAAAAATAATCTCAACTGACAAATGAGCGTTTAACTCATTCACTGGGTGATTGACAGGCTGTTTAGATAAGTTGATTTTCAGGAAATGAACGTGTTCCCGATAATCAGACAGTGTAAATGTTCTCTAGTGCTGCGTCATGTGCAGTCACACAATATCAAGGTCTCCATGGCCTTACCTGTGACAAACAACTATCTTATAGACACCACCTATTTTTTGAGTGTCAAGTTTAGTCACAAAGTGGATTTATCAGATTTCAGGCTACAAACTGCATGCTGTAAGGGTTCGTGATCTCAGGTAGGCATTCATTAGCGTTCACACAGACAATGCAGTTTGGTCCAAGCATGCAGTTTTATTGCTTTCATAAAACGCCATGGAATTCAAAACCAAAACAGCCTCTTCTTGGCACAAGTATACAACAGCAAATGAGCAGTTCATTCAGCAGGCATACATTTGTCAGTGCGGTCTCACCCAAACTGATTACAGTTCTACTTAAACAGAATAAAGTCCTTTCTCATGGAGCAAATTTTATAAACCAAAGAGGTACAGTGCTACCATGTATTAGTATCACCTTCAACCTAAATCCCCCGTTACACACTGCGATATCGCTAGCAATATCGCTGTAAAGTCACCGATTTTGTGACGTTGCAGCGATATTGCTAGCGATATCGCTGCATGTGATACTTACCTCCGACCGGCTCCCCCGCTGGTTATCGCTGATCGCGCGAGAAGCTCCTGGACCATTCCTCGTCGGCCACTTCCTGCTGGGGCTTCCTGTGGCGCCGACGAGCGACGCGTGGACGTGGGCGGGAGGACGCAGGATCTCCGCATCTGACAGGTAAGTAGCGATCCTCGTCCCCAGCGATGTCGCTGGTGATATCTGCCTGTGTGGCAGCTCACTAGCGACCACCTAGCGATGCACCAGCGATCCTGACCGCGTCATATCGCCGGTCGGGATCGCTGGTGCATCGCTAGGTGTAACGGTACCCTTAGCTTCCAGTTCAAACAAAAATATTCAATTCCATCCACAGTACACACTGAACAGGCTGCAGCTTCCACACGGTTCTTTGCAGCTCCAACACACAGTCTGCTCAGCTTTCCTAGCTGACTCATGCAGTCTCCATTCAGAGAGAGACTCTGACATGTCCCTCTCCCATCTATAGCTCACATTTTGACTGGTCACTCACCAGCTTCGGCACACACGAGTCTGCTCAACATCCAGCAGACCTACCCAAGGTAAATCTATTTCCTGGTTCTTATTCATAGGTAGCCAGGTACATCTAGTCAAGACCTGCAGTGCTAGGATTTAATCCCAGCCTATCTGGCTTTGGTACAATGCATGATAATGGTTTTGTTAATTTTTGACATTTTTTAAAGCTTCTTTTTACAGTGCCATCAAAAGCTATGAGATTTCAGGAATCTACTGCACACGCCTTTTTTTCCCTGACTGAATTTGAGTACTGCAGTGTTTTAGAAAATTTGCAGCATGTCAATTCTTTCAGCGTTTCTACACTGTTATTTGCAGCATTTTTTAACACATAGAAAGCAATAAGAAAGTACAAAATCCTGCTAAAAACACAGCATAACATTTGTGCTGCATCTTACCAGTATTTTGGGGAATAAAAAAAACTTTATTAGCATATACTGCACTGTAATCAAATTACACTTACAATCCGTTGAAAACGTAAAAAAAAAAAACCAGCTATTATCTGCATTTTATGGACAGCATTTTTACTGCAAATGAGTGAAGGTTTTGGCTACAGATACAAATGCTGAAAAAAATGCCACGTGGGAATGTAGCCTAAAATGGAACTTTCAGACCCTTGTATCTGATAAGGCTGATATACTTACTTTGAAAATTTATGTCAGAATGGTTGTATAATTCTGGTGTCACGATACTAGTGGATACAACTGGACACCAGTGGCTAGGTCAAAGAGACTGCAGACACAATGGGTAGCGCAAGCAATATTGAATTTGTGATCTGAATGCAATATAGCATATAAGTCCAGATAAATGTTCAGTCAATCTGATAAACGGTAATAGCAGAGCTGATACTCTGCGACACAGCATGCAAAGTCACTGAGCAATGAGGCACAAGACACAGACTCTTGCAGGGCGGAGGAACACACTAGCTGGCTGGAGTTCTTACTTCACCGCAGGTGTAGTCAGGCAGAGGTTCCTGAAGTCAAGTGTTCAGCAATCACTCGGTCAGCAGGCAGGGATCCAGACGTGCAGGTTGGCAGAGGACTCCGCCGTTAAGAGAGGACCAACAGGGATAGTAAGTCCAGGCTTGGGACTGCAGAGGCACAAAGTCCAATACATAATACACAAGCAATGAATCAGAGCAGGTGCTGGCTTTATATACAGCTTTGGCAGGAAGCAAGATGGCCGACGTGGAAACATCAAGATCCATGTTAACTAAGGGCAAGTCTAAGGGCAAGAGAAACAGATTCCAGGACTAGATACTGACATCTGGTATGAAAAATAGCAGTTTATAAATCCAGCAAATATCAGGGAGAAACACTTTTTACACTTTTTAAAAGGATTATGCAGCCATTTAAAAGTAAGTATACTGGCTCCATCGGGTTTAAGAGATTTTTTAATAACAAATTCAGCTTATAATATATCATATAAAACTCAACTGACAGATACCCTTTAACTTCAGAAAGACAATCACAATCTCCGGGATAACAGAAAATATTGCTGTGTCTTAAAGGTTTTCTAATATACAGATACATCTCAGAAAATTAGAATATCATCAAAAACTTAATTTATTTCATTTCTTCAATATAAAAAGGTGAAACTCATATATTATATAGAGTCATTACAAACACTATTTCAAGTGTTTATTTCTGTTAATGTTGATGATTTTGGCTTACAGCCAATGAAAACCCAAAAGTCATTATCTCAGTAGATTAGAATACTTTATAACACCAGCTTGAAAAATGATTTTAAAATCTGTAATGTTGGCCTACTGAAATGTATGTTCAGTAAATGCATACAATACTTGGTCGGGGCTCCTTTGGTATCAATTACTGCATCAATGCTGCGTGGCATGGAGGCGATCAGCCTGTGGCACTGCTGAGGTGTTATGGAAGCCCAGGCTGCTTTGATAGCAGCCTTCAGCTCATCTGCATTGCTGGGTCTGGTGTCTCTCATCTTCCTCTTGACAATACCCCATAGATTCTCTATGGGGTTAAGGTCAGGCGAGTTTGCTGGCCAATCAAGCACAGTGATACTCTTGTTTGTAAACCAGGTATTGGTACTTTTGGCAGTGTGAACAGATGCCAAGTCCTGCTGGAGAATGAAATTTCCATCTCCAAAAAGCTTGTCGGCAGAGCCACAATCATCAACATAAACAGAAATAAACACGTGAAATACATCACTCTGTTTCTAATGACTCTATACAATATATGAGTTTCACTTTTTGTATTGAAGAACTGAAATAAATTGACTTTTTGATGATATTCTAATTTTTTGAGATGCACCTGTATAATCTCATGAACAAGGTGGACAGATCAGATAATAATAGAGCTAGATAGTCCTTTAGCAGACTCACTTTGTTACTAGCTGTCCATATATTATTCTCCATAGACAGAATCCAGGCATCCATACATTCAAATTTGCACTCTGGATTCATAGAGTAACCATGGGGGTTTTACATTTCCATAAGCTTTCAACCTTATTATCACCAATCTTAAAGGAAGCTATAACAATATCGGTTTACATAAAATAACACTGCACAATAAACGGATTGTTGGCTTTAATAGTTTACCTACTCAGATACCTCCTCTGTTATCCAGAAAGGGAAACCACTAAATAAAGCCATGCTTCTCAAAAATAGCCTATTGATTTCTCTGCAACACCAATTCAGGAGGAATAAAGTCTTCCTGCCTTCTTTCCCTGGACATAATGGCAGATCAGTGATCAGCTCCAATGACTGGCAACTCTGATATGAAATAGATTCTCTAAGCCATGCAGCCATTTTACAATGAGAAGATAACTTAATATTTTGAGAATATCCCTTAAGTTATCTCTTGCATCTTGAAGTCTCATAGACATGTATGGGGTGGAGGGCAAGCATGCACATCTACAGTATGCTCCATTCAAGACTAGGCTTTGCAAAGTCCAGTTCCTGAATTCCTGAGCCCAAATTCTGGGATCGTGGAGGATCCCAGGGTCAGACCCCAAGCTATTAGTAAGTTATGTGTAGAGGATAACCGAATAAAGGAATGAAATAAACCTTTAAGTAAAATTTTATTTTGGGTGACTCTTAAAATTGATGGAGCAAGAGAACATGAGATGAAACCTCTTGGAAATGGAAGCAGTTTGATAACATTACATAATATCTGAAAATGTAAAACAATTATCCGGGTTCTGTTGGATGTGTACATATGAGAAAATACACAACAGCCCTTCAAAATATTGGGGACTTGTATTTGAAAGAATTTGTATTTGCAAAGTTGTAGCATTCCAATCAGTAAGGCTGGTTCACAGTTCAGACCTATCCCATCTTACATTGTCTCTATTTAGTTTCCTTTGTGTATTGTCAGAATGTTATTATTTTACGCAGGAGGTGCTTTCAGGGTATTCATTGCAATATGCAATATATCATAAACATGATTGTTCAAATGGTAGTAGTTAGAGTTGAGCGAAACGGGTCGAAAAAATTCAAAAGTCGCCGACTTTTGGCAAAGTCGGGTTTCATGAAACGAAACCCGACCCTAGGATGAGGTCGGCCACGGGGTCGGCGACTTACGCGCCAAAGTCGCGTTTCAAAAGTTTGTTTTGCGCTCTTTTTCAGCCAATCAGGATCCACGGACACTGTGGGCAACGTGATGACATAGGCACGGGTCACCACCATCTTTCAGAAGGGCATGCAAGTGATTGGCTTGCTTTGGTGGGCGTCACAGGGGGTATAAAAGGGCGTGCACGCCGACCGCCATCTTACTTCTGCCGATCTTAGTATAGGGAGAGGTTGCTGCTGATTCTGTAGGGAGAGCGTTAGGCAGGGAAGAAGACAAAAACACTGCTTCTGCTGCTAGCGATTTGGCCTGCACAACACACCAGTCACTGTGTGTGCAGTGCAAGGGGAGGCTATATAGTGGTGTATCAGTGGTGTTGGTTGTTGGGCTGCCTTCTAAGGCTTCCTGACATTCCTGCATTGCTGTTTACCCACTGCTCCGCAAACTGCTTTTTTAAAAGCAATCCCAATTTTTTTTTTTGTCCTGCTGAGAAGAAAAAAAAACTGCTTCTGCTGCTAGCAATTTGGCCTGCACAACACACCAGTCACTGTGTGTGCAGTGCAAGGGGAGGCTATATAGTGGTGTATCAGTGGTGTTGGTTGTTGGGCTGCCTTCTAAGGCTTCCTGACATTCCTGCATTGCTGTTTACCCACTGCTCCGCAAACTGCTTTTTTAAAAGCAATCCAATCTCCCTTATCCTCTAGTCACTTTTGTCACAGCTGTGCCATCGAGCCTGGCTGTCACATAGCGCTCAGATATTCATTGGACCGCACACAATCCAAAAGTGTCCAGTGTCCAAAAGTGTGTGCAGAGATTCAAAATCTCCCTTATCCTCTAGTCACTTTTGTCACAGCTGTGCCATCGAGCCTGTCACATAGCGCTCAGATATCAGTGGGCCTCACACAATCCAAAAGTGTCCAGTGTCCACAAGTGTGTGCAGAAATTCAAAATCTCCCTTATCCTCTAGTCTCTTTTGTCACAGCTGTGCCATCGAGCCTGTCACATAGCGCTCAGATATCAGTGGGCCTCACACAATCCAAAAGTGTCCAGTGTCCAAAAGTGTGTGCAGAGATTCAAAATCTCCCTTATCCTCTAGTCACTTTTGTCACAGCTGTGCCATCGAGCCTGTGACATAGCACTCAGATATCAGTGGGCCTCACACAATCCAAAAGTGTCCAGTGTCCAAAAGTGTGTGCAGAAATTCAAAATCTCCCTTATCCTCTAGTCACTTTTGTCACAGCTGTGCCATCGAGCCAGTCACATAGCGCTCAGATATCAGTGGGCCTCACACAATCCAAAAGTGTCCAGTGTCCAAAAGTGTGTGCAGAGATTCAAAATCTCCCTTATCCTCTAGTCACTTTTGTCACAGCTGTGCCATCGAGCCTGTCACATAGCGCTCAGATATTCATTGGGCCTCACACAATCCAAAAGTGTCCAGTGTCCAAAGGTGTGTGCAGAGATTCAAAATCTCCCTTATCCTCTAGTCACTTTTGTCACAGCTGTGCCATCGAGCCTGTCACATAGCGCTCAGATATTCATTGGGCCTCACACAATCCAAAAGTGTCCAGTGTCCAAAAGTTTGTGCAGAGATTCAAAATCTCCCTTATCCTCTAGTCACTTTTGTCACAGCTGTGCCATCAAGCCTGTCACATAGCGCTCAGATATCAGTGGGCCTCACACAATCCAAAAGTGTCCACTGTCCACAAGTGTGTGCAGAAATTCAAAATCTCCCTTATCCTCTAGTCACTTTTGTCACAGCTGTGCCATCGAGCCTGTCACATAACGCTCAGATATCAGTGGGCCTCACACAATCCAAAAGTGTCCAGTGTCCAAAAGTGTGTGCAGAGATTCAAAATCTCCCTTATCCTCTAGTCACTTTTGTCACAGCTGTGCCAGCGAGCCTGTCACATAGCGCTCAGATATTCATTGGGCCTCACACAATCCAAAAGTGTCCAGTGTCCAAAAGTGTGTGCAGAGATTCAAAATCTCCCTTATCCTCTAGTCACTTTTGTCACAGCTGTGCCATCGAGCCTGTGACATAGCACTCAGATATCAGTGGGCCTCACACAATCCAAAAGTGTCCAGTGTCCAAAAGTGTGTGCAGAAATTCAAAATCTCCCCTGTCCTATAGACACCTTGTACCTTGTTTTACATTACTATATAGTTTGTTGGATTTTGTCTACATTTCTACCAAAAATGAGGAAGGCTGGTGGAAGAGGCCGTGGAATTGGGCGGGGGTTGGCAGCTGGTAATGATGGTGTTGGTGGTGGATCTGATGGTAGTGGCAAGAGCAAAATAGGACCGAATGCAGGAGGTGCTGACCCTGCGTCATCGTCTGGCTACATAAGGCCTCGAACGCTTAGTTTTCTAGGAGTTGGCAAACCGCTTTTAAAGCCAGAGCATCAGGAAAAAGTTTTGTCTTACATTGCTGACTCAGCCTCCAGCTCTATCGCCTCCTCTTCTTCAGTTGTAAAAAGTAAAAGCACTGAGTCGTCATTGGAGGCTCATGTTCATGAACCACACCTTTCCTTGTGTCCTTCACCCCAACCAAGATTGAAGGATGACGCAGGCCATACTACTGATTACTCCATGGAGCTGTTTTCACATACCATGCCTGGATTATCAAGTGAAATGGTGAATTACCCAGGCCAAGATGAATCTGACATGGAGTGCACTGATGCACAGCCGCTGATGGATGATTCTGCTGGTACATTCACTCAGAGCACTACATTGTCCTCGCAGTGTACAGAGCCAGATTCTGACCCTGATGAGACTCAGGTGCCCCTTCCCGCACACTATACCACCATACACGGTGACACAGAGGAAGGTGCACATGACATAGAAGAGGAGGTGATGGATGACCCAGTTGTTGACCCAGATTGGCATCCTTTGGGGGAAGAGGGTGCTGCTTCCAATAGCTCAGATGAGGAGCATCCACAGCAGACATCGACATCGCAACAGCTGTTATCTGGCAGGCCCGGAGCACTCCAAAGACAGGTTCCAAACATCAAAAGAGTTGCTGGACAGCTTGTCCAGAGGGTCAAAAGATCACAGCGTGCTAGGCCGCAAAATGTCTGCCAAAGTAAGAAGAGTGCAGTGTGGCACTTTTTTGACCAAAATCCTCATGATCAGGCCAAGGTTATCTGTAAGAAGTGCGCAAAGACCTTTAGCCAAGGGAAAAATCTGAAAAATTTGAATACCAGTTGCATGCTTAGACATTTAACCAGCATGCACTTGCAAGCGTGGACACAACACCAAACCTCAAGTGCCACATGTGCAACTGATCACAACGAAGGTAGTCAGCAACGCTACATTGTTTCCCCCACTGTAAGCCCACCGGTTAGCACAGCAGCAAATGTTGAGGTGTCGTTGCAAGACCACAGCAGTCAGGGAATCCCACTGTTATATCAACGAAAGACTGATTCTAGGCCATCAGAAAGAACACCAACTCCATCACCATCATCAACCCTCTCTCAGTCCGCCCTGTCCACCGCTACTTCCACCATATGCAGCTCTCAAGTCCAGCTCACCCTCCCAGACACTATGAGTAGGTCAAGAAAGTACTCAGTCTCTCATCCGCGTACACTGGGTTTGAACGCCCACATTGCCAAACTAATCTCATTTGAGATGATGCCCTTTCGGTTGGTGGAAAGCACAGCTGTCCGCGAACTCATGGCCTATGCAGTACCACGCTATGACCTACCCAGTCGCCACTTCTTCTCTCGCAAAGCCATCCCAGCCCTCCACCATCATGTGAAAGACCGCATTGTCCATGCACTCAAGCAGTCAGTGAGCGGAAAGGTGCACCTCACAACTGATGCATGGTCCAGTCGGCATGGCCAGGGCCGTTACGTGTCCATCACTGCGCACTGGGTTAATGTGGTGGATGCAGGGTCCACAGGGGACAGCGGTGGTGGGACAGTGCTGCCTAGCCCACGGTATAGGAAACAGTTGGCTGTAGGCGTTCGACCCTCCTCCTCCTCCTCCAGAAGTGAAAGCTCGTCCACAGAGCGCAGTCGTACGAGCACTCCATCTGCAGCTGCCACTGTTGCACACGATGTGTCCCCCTATCGAGCAGTTAGTGGAAAGCGTCAGCAGGCTGTGTTGCAGATGATGTGTTTGGGTGACAGACACACCGCCGAGGTGCTGGCCGAGTACTTGAAGCGACAAACTGAGTCATGGCTGGGCAGTGTACATCTTGAGGCAGGCAAGGTAGTTAGTGATAACGGGCGTAATTTTGTGGCAGCCATAGCCCTTTCAAAACTCAGCCACATACCTTGCTTGGCTCACACCTTGAACCTGGTGGTGCAGTGCTTCCTCAAAAATTATCCGGAGTTAACAGCCGTGCTCCAGAAGGTGCGAAGACTGTGCGCGCACATCCGCCGGTCGCCTGTACACTCCGTTCGTATGCAGAAGCTGCAGCGATTGCTCCACCTTCCCAACCACCGCCTCATTATCGACATTGCAACAAGGTGGAACTCCACCCTGCACATGGTGGAGCGGCTGTGCGAGCAGAGGCAGGCCATAATGCATTTGTGGGAGGATACACGGCCAGGCACTTTGAGAGCAGACATGGAGTTGACAGGTGTGCAGTGGTCGAAGCTGAAAGACCTTTGTAAAGTCCTTCAGTGTTTTGAGGAATGCACACGGCTGGTAAGCGCAGACAACGCCATCCTAAGCATGAGCATCCCACTTATGCGTCTGCTCATGCAAACTTTGACGCACCTTAAGGAGCAGGCGTCTGCAGCCAATGTTGATGAGGAGGAAGAGGAGGAGGGAATCCTTGATGACATTCAGCCATTGTCTGCTCAGGGACCTCTCCTGGACGAGGTGGAGGAAGAAGAGGAGGAGGAGGAGGATGATGGGGATGATTACTTAGGGGAGGAGGATGCATCTCGTGGGGCAAGTGAAAATGTTGGCGTGGCAAGGTCTGGTACAGGGTTTGTGCGTGACTGGAGGGATGTGGATTTGCCAGAAAGTGCTCCTCCAACCAGCACTCGCAGTGCATCATTGACACCGGGAACATTGGCCCACATGTCAGATTATGCCTTGCGGATCCTAAAAAGGGACCCCCGCATTGCCAAAATGATGAACGATGACGACTACTGGTTGGCCAGCATCCTGGATCCACGCTATAAAGGCAAATTACAAAACATCATACCACAGGAGAACCTTGACCTAATATTGGCTAATAAACAAGCAACTCTGGTAAATCAGTTGCTTGAGGCATTCCCAGCACACAGCAGCGGTGATGGTTCTCACACGAGCCGTACGGGCCGGGGGCAGCTTGGCAGAGGTGTTCGTGGTGCACACAGCAGAAGTGGCGTTGGAGACAGGGGTTTCATGACAATGTTGTGGACTGATTTTTCAAATACCGCTCACACAACTGGTAATACTGCATCGATGGAAAGTGACAGGAGACAGCAGTTGTCAACTATGGTTACAAACTACTTTTCCTCCCATATCGATGTTCTCCCACACAGGTCATTCCCCTTTGACTATTGGGCCGCTAAACTGGACACCTGGCCTGAATTGGCACCATATGCCTTACAGGAGGAAAGAGTCTTCAGTGCAGCTGGATCAATCCTGACAGAAAAAAGGACCCGTCTGTCAACCCAAAATGTGGATGATCTAACCTTCATTAAAATGAACCACGCATGGGTTTCCAAGGATTTTGTCCCACCTTCCCCTGATGACACATAGGGTGACAGAAAAATGGCTTGCTTTGGTCCACCTCTTCCTGGTACTTCACCTATTTCGCCTTTTGCATCAGCTGAATGTCCAAAATCAACATATGCCACTTTCTAAAACTCCCTAACTGTGCTGCCTCCCCCCCCATGGCCGGGGTCACCACCTAGCGCACGACACGGTGCGAGTGCCGTTGCCCTGGACAGGTGGGTAGGCCGACTCTTGGGCGCGGGCACTGGCACAGGGTCCCTCATAGTGCAATCAAGTGTCTCTGACGGTGGTGGTGCACACCCGCCGTCAGACACACCGCTGTACTATGAGGGGCCCAGTGCCAGTACCGACGCCCACGAGTGGGCCCCCTTTGCTTGGGCAGGGCCCCAGCATTTGCAATCTTTACCTCTCCCTGCTCCTCCGCTGTGTAATCTGGGCCGTCAAATCCATACTGTGCCTGACACCGTCTGAGCCTGCCTCCTGAGACATATATTTTGAATGTGTACGCTATCCATACATGTTATCCAGGGATACGGTACCCTTTCTAACCTTTGTGCAATCACGTGCAATCCATACTGGGCCTAACACCATCTGAGCCTGCCTCCTGAGACATATATTTTGAATGTGTACGCTATCCATACATGTTATCCAGGGATACGGTACCCTTTCTAACCTTTGTGCAATCACGTGCAATCCATACTGGGCCTAACACCGTCTGAGCCTGCCTCATGCTGTATAGACATATATTTTGAATGTGTACGCTATCCATACATGTTATCCAGGGATACGGTACCCTTTCTAACCTTTGTGCAATCACGTGCAATCCATACTGGGCCTAACACCGTCTGAGCCTGCCTCCTGAGACATATATTTTGAATGTGTACGCTATCCATACATGTTATCCAGGGATACGGTACCCTTTCTAACCTTTGTGCAATCACGTGCAATCCATACTGGGCCTAACACCGTCTGAGCCTGCCTCATGCTGTATAGACATATATTTTGAATGTGTACGCTATCCATACATGTTATCCAGGGATACGGTACCCTTTCTAACCTTTGTGCAATCACGTGCAATCCATACTGGGCCTAACACCGTCTGAGCCTGCCTCCTGAGACATATATTTTGAATGTGTACGCTATCCATACATGTTATCCAGGGATACGGTACCCTTTCTAACCTTTGTGCAATCACGTGCAATCCATACTGGGCCTAACACCGTCTGAGCCTGCCTCCTGAGACATATATTTTGAATGTGTACGCTATCCATACATGTTATCCAGGGATACGGTACCCTTTCTAACCTTTGTGCAATCACGTGCAATCCATACTGGGCCTAACACCGTCTGAGCCTGCCTCATGCTGTATAGACATATATTTTGAATGTGTACGCTATTCATACATGTTATCCAGGGATACGGTACCCTTTCTAACCTTTGTGCAATCACGTGCAATCCATACTGGGCCTAACACCGTCTGAGCCTGCCTCCTGAGACATATATTTTGAATGTGTACGCTATCCATACATGTTATCCAGGGATACGGTACCCTTTCTAAACTTTGTGCAATCACGTGCAATCCATACTGGGCCTAACACCGTCTGAGCCTGCCTCATGCTGTATAGACATATATTTTGAATGTGTACGCTATCCATACATGTTATCCAGGGATACGGTACCCTTTCTAACCTTTGTGCAATCACGTGCAATCCATACTGGGCCTAACACCGTCTGAGCCAGCCTCATGCTGTATAGACATATATTTTGAATGTGTAAGCTATCCATACATGTTATCCAGGGATACGGTACCCTTTCTAACCTTTGTGCAATCACGTGCAATCCATACTGGGCCTAACACCGTCTGAGCCTGCCTCCTGAGACATATATTTTGAATGTGTACGCTATCCATACATGTTATCCAGGGATACGGTACCCTTTCTAACCTTTGTGCAATCACGTGCAATCCATACTGGGCCTAACACCGTCTGAGCCTGCCTCCTGAGACATATATTTTGAATGTGTACGCTATCCATACATGTTATCCAGGGATACGGTACCCTTTCTAACCTTTGTGCAATCACGTGCAATCCATATTGGGCCTAACACCGTCTGAGCCTGCCTCCTGAGACATATATTTTGAATGTGTACGCTATCCATACATGTTATCCAGGGATACGGTACCCTTTCTAACCTTTGTGCAATCACGTGCAATCCATACTGGGCCTAACACCGTCTGAGCCTGCCTCATGCTGTATAGACATATATTTTGAATGTGTACGCTATCCATACATGTTATCCAGGGATACGGTACCCTTTCTAACCTTTGTGCAATCACGTGCAATCCATACTGGGCCTAACACCGTCTGAGCCTGCCTCATGCTGTATAGACATATATTTTGAATGTGTACGCTATCCATACATGTTATCCAGGGATACGGTACCCTTTCTAACCTTTGTGCAATCACGTGCAATCCATACTGGGCCTAACACCGTCTGAGCCTGCCTCATGCTGTATAGACATATATTTTGAATGTGTACGCTATCCATACATGTTATCCAGGGATACGGTACCCTTTCTAACCTTTGTGCAATCACGTGCAATCCATACTGGGCCTAACACCGTCTGAGCCTGCCTCCTGAGACATATATTTTGAATGTGTACGCTATCCATACATGTTATCCAGGGATACGGTACCCTTTCTAACCTTTGTGCAATCACGTGCAATCCATACTGGGCCTAACACCGTCTGAGCCTGCCTCCTGAGACATATATTTTGAATGTGTACGCTATCCATACATGTTATCCAGGGATACGGTACCCTTTCTAACCTTTGTGCAATCACGTGCAATCCATACTGGGCCTAACACCGTCTGAGCCTGCCTCATGCTGTATAGACATATATTTTGAATGTGTACGCTATCCATACATGTTATCCAGGGATACGGTACCCTTTCTAACCATTGTGCAATCACGTGCAATCCATACTGGGCCTAACACCGTCTGAGCCTGCCTCATGCTGTATAGACATATATTTTGAATGTGTACGCTATCCATACATGTTATCCAGGGATACGGTACCCTTTCTAACCTTTGTGCAATCACGTGCAATCCATATTGGGCCTAACACCGTCTGAGCCTGCCTCCTGAGACATATATTTTGAATGTGTACGCTATCCATACATGTTATCCAGGGATACGGTACCCTTTCTAACCTTTGTGCAATCACGTACAATCCATACTGGGCCTAACACCGTCTGAGCCTGCCTCCTGAGACATATATTTTGAATGTGTACGCTATCCATACATGTTATCCAGGGATACGGTACCCTTTCTAACCTTTGTGCAATCACGTGCAATCCATACTGGGCCTAACACCGTCTGAGCCTGCCTCATGCTGTATAGACATATATTTTGAATGTGTACGCTATCCATACATGTTATCCAGGGATACGGTACCCTTTCTAACCTTTGTGCAATCACGTGCAATCCATACTGGGCCTAACACCGTCTGAGCCTGCCTCCTGAGACATATATTTTGAATGTGTACGCTATCCATACATGTTATCCAGGGATACGGTACCCTTTCTAACCTTTGTGCAATCACGTGCAATCCATACTGGGCCTAACACCGTCTGAGCCTGCCTCCTGAGACATATATTTTGAATGTGTACGCTATCCATACATGTTATCTGGGGATACGGTACCCTTTCTCACCTTTGTGCAATCACGTGTAATCCATACTGGGCGTGAGAACGGCTGGCGAGCTGTTAAGCAAGCTACAGCACCTGTCCAGACAAGTACAGGGATTCCCTAGCGAGGAGACTTACTTGATTGTTTTCAATGTTGGGACAGCAATTTTTAGGGAGCACTATACTCTGGAGAATGATAGATGGGGCCCACCATACACTGGAACATTCCAAAGGTGGACATCAGACACTGGAGCAGCATTTACAGGGCCCATTATACACTAGAGCATTAGAAATGGGGCCCATTATGTTTCGAGCATTATTTGGGCCCATAAGACAGTGGAGCTTCATCCATGGGGACCAACATATACTGTAGCATTATGTGGAGCCCATCATATACTGTTTCAAACATTATATGGGACCAATGATTCTGTATGGAGAAATAGATGGGCCTCGTCATGAGATGTAAAAAGTGAGGTATTTTTCATTGTACTATACCGCTATTTCTCTGCCGTATCGGAGCATGATGAGTTGTGGTATGTGTTAAAGGGGCGCTCTTTCGCCCAGGGCACATGAAAACCTGCAGCCAGCCCTCCCCCCCCACAACTTTAGCCAAATAACCCCCATTTTTCAGTGCGTAACTTGTATTATGAAGTTAATTAAGGTTGACAAGCTTAAGAAAGAAGAATTGATGCTTTTGGCATTCAAATGGCCACTGTAGGTGTGTTTCCTGTCCTCCTCTCACTGCCGACTTTTATTCCCCATTGACTTACATTGGGTTTCGTGTTTCGGGACGACCCCGACTTTTCCCTATAATCGGACAATCTTGCTCGACCCGACTTTTGGAAAAGTCGGGTTTCACGAAACGAAACGCGACCCTAAAAAACCAAAAGTCGCTCAACTCTAGTAGTAGTTACTGTATCTTCTGTTCCAGAACAGCGCATCTGGGTAATATGCAGTAAAGACTGGACCTAGCCTGATGAATGCACTGGAGCATAAGACCAGCCATTTTTCATATAATTGGCTTATACTGTATATAAGGATATTTATTTTCATGTATTTTCTGTAATTAGCCATATATTTTCACATGTTAATGGAATAGTGGTAAGAAGATAAGGGAAATAGATATATAATTGAAGGTAATGGAAGTAGAGATTCTGTAATTCACAGTATGCCTGTGGATCGTCCGCCAGGGCCGTGGGGTACTCGGTATCGGACCAGTTCTTAAAGGGGATGTGTCACAGTGGCAGTGACCCAGTCAGTGGCCCTGGGCGTCCAATTAAAGGGGGTATTTACAAGGGATAAGAGTTTGTAATAAAGTTTATAAAGTAGTTTATAATAAAGTGTTCGTGATGCCACCTGTGGTTTCTGGTCAGAGGTGACCAGTGCTGCGGTGCAGATCCTCTGGGACTGGTGGTGATACAGCAGAGTTGGAATAGCTCCCCACAGGTGAAACTGAGTCCCAGGGCAGAGGTAATAATAATATAATAATAAATTTTATTTTTATAGCGCCGACATATTCCACAGCACTTTACATTTCAGAGGGGATTTGTACAGACAATAGACATTACAGCATAACAATAATCACATAGATTATAACAAATACCAAGAGGAATGAGGGCCCTGCTCGCAAGCTTACAGTCTATGAGGAAAGAGGTAGACACGAAAGGTGGGTGGTAACAGTTGCCCTGATTGTATGGACCAGCCATAATGTTAAGTGTGTAACAGTACAAACACAGAGGGCTAATGGATGCATAAAGCATGTGGGAACATGATGCGGGAAATCTGGTTATGGTAAAACTTTTGGTTGTGCCACACAGGGATAGATTGGGTTAATGTGTTGAGGCGATAGGCCAGTCTGAATAAATGCATTTTCAGGGCACGCTTAAAATTGTGGGGATTGGGGACTAATCGTATTGACCTGGGAAGTGCATTCCAAAGAATTGGCACGGCACATGTAAAGTCTTGGAGACAGGTGGGAGGTTCTGACTATTGAGGATGCTAACCTCAGGTCATCAGCAGAACGGAGGGCGCGGGTAGGGTGGCTTACTGAAACAAGGGAGGAGATGTAGGGTGGTACTGAGCCATGGAGGGCTTTGTGGGTGAGGGTAATAAGTTTATACTGAATTCTGGAGTGGATGGGTAGCCAGTGTAATGACTGGCACAAGGTAGAGGCATCGGTGTAACGATTGGTGAGGAATATGATCCTGGCTGCAGCATTCAAGACAGATTGGAGAGGGGAGAGTTTGGTAAGAGGGAGACCGATTAGAAGAGAGTTACAATAGTCGAGATGAGAATGAATAAGAGAAACAGTAAGAGTTTTTGCAGAGTCAAAAGTAAGAAAAGGTCGAATTCTAGAAATGTTTTTGAGGTGCAGATGACAAGAGCGAGCCAGTGATCGAATGTGGGGGGCAAACGAAAGCTCGGAATCAAGTATGACCCCTGTTGCTGGGGAGTAATAGTGGAACCACACACAGAAATGGCAATGTCGGGTATAGGTACATTAGTAGAGGGAGGAAACACCAGGAGTTCAGTCTTTGACAGGTTCAGTTTCAGATATAGTGAGGACATGATGTTAGACACAGCGTTTAGACAATCGCTGGTGTTTTCTAGAAAGGCTGGCGTGATGTCAGGAGAAGAAGCGTATAATTGGGTGTCATCAGCATAGAGATGGTACTGGAAACCAAATCTACTGATTGTTTGACCAATAGGGGCAGTGTACAAGGAGAAGAGGAGGTAATATGTGGAAGATCGTAGTGATGTAGTATTTGGCAAGGGATGTAGCAGTGCTGAGTCGGCGTCGCAGGAAGAATTCAGAGGACACAGCTTGGTGCAGTTCCAAAGCTTTACTCACTGTTCTGATGCGCATATGCCTGCTTGGCGCTGCATCCTCCTGGTGAGGGGTCCAGCAAACTCCCAGGTAGATCGGGATACACCTTTTGAGGACTCTTTTTCAATGTGTACCTTTCATGGTTGTCTTACTGTGTTGGTTTCTCGCCTCTCCTACCCAACACCTCACAGTCAGTGTCCCAGGCCAGCAGCCATGGACCTTGTCAGGTAACGTCTTCTCTGCATTCCCTTGCTCCTCTATGGCTGCCTTTCCAGCAAAGATAACTTTGACTCATGACCAAAGCACCTACAGATGCCTCTGCCTCCAGCTTTCCAGCTGAGTCTGATGATTATTCCACTGGACTCGGGGGGCCGGTACCCCACTGCGAACTGGTCTCTCTACTACTGGATTGGGCCCTACGAGTGGCATCCACTCATCCTGTGCCCCTAAGACCCCTTCTGCTCCCCTCCAGGAGCTTCTTTCTGTCTGTTTCCTTCAACTTTCCAGGGAGCTGCTTGTCAGGACATCTGCTCCCTTTCACTCCCTCCTGATGTTCTGCTCTGTCTGTAGCTCCTTCTGACAGGGAGCTGCCTCACAGCACCTCTGTTGACTTTCACTTTCTCCTCATGTCTGACTCACTCTGCACTGTCTTTCCTGCTTTCCTCCTGATACACTCCACCCACCTGCCAACACCCTTTCCTACCCAGCAGGAGCTAGAGTTCTGGGTGGTTCTCCCTCCTTACCTGAGAATGGGGTACCACACCTCTCGGTGAGGTGCAGTACCTCTTTGGTGACTGAACCCTCAGGGGCACCACACCTGCACAAATCTGGATCTTATCTACAATTTGGCAGTTTTAGTTTTTAAGATCGATGGTTTAGACATCCTTGTGTGCGTCAGTCAAATAAGACATGTGATGCACGTATTGCCTTTAATTTGCACCTTGGGCCTTGTGAGATGCATCTCACTAGGTGGGACAGTTACATAATGGTTTTAAGATTATGACTTATTGATGTATTAAAAAATCTAATATGATTACATATATTAATCTAAGACATAACTTAAATTCCCTGAATCACAATGAATAATCTGTAACCGGGTTCCCACAAACCATTATAATTCTGTTGCATTCTTATATGACAGAGGGTCCTTTGGGCGCCACTGATAGCGCTGCATTCTCTGCTCTGCATCAAGTTAGACCAACTGTCTAATGTGTATGGGACTTCTCGACTTTCCCTTGATAGAAGATGCATGGTCACAGAAGGATCCGACACATCCGAACCTCGACCCTTTTGTTCACTTAGACTACCTTCACATGTAACTGTTTCCAGTGGCATCCGTTTACACATGTACCAGAGACATATATCCACAGATATCATTACAACCTTTGGTGCTGTTCACATGTCCGTGTAAACCACACTTAGACAAGTCAGTTTTTTTCCCGGCAGCACTGATGACAAGCCTATGGGCACATATAAATCATGTACAGCACATGAATATCAAAGTATAATAGAAGCTTTGGAATTAATTTTTCTTAAACCATTTTGGAAAAAACGGATGCAACACCGATAGCTGAGGACACACAGATGGCACACTAATCCAAAACAGAGATGGCATACTGATCCAAAACACAAATGGCACACTGATAAAAAACCACAGATGGCACATTGATCCAAAACACAGATGGCACACTGATCCAAAACACAGATGGCACACTGATCCAAAACACAGATGGCACACTGATCCAAAACACAGATGGCACACTGATCCAAAACACAGATGGCACACTGATCCAAAATACAGATGGCACACTGATCCAAAACACTGATGGCACACTGATCCAAAACACAGATGGCACACTGATCCAAAACACAGAAGGCACACTGATCCAAAACACAGAAGGCACACTGATCCAAAACACAGAAGGCACACTGATCCAAAACACAGATGGTACACTGATCCAAAACACAGATGGTACACTGATCCAAAACACTGATGACACACTGATCCAAAACAGAGATGGCACACTGATCCAAAACAGAGATGGCACACTGATCCAAAACACAGATGGCACACTGATCCAAAACACAGATGGCACACTGATCCAAAACAGAGATGGCACACTGATCCAAAACAGAGATGGCACACTGATCCAAAACAGAGATGGCACACTGATCCAAAACACAGATGGCACACTGATCCAAAACAGAGATGGCACACTGATCCAAAACAGAGATGGCACACTGATCCAAAACAGAGATGGCACACTGATCCAAAACACAGATGGCACACTGATCCAAAACACAGATGGCACACTGATCCAAAACAGAGATGGCACACTGATCCAAAACAGAGATGGCACACTGATCCAAAACACAGATGGCACACTGATCCAAAACAGAGATGGCACACTGATCCAAAACAGAGATGACACACTGATCCAAAACACTGATGACACACTGATCCAAAACAGAGATGGCACATTGATCCAAAACAGAGATGGCACACTGATCCAAAACAGAGATGGCACAATGATCCAAAACACAGATGGCACACTGATCCAAAACACAGATGGCACACTGATCCAAAAACACAGAAGGCACAATGACTCAAAACACAGAAGGCACAATGATTCAAAACATTGATGGCACCCTGATCCAAAACACAGATGGAACGGCACACTGATCCAAAACACAGATGGCACACTGATCCAAAACACAGATGGCACACTGATCCAAAACAGAGATGGCACACTGATCCAAAACAGAGATGGCACACTGATCCAAAACAGAGATGGCACACTGATCCAAAACAGAGATGGCACACTGATCCAAAACAGAGATGGCACAATGATCCAAAACACAGATGGCACACTGATACAAAACACAGATAGCAAGCTAATCCAAAACACAGATGGCACACTGATTCAAAACACAGATGGCACACTGATCCAAAACACAGATGGCAAGCTAATCCAAAACACAGATGGCACACTGATTCAAAACACAGATGGCAAACTGATCCAAAACACAGATGGCACACTGATCCAAAACACAGATGGCACACTAATCCAAAACACAGATGGCATACTGATCCAAAACACAGATGGCAAGCTAATCCAAAACACAGATGGCACACTGATCCAAAACACTGATGACACACTGATCAGAAACACTAATGGCTCCCAGATCCAAAATACAGATGGCACACTGATCCAAAACAAAGATGACACCTTGATCCAAAACACTGATAACACACTGATCCAAAACGCTGATGAAACACTGATTCATAACACTGATGGCACACTGATCCAAAACACTGATGGAACACTAATCCAAAACACTGATGGCACACTGATCCGAAACACTGATGGCACACTGATCCAAAACATGAATGGCACAATGATCAAAAACACTGATGACACTGGCGCCGGTTTTTCCGGTATTATACGGACATGGGAAGGGGCCTAAGAAATAAGTAATATTCAAGCAAAAAAGGAAGCACACTGTAGCGCCATAACATGCAAATATGAAAAATGAAAAATGAATTGCATCACTGCATTAGAAATATGAAAAATTGAGAAAGTTTAAAGCATAAATTGGCCAAGTTATGTGTACCAGGAAGCCACGTTAAGGCATTTCTCGTTTTCCAGGTCCCTGTCTATGCCAATCCTCACTAAGACTGAAGTCTCCATCTGATTGGGAACCTATGAAAAATCCTCTGTTTAGACTGAAGTCTATATCTCTGTGGAGGGGAAGTGGCCCTGCTTTGATTAAAAACACCAGCGGCTAACAGGTGGAGTGCTCAGTCAGAAAGTAAATGAATACAAACTTCAAAAACTGACCGTCACATCCAAGCATAGTGTGAACAGGTGCTTAACCTAGAGTCACCAACTCATATACATTCAAGCAAAAAAGGAAGCACACTGTAGCGCCATAACATGCAAATATTAAAAATGAAAAATGAATTGCATTACTGCATTAGAAATATGAAAAATTGAGAAAGTTAATGCATAAAATGGCCAAGTTATGTGTAACTGGAAGCCACGTTAAGGCATTTCTCATTTTCCAGGTCCCTGTCTATGCCAATCCTCACTAAGACTGAAGTCTCCATCTGAATTGGAACTTATGAAAAATCCTCTGTTTAGATGGAGACTTCAGTCTTAGTGAGGATTTATGTGTTAAACTTTCTCAATTTTTCATATTTCTAATGAGTTGGTGACTCTAGGTTAAGCACCTGTTCACACTATGCTTGGATGTGACGGTCAGTTTTTGATATTTGTATTCATTTACTTCCTGACTGAGCACTCCACCTGTTAGCCGCAGGCATTTTTAATCAAAGCAGGGCCACTTCCCCTCCACAGAGATATAGACTTCAGTCTAAACAGAGGATTTTTCATAGGTTCCCATTCTGATGGAGACTTCAGTCTAAGTGACGATTGGCATAGACAGGGACATGGAAAACGAGAAATGCCTTAACGTGGCTTCCAGGTACACATAACTTGGCCATTTTATGCATTAAACTTTCTCAATTTTTCATATTTCTAATGCAGTAATGCAATTCATTTTTCATTTTTCATATTTGCATGTTATGGCGCTACAGTGTGCTTCCTTTTTTGCTTGAATGTATATGAGTTGGTGACTCTAGGTTAAGCACCTGTTCACACTATGCTTGGATGTGACGGTCAGTTTTTGAAATTTGCAAGATATAAGTAACTGACAGAAATATTTGGCAGCAGCTGTCTAAGAGGGAACACAAGAGCATTTGGCCTGGTGAGTGATCCTGTGTGGGAGAGTCAGGGGGATATCTGTTGGATGTGCAATCAGCCAAGCCATAGTTTGGCTGACAGATATCATATGTGTAAGGTTTTAATTTTCCATCAGATAAAAGTCAGTGAAAATATATTACAAAAACTCTACTAGAGACAAAAATAAAGTATTAATAATACTAGACACTTAGCTTGTAATGCTACATTTAAAAAAGTGAATATAATTGTAATGAAATAAAGATATTTTATTACTGTTGACCAATGGCTTAATTTGAGCGTGAAGTATATTCATGAAGAACTCCCAGTATGTAGTTGTTGCCAATGATGCCAATATTAATTTAGATACTGATTGACAATGCTGCCAGTTACTATCAAGTTGTTTTGTTACCTGAAGTTGTCAGCGTCAGTTCAATATCAGATGGGTCCCCAGGGGCTCCCCCCTTCTATTTATTTCATGTACCTATACAGAGTTTCATCTCACCACAAGCTCAACACACTTCTGCTACTCCTGAAAACACAAGCTGAATTATTAAATATAAGCACACAATCAGATGTCACAGGCCAGGGGACTGCAGGGAGAGCAGCTAATCTTTCCTTCCTATTTCTCCCTGCGTTCCTCCACCTCTTGAATTCATGGTGTAGGATTATGGGAGATGCTCTCTTTATCTAGGTTGCAAACAGGACACGCAAGGAATATTTGCACCCCCAAATTGGAGAGATTAGGACATATTTGTCGAGGATTGGGGAGTTTTATCGCGTGTGACAGCAGCTGCTGGTTAATATTCATGAGCTGGATAAGTGGGGAAGAGCAGGCCTGACAGGTTTGTATGGGGGGGAGTAAAACTGTATCAGGCAAATTAACCAGAAGAATACTGACATAGGGAAGGAGAAGGGAGAAAAGCAGAAGAGAGGTCTGTGATGCAGAAAGATGGAGCAAGTAAAAGAAAAAGAGGAAACAATAGATAAGCAGCGGACAATAGACATCACTATGAGAATTTACTAATAAATTCTCACCAGACTTTACAATTAGGTAATAGATGAAAAAAGAAGCATGATGGAGGATGTGAACTGATGCAGATTCTAGCGCTGGAATATTCCAATGTGGTTGTGCTGGGCTAATTCACTAATCATGGGTTTTGGTTGTAAATGTACGTTGAAATCTGTTGACAATTGACTTGTATTTGACAGCACTGTGATGTGTCATAAATAATAATTCACAAGGAGCGCCATCAAGCATCCTAGATGTGGTGGATTTTCTGCAGCTGATCAAGCAAGTATGAAATTGGTCAAATCGTTCTGGGTAATCATCTTGTTTATGAGACATTCAGTCATTTTTGGACAATTATGCTGCGATCAAAACTTATCATATCATTTTTAAGATAAATCATTTCTATGGCCAATGTAAATTGCATTAGTAAGCTAAAAGCTACATACTGATTGGTCATTATTCTTCAGTGTAAATATGTGGTTCAGTGAAAGCGAGTACCAATAAGAAATAGCACAGGACAAGGTATTAAAAAAATATTGAAAAAATCTTCATTATTACATTTTTTTTTAAAATAATTAATGCAATTTAAAAAAAAAATGCAGCGATAATAAGGATTATTTTATTTTTTATTAACACCTTGTCATGCACTATTGTTAGTCTTTCTCTTTGTGGTCCTATAGTGGATAGTACACTTATGGCCGTCTTCAAACATTCTAATATTTTCGGTACTGAAAAAACTGTCCGTGTGTACATGTATGTCATCTGCGTGGCATCCGTGTGCACCATCCATGTGATTAGTACTGGAATAGAATGCAGAAGAGAAATGACAGATGTTTAGGTGTTAAGCTCCCGTCACACACAGCGAGATCGCTAGCGAGATCGCTGCTGAGTCACAAGTTTTGTGACGCAACAGCGATCTCACCAGCGATCTCGCTGTGTGTGACAGGTATCAGCGACCGGCCCCCTCGCCGGGTATCGCTGATCGTTCTGGAAAGCCCTGGACTTTTTTTGATCGTTGGTCTCCGGCTGGCCAGCACACATCGCTGCGTGTGGAAGGCGGGAGACCAGCGATCTGCGAGCTGGAGCTGGTATCCAAGGTAAACCGCGGGTTTCTAAGCGCCACGTGGTTGCTTAGAAACCCACTGTGTACCTTAGATACCAGCATGCTGGTGCTGGGAGCTGATATCCAAGGTAAACCGCGGGTTTCTAAGCACCGTGCGGTGCTTAGAAACCCACTGTTTACCTTGGATGCCAGTTCCCTGCACCAGCACGCTGGTATCTAAGGTACACAGCGGGTAACTAAGCAACATGCGTGCTTGTTACCCGCGTCATCGCTGTACTGATCACTCCTGAGATCTGCCTGTTTGGCAGCTCACCAGCGATCAGGTAACAACACACCAGCGATCCTGACAAGGTCATATCGCTGTCGGGATCGCTGGTGCATCGCTATGTGTGACGGGGGCCTTAGATGTGTAGGTAAGTGAGCCGACTGGGGGGTGATCCCTTTCTTTGCTGCGAACAGACATGAGACAGAGTCCAAGTTGCGTCCAACAGGTCCTCTTTATTGGTCGTACTCTCACGACCCGCAGCACCACACAGCAGCTGCACAACAAACTCCGCAGCACCACACAGGCCCGGGTACCTTCACTTGCCTCCTCTCCTCTATGACGTCCCTCACAGCTCTTTCACTGTGACTGCCCTAGGCCTACCACCACAGCGCTTCGCCTGCCCGAGTCCGTCTGTCTTGTGGTACCCCCAGGCTCTCTTTCTGTCTGCGACTTCTGTCAGGGTCACCCCCCTGACCGTCTTCCTCAACAGTCCTTCCTGGAGCTTTTCCTGTCTCTTCCTTTAGTCTTCTCTTCTGAGCTCCCCTCTCTGGACAGACTGTTCTGGAACTCTCTCTCCCTTCTTATATCCCCTGTCTCACTGGGAATTCCCCTCTAGAGTTCCTGTAACCCCGCCCCCCATGACTATGCAATTTTGTAGCCATAAGCTGATATTAAGCCCTGCTCTCAATGCTCCCTGCTCCCATCTTGTGGCCAAACTGCAGTACTACACCCATCTTTCCTTTCTCCAGCTGTCTCCCATCTATAAATGCTACAGTCCTCCAAAAGCACACTACACCTTTACCTTCCCACTGCAGACAGGTCCGTACGTCAGTCCACCTCCCCTACACTCCCCCTTCCTTTGACCATTGTCATCCTCGACAATCTCATTTCTCTTTTCTTTGTCGTTCTGAAGCTTCCCCACCTTCTCTTGTTATACCGGTTGTTGAGCCAGGCCCGCGATACGCGGGGGCTGAACCAAACCGGGAGCACCATGCTCCGAGTAGCTTACGGCTACCCGCCAGTGCGTACGCCACTATGACAATTCCATCTGGTTGGGCTAGGACCACTCGGACTTCTCTACGGGTGCATTCCTCCCACTTCTCTCCCATTCTGCAACATTCTATAATTTGGGGAGCATATGCATCCCTGCCACAACAGGAGCGGGCATATTCTACCCATTTTGGGGACGTCGAACTGTCCCCAGGATGTGCAACAGCACACAACAGTCCCGGCAGTCCTTTGATAAAGATACTCCGGGCCACCTCCTGGCAGCCGATGTTTCGCCAATCAGCAGAGAACTCCACAGCCGTGAAGTCCCCGGGATGCTCAAACTGTTCTGGGTCCTGAGTGTCCCTGGTGCTCGAGACCCAGGAGTCCTTGCCTCTTTTTATGGGGGCGCACACCCCTCAGGGTAGGCGATGACCGCCACTGCATAGTAACCGCGGGGGCAGTATTCCTTGTAGTAGGAGACCAGGTCTCCCTCCCGCAGAGCCCGCCCGTGTTTAATGGAAGCCACATTCAGATATATTTTGTGGCCGGTTGCGAGGTCCTGAATAAAGCCATAGCCCTTGGCCGGGTTGGTGTGCACAAGCTGCCCAATAGACCGGGGGACGGTCATGGCTGCTTCCCCCTTGGCATGCAGCAGTTCCCAGACCTCCCGCTCTTTGGCCTTATTCTGTTCAATGACCTCCGCAACCCAGGTGGAGGGTCCGGTGTAGGCCTCGTGGCCTGGCAGGTGGGCCGCAGCCAAAGCCAGGAGCGGGGCAGGGGTGGCTGCAAGAGCCAGCGGGCCAGCCATAGCTGGGGCCAGACGTGGGGTAGGGGCAGCCACGGGTACCTTCGGATAGGCCGCAACCGGAACCATGAGTGGGGCAGAGGCGACCGCAGGCTCCGGCGGGCAGGCCGGAACCGGAGTCGCGGACGGGACAGAGGCGGCCACAGGCATCGGCGGGTAGGCCGCGGATGCCGGTGAGTAGGCTGCGGTGTTCTGGGGCGGGGCCGAAGTGGAGGCAGGCCCCGGTGGATAGGCCACCGCCAGAAGATGGAGCGCGGCAGGGGTGGCCATGGGTCGGTACCGCACCGGCGACACGGGACGAGGTGCCACCTGGCAGGATGGCTCGGGGTCGTTGGCGGAGGCGTCGTTCGGCCCGGCGGAGGCCGCAAAACCCTCAGGAGCCAGGGTCGCTGGAGAGCAGGAGGCCGTGCGGGGAGGCCGAGTGGTGGGTGCTGCCTGAGGTGCCGCCGGCTGGGCCAGGGGAACACTCACCTTCCCCGGCACCGCGGCTCCTGACAGGCCATCCTGCAGCTCCTCCCACAGCCGATGTTCTTCACCCTGCCATCTGGCAGGGCCAGCCTCCAGGCCCGATGGTTCCGCTGGGAGACTCCAGGCTGCTTCTTCTAGCGGCTGTTCCAGCAGGGTCCGGGGTCGTTCCTCCTCTCTGGTACGCGTCCGGGGCACCGACAGTGGCTCCCAGGGGCAGGTCTCCCGATGGGACTCGATCTCCTGATGTCACCTCCATTCCAGGCGTCCGAGGCCACAGCAGCTGCAGCGACGCATCCCATCCGATGTCCAGAAGCTTAATGGTGCCAAGCAGCCGCACCCAGCCTCTCCACCTGGGCCACTCCCGTTCTTGGGTGGGGCGTTGGTCTGCCTCTCCACCCATCTTCCAGAGTCCAGCATGAGGGGGCGGCTGTGTCCAGATGTATGCCACTCCCCCCAGGGACGGGTGCGACATAGCCCCTGATTGTCCAATGTAGCTGCAAATCCCCGGGCTTCTTTCTGGCACTGGAGTGCCACAGCCATTCTGTCAGGTCTTTTCCACTCCGGATCCGCCTTTTGAAAGCCAGCAATCCGGAACACAGTCCAAGTTTGTAATCCACAGGGAAAATCTTCAACCCATTCAGCTTGGGTTCTTTGGAATCTTCGGGGCAGGCTTACTGCTGAAGATGGTGTATTTGCGGTGATGATCCTGCCGACTACGCCAAATGTAGGTAAGTGAGCCGACTGGGGGGTGACCACTTTCTTTGCTGCGAACAGACTTGAGACAGAGTCTAAGGTGAGTCCAACAGGTCCTCTTTATTGGTCATACTCTCATGACCCGCAGCACCACACAGCAGCTGCATGACAAACTCTGCAGCACCACACAGCAGCTGCTCAACTCCGCACACAGGCCTGGGTACCTTCACTTGCCTCCTCTCCTCTATGACGTCACTCGCGGTTCTTTCACTGTGGCTGCCCTAGGCCTACCGCCACAGCACTTCATCTGCCCGAGTCCGTCCATCTTGTGGTACCCCCAGGCTCTCTCTCTGTCTGCGGCTTCTCCTGTCAGGGTCAACCCCCTGACCGTCTTCCTCAACAGTCCTTCCTGGAGCTTCTCCTGTCTCTTCCTTTAGTATTCTCTTCTGAGCTCCCCTCTCTGGACTGACTGTTCTGGAACTCTCCCATCTTATATCCCCTCTCTCAATGGGAATTCCCCTCTAGAGTTCCTGTAACCTCGCCCCCCATGACTGTGCGTTTTCGTAGCCATAAGCTGATGTTAAGCCGTGCTCTCAATGCTCCCTGCTCTCATCTTGTGGCCAAACTGCAGTACTACACCCATCTTTCCTTTTTCCAGCTGTCTCCCATCAATAAATGCTACAGTCCACCTAAAGCACACTACACCTTTACCTTCCCACTGCAGACAGGTCCGTACGTCAGTCCACCTCCCCTACAGATGTGCAAAGATAGAGATAGATAAATGTCCATGAGATATATAATTAGTGCTTTGGGTGTGTAGTTTACTGTACATGTATTTGACAAATAAGTAAATAAATACAAAAAATGACATGGGTTTCCTCTATTTTTGATAATTAGCCAAGGTAAAGAAGACAGCTGCGGGCTTATATTATCAGGCTGGGAAGGTCAATGGATATTGGGACCTTCCCAGCCTACAAATACCTGCCTGCAGCAGCACCAGAATTGGCGCATCCATTAGATGCACCAATTCTGGAACTTTGCCGTTCTCTTCCTGATTGCCCTGGTGTGGTGGAAATTAAAATGTAATGGTAGGTTGATATTAGCTGTGATTTGTCAAAAATCACAGTAGGCATCAAGCCTTGAGGTTAGTAATGGAGAGATGCCTATTAGGGATGAGCGAGCACTAATTTCGAGTAATGAGTATTATTAGAGTCAATGAGAAATCTGAGCATTTTTCTGGCAGACCCTACAAGGAGGTCTGGGTGGCAGAGAAAATGTTGAAATGGATGGAAAAAGTGCTGAATGGAAGAACAGCATGGGGAAGACCCCTGGAAGCATCTCCAACTCCCAGATCGTTGCTGAGAACAATGGCGTCACTCAATTCAAAATCGAAGAGAAATTGGAGTTTACAAGGAAAAAAATGTTATGAAACATTCTTTCCTGTATAATCACTTGTATATAAGGCAACATTTCAAAAGGATTTAAATAATAAAAATTAATTTAAGTAAACCAAAATTGAATTTTTTCTTAGAAAATTGGAAATTTCAGTGTACTGTAATTTATGAAGGAAGCAAGTACCAAAAATTTGATAGAAAAGAGACTCAAATACACCTGTGTTAGACATAAAGGAGAGCCTCTTACACCTTCTGTTCAGATTATCATGTAGTGGTACTCCTAGACTTATAAAGGCTATGTACGAGGTGCAAAGCCTGTCAAAAGTTACAAGCAGGGTTATCCATACATCCTTGAAGGCACCAACTGGAGTGCCTCATTCAAATATTAAGAAAGTGTAGTTATGGTACCTCTACACTCATAATGGCTCTGCACATAGTGCAAAGCCAAGAAAAAATTATAAGAAGGGTCATCCATGCACCCTTGAAGGCAACAACTGAAGGGCCTTATTAAAATATTGAAGATTAAAAAAAAACACTCTATGTGTTGTTGTCATGTGGTGGGGTGGAAAAGCTGGGGCTAATCCAGGCTTTGTTCATTTTTATCAGAGTGAGCTTGTCAGCACTTTATGTTGACAGGCGAAAGCGCCTGTCCGTTATGAACCCCCCCGACTGCACTAAAAACCTGCTCAGACAAAACGCTAGCAGCAGGGCAGCACAATACCTCCAAGCTATAGAGGGACAGCTCATGCCAAGTGTCCAGGTTTGAGACCCAATAACATTGTAGGTCAGGTATAGCTTGACCATCTTTAAAAAATTTTCCCTCCTTGTCAAAAATGCCCAGTCATCAGGGCCTGGATGCTGCAAGGGTCTCATGAAATTGGTCCAGGCCTTTGACAGTGTACCCCTGCCTCTCCTGTACCTGATGTGTGTCAGTCAGTAACACACAATAGGATTAGATACACAGCTCAGCAGAAAGTATCACACAGGAGAGGATTAGGTACACAGCTCAGCAGACATTATCACACAGGATAGGGTTAGATACACAGCCCAGAAACAGGATGTGCCAAAGGAGAGGACAGTTTCATTCCAAGAATGCCACTCATTCCTTCTGATTTGTTTTTTGATTTTAAACGCCTCCAGTTTCCAGTTCAACTGCTATTTGCAATGTCCATTAACAATGCTCAGTGACAGTCCTTGAAAGTAGTAGGGATCGATTTGCTATCTCCATGCTTTTCTCAAGGTCAACTTTACATGGTCTGTTCAAGAGCTGGAACTGCCAAAGATCTGTTCATCTTTGCACCGAAAGGAAAAACCAAAAATCTTGAATGAGTTGAAAATAAAATACTATCAATACTTGGGTAATCGTTTAGTTAATTTGTGTTGCAAATCTGTAGTGTTGAATATATGAGGTGAAATGTTTTTATGTGCAATATAATCATTATAATTTGTTATAACTAACTACAGTTGATTACTGTGCCCAGGCAAGCCGGGCTCTTCAGCTAGTTTTTTAAAAAAAATGGAAAACTGTTTTGTTTTATTTCTAATAAAATTCTTTATTCTGTCTGGGTCTTTATTTACCATATAACTATAGGATTAGTAATGGATAAGTGTCTTATAGCCTCTCCATTACCAAGCCGTGGGCTTATTGTCACTCGACAATACAAAGGTGACATCAACCCCACAAATATGAATCCCACTTGCCACCACTACAGGGCAAGTAGGAAGAGCCGGGCAAAGTGCCAGAATTGGTTCATCTAATAGATACGCCTTTTCTGGGTGGCTGCGGGCTGCTATTTTTAGGCTGGAGGGGTCAATATCAATTCCCTTTGTCAAATGGCTGTTTGCCAAAAATGCGGGGGACACCATGCCATTTTTTACTTATTTAAACAATTTAAAAAAGCATGGGGAACCCTCTATTCTTGATAACCAGCCTTGCTGAAGTTGACAGCTGATGGCTGCAGCCCCCAGCTGTGAGTTTTGCCTGGCTGGTTATAGAAAATACAGGGGAACCCACGCCAGATTTTGTATTTATTTATTTATTTATAGCGTAGGTGGTGGGTGAGGAATACCCTCATCAGCCGCTCCTGCTGTCACTGTTATTATTGGCGGCATGTGTAGGCTGATGTAAGTAATAGTCCCATCAACCGCCGCCTGCTGTCGTTGTTATCAGTTGAATATAACTCTTATCATTCTCCCCTTCTCATGCTGATCGCCAGCAGAGCAGGGGAGAATGATGAGAGCGGTCTTCAGCCATGTGTGTCATCCATGTACGGGACGTTTTGCAGCCTGTGCTAACAGTAAAAAACGGACATGTCAGCGTGTTTTGCCCATGGACACATGGTCCATGGAAACACACTGCCATGAGCACAGACCCATTCACTTGAATGGTTCTACATGTGTAAGTGTCTCCAGTACGTGTGAAAACTGTCACCATGCGTACTGGACACACTGACCTGTGAAAGAGGCCTAAAAGAGAATGATGTTATTCACGGTTTTCAGCGCAACTGAGGGCTGCGGAGTACTTTAGTGAAAAATCAAAATTTGATGCCTCCCACAGTGAGTCACTGGTCACTTTTCACTAATGCAGCATCACACAAAGGTTGGGTCAAGAAAAACAAACTCAGTTTTTTGCTTAAAGAAATAATGCTCATGATCAGTTAAGTATGCATAGAATTATTCAAGGATGTTTATGTTCACGACTGTGTTCACATATGTGTCAATGAATATTGGATCCACATCCCATTTACCCACAGCTGTACACTAAATACTATTTTTTAAATCAAGAAATTCATATGTTGATTCGGCACATAAGAATTTTCTGCATACGACGTCTGTTGTTCTGTAAATTACCCCTCCTTGTCCAAATATCCATCTTAGGCTAGTTTCACACTAGCGTTACTGGGCACAGCGCACGGCCGCCGCTAAGCTCCGCCCCCAGCCACACTCCCTCTGGTCAGCTTCTCCTCTGATCGCATGATGCTGCATGCGATCAGCATACCCTATAGTTAGCATTGGGTATGCTGGCCGTGCACTGGTATGATTTTGCCGGCGCTTGCGCCCTTTTGGTGCTGCGCTGAGTGCACAAAAACGCACTGTGTTGCATTTTTGTGCGCTCAGCAAAAGTGTACCAGTGCATGGCCAGCATACCCAACGCTAAATGTAGGGTACGCTGATCGCATGCAGCATCATGCGATCAGAGGAGGAGCTGACCGGAGGGGGCGCAGCCGGAGGCGGAACTTAGCTAGTGTGAAACTAGCCTAAATGACACTAGGGTCCAACTGCAACATGCCACATACTTCTGTTTATGCCCCTTTTTTAACTCGTACAACTAATACTAAGCATTGCTTGCGTTGAAGCAAGTTTCATCCACGTGAACATGATATTTGTCATGAGGATACAGTGAAAGAGAGGGGTAAGAAGACAGCTGTGTCTGACTACACATGCACCTGCAATGAATGGATCTGCTTTGCCTTTCAGTTAGCTGAGCAGATTTCCCTTTTTCTGGCATTGCAAAGGTTAAACTTTGATTTCTCTTGCTCTGTTGTTGTAAGGATTAAACAGTTCTGTTTGTCTCTTAGAGCTCTCCTTCCTGAGTTATCTCAGATGGTTTGGAAGCTGTGAGCCATGGATAGAGAAGACATTTAGGAAAGATTTCTGTTTGGAAGTTTGTTTGGTGCTATCCTTCTCCTTATCTCCCTTTTTGGTTTGCCGCACCCCACCTTTCCTATTATATATTATTCCTTAGGCCGGGGTCACACTAGCGTATCACATCCAATGCGAGAGCATCGGATGCGATATGCTAATGACACTCAACTCTAGTTCTCCTGTGAGCGTTAGCCGAGCGTCAGTGCTCTGTGTTCCGATTCTCTCACATGAGAGGATTGGAGCACAGATGCGAAGGATACGGGGAAAGTAATTTCTTCATATCCTCTGCTGCCGGTGTCTGTGGCAATCGCACTACACTCAGGTAGGATTAAATCGCCAAAATGCAATCCGATTCTTAATCGGATTGTATTCGTCCGATTTAATAGCAAGTGGGAGAAAGCCCTTAGTCTGGGTGCGCTGAGAGTGATTGCTCTTTTCTTTACCCTTGTCTCCATTTGTGTCAGTATTATAGAGCAGGACTAGCGTTCCTGCGGCCTAATGTACTAGCCAGGGCCGTGCTTAGGGTTTGACAGGAATTAGGAATATGATCGTTGCACGGAGTGAAAGAACCTGTCTAGGGACGTCAGGGAGTTCAGGGTTGTGTAAGGGGGTGAAAAGGCTGTACTATTCCCCCCCACAATCATCCCGTTATGTGTTATTGTATGTATATGGTTTACTATAGGCTTGTATATTTTATAGTGTATTTATCTATTCCTCCTTTACAATCTATATGTAAATATTTCATGTCATATCTGTTAGGTATGTATAGTATTCTAGCTGCTGCTGCACAGTGTATATTGTTGTATTAAGTTATGCTAAGTTCAGCCACTAAAAGGGGAAGTATAGTAGATGTAATATAATATAGTGAAACCAGTTAGAAAACAGTTAAACATGGGAGGGGTCAGCTGCAGCTAAGAGAGGGAGAACTTCCTCAAAGGAGTCAGTCGGGCCAGGGTACCCAAACCGCCTACATGGGCTTAAGTGCCCAGAATGACAGCAGTGACAATGCAACGTTTGCTAAGGGAGAAGCCCAGCTATCTGCAGCATCAGGTCAGAACAGCAGCAGGCCAGAACAGCAGTGGACCACAACAGTCTTGGAACAGAAGCTTAAGGCAGAAACAGTGGCAGTACGGGAACGCAGGTGGCTCCATAATGTGGCAACTTATTGCATGGGCTGATGCCCTCAGAACGGGGTGAAATGGCTAAGGGAACACACAGGTGCAGTGAGTTTGGACCGGGAGGATGCTGTGTCACCGCAGGAGACCGTACAGAAGGGCAGGTCATTCACCATGTGACAACTGACTTCGGAGGCTGATACTTTCATGTCTGGGGCGAAACAGACTAGAGAATTTCTAACCGTAACAGAGCTGATCAGGGAGTACGCTGAGGAACCATACGAGTCGGTCCGACCTGGGTACGTGTTGTGTGACAGAGAGAGAAGTGCAGGGAAACAGGAAGAAACGTGCAATGTGGAACATGTCGTAAATGCTGTGAAGAATATGGATGTGCTGCATAAAAAAAACAGTAAAGTTGTTCTTTTGAAGGTTGAAATGGACTGTGTCTGTATTAATGTGGAACCGTCTATAGGGAGCCTTCAGCAGTGCAGAGAGGACCCTGAAGGCACAGAAAGTGAAGCCACAAGTATGCAGAGGAATGGACACTATTTTCATGTGATGGGAGGACAGGTCACAGATACACCGGTGTCCTCGGCCATGACTACGGCCCTGGCACTCCCTCACAGTTGCACAGGGTAAGATTCAGGGGTGCCCATATAGGAAGGTGGACTGACCTATGGACCTGTCTGATGCAGAAGGAAAATGTAAAAGGTGGTGTGTACAATGCTTTATTCTGACTTGGAAGTATATCTATGGGACAACAGCTAGAATTAGGAAAAGATGGTGTAGTATCAGGTTTTGGCCACAAGATGGGGACATAGAGTAGCAAGAAAAGGACTCAACAGCAGCTATAGGCTAGGGAAACTGCAGAGTCATGGTGAATGGAGTTACGAGATCAAGAAGGGGATTTCTAGAATGAGGAGATAAAAGGAAGGAGAATCCCAGGGGCAGGGTAGACACCCAGGAGGAGATACTGTAGAAGAGAAAAGAGCTCAGGAGAGGATGAAGGAATGAAGAGCTCAGGAGAGACAGATGGATATTCGGAGAAGGGGGTGGCCCGGAGAGGACAGCTGCAGGTCAGAAGGATGCTGACTAAAGGAGGCCTGGGGTACCAGACGGCTGGACACTGCAGGAGCAGTAAGTGTCGCAGCAGGCAGACTCAGACAGAGGGAAGCACTGTGGCCGTGGGCCTAATGGCCGCCTCGGTGAAAGAACCCAGAGGGTTATCGCCGACAGGAGTAGGAGGAGGTGACGGGTACCCGGACCTATGAGCAGAAGCTGTCGTGTTTGCGGTGGATGTCAAGAGGTCACCCAATAAGGTTGGACCTGGTTGAACGAGCTTCTGTGTCTGTTGTCAGTCCATCTCGCAGCCGAAAGGGACCACCCCCCCAGTCGGCACACATACTACACCCTTTTAATCTTTCCCTAGTTGCTGTGCTTTTGTTCCTTCTCGCCGTGCACCGTCTGACTCATTAGTGGAGCGTGACATTATCACTAGCGCCACCTTATTTGGGTCTACAATGGACCCTGTGGCTGCTCTGGTAGAGTAGTTGCAAAAGCTATGTCTGGAGGTGGCAGACCTGCGTTCTTTGACCTCGTGTTTAGCAGCGGTGACTGCTCCCAAGCAACTATCATGTGAGCCTAGGCTGGCTTTGCCAGATAGGTTCTCTGGAGGCCAGGACATGTTTGTGGTGTTTAGGGTGGCCTACAAACTGTACTTTAGGCTGCAACTGCATTTCTCATGTATTGAGGAGCAGCTGGTGGGGATAGTCATCTCCCTTCTACTTGGGGTCCCCCAACCACGTGCTGTTTCCCTTCCATCAGGTTGTCAGTCGCACCGAACGATTGAGGAATTTTTTAGCGCTCTGGTTCACATTTATGATGATCCCGACCTTCAAAACTATGTCAGCTTCAGCAGGGAGAGCATCCAGCAGATGCGTTATGCTATGATTTCCGCAGCAGGGTGGAATGACCCTGCTCACCGGATTCATATTTATCGGGGTTTTTCTGGGAGAGTACAGGATGTCTTCATCCTGTACAAGACTCCTTGTCAGAATTCGAACCCAGCAGCTCCTGTGTATCAGACGACAGCTCTTCCCTCTGAGCTATTCAGTTTGCTGGACAGTTCTGTACTAACCTAAATACTTATATGTTGTTGATGTCTCCATCCTGAGTTTCTTGTTGGTCACCACTCTGAGTTTATGATTGGCTCATCCTGATTGCACACCCTTTTTAAACCTGACCATGCTCTCCTTTCCTTGCATGATTATTGAGCTACCAGCCTCTAGTAAAGCTTCCTTCCACCTGCTGCATCTTCAGACTACATTGCTGTTCCTGGTAACGACCTCTGGCTTTCTTAACTATGATTCCTACTTATTCCTTCAAACTACATTGCTATTCCTGTGTACCGACTCCTTGGCTATCCCTGAGTACGCTACCTGCCCCCAGTGGTTGCAATATCACTACTCCAAACCAGGTCAGTCCATAGCACCCCTGTTTCCTTGGAGTCCGCCATTTCCTTACCTATCCGTGTGCATCGCTGTCTCCGTGAAAGATCTATGGAGACACCATTATCTTCTGGGGGACTTGTGCTTAATAGACCTAGGTTAGAGCCCATTGAGGAAAGCATGCAGTTGGGTGGGGGGGGACTCATTGTATCGGTCCACCAGAGTTTTGGCACAAAACGGGATTTTCTGCTCATTAACCCCTTCATGACCAGCCTATTTTGACCTTAATGACCAGGCCATTTTTTGCAATTCTGACCAGTGTCCCTTTATGAGGTAATAACTCAGGAATGCTTCAACGGATCCTAGCAATTCTGAGAATGTTTTTTCGTGACATATTGGGCTTCATGTTAGTGGTAAATTTAGGTCGATAATTTTTGTGTTTATTTGTGAAAAAATCAGAAATTTGGCGAAAATTTAGAAAATTTCTCAATTTTCAAATTTTGAATTTTTATTCTGTTAAACCAGAGAGTTATGTGACACAAAATAGTTACTAAATAACATTTCCCGCATGTCTACTTTACATCAGCACAATTTTGGAAACAAAATATTTTTTTGTTAGGAAGTTATAAGGGTTAAAAGTTGACCAGCGATTTCTCATTTTTACAATAAAATTTACAAAACCATTTTTTTTAGGGACCACCTCACATTTGAAGTCACTTTGAGGGGTCTATATGGCAGAAAATACCCAAATACACCATTCTAAAAACTGCACCTCTCAAGCTACTCAAAACTACATTCAAGAAGATTATTAACCCTTCAGGTGTTTCACAGGAACTAAAGCAACATGGAAAGAAAAAATGGACATTTTAATTTTTCCAACAAAAATTTTATTTTAGCATCAATTTTTTCATTTTCACATGGGTAACAGGATAAAATGGATCACACAATTTGTTGGGTAATTTCTCCTGAGTACACCGATACCTCATATGTGGTCATAAACCACTGTTTGGGCGCACAGCAGGGCTCAGAAGGGAAGGAGCGCCATTTGACTTTTTGAATGGAAAATATGCTGGAATATTTAGCGGTTGCCATGTCACGTTTGGAGAGCCCCTGTGTGCCTAAACATTGGAGCTCCTCCACAAGTGACCCCATTTTGGAAACTAGACCCCCCAAGGAACTTATCTAGATGCATAGTGATCACTTTGAACCCCCAGGTACTTCACAAATTGATCTGTAAAAAAAAAGTACTTTTTTCACAAAAATTTTCTTTTAGCCTCAGTTTTTTCATTTTTACATGGGCAACAGGATAAAATGGATCCTAAAATTTGTTGAGCAATTTCTCCTGAGTACACCGATACTTCATATGTGGTCATAAACCACTGTTTGAGCGCACGGCAGGGTCCGGAAGGGAAGGAGCACCATTTGACTTTTTGAATGGAAAATTAGCTCCAATCGTTATCGGACACCATGTCGCGTTTGGAGAGCCCTTGTGCGCCTAAACATTGGAGCTCCCCCACAAGTGACCCCATTTTGGAAACTAGACCCCCTAAGAAACTTATCTAGATGTGTAGTGAGCACTTTGAACCCCCAAGTGCTTCACAAAAGTTTATAACACAGAGCAGTGAAAATAAAAAATATTTTTCTTTCCTCAAAGATGATTTTTAGAAAAGCCTGGCCCCTTTTACATGGCAAAGCAATACACTCAAGTACCTTGGGATATATATCTCGAATGACCCCTGTACGCTGTTCCAGTATAACTTCCACCCCCCCTGTTAGAACACGTTGAAACTCTTTTAAAGACATACGACGTTCCCCTCTTGTCCTGGTTGGGTAGGGTAAATGTGAAAATGTGATGAAGTCATACGTGTTCCCTTAAATATTCTATGTGATGAGTATGATCCCGATCGAACTCCCTGAGTCATTCTTACGCGCTTTAGATAGCCTGATGGCGAAATTTGTTTGGAGACACACAAGGGCCAGGTTGCCCTTGCGACTCCTATCGCGCCCAAAGCGAAGAGGGGGAGTTGGCCTACCTAATCTCACGGCTTATCATCAGGCTATTAATAAAATGGGCAGAAAAAGGACAGGATGCACACATAGAGATGCAGCTCATGGGTAGGAATGCGCTAAAATTCTTGTGGACAGATTGCCCACTACCTAAAACTGGTCTGGGAGATATCCTTCTGGCCATCCTATGCACCAGACGCACATTGATACCGATAAGAGCACCCCACTGCAACTTCCTAGATAAAATTCCAATTGGGCTCATACCTTACATATTTATACCAGATTTCACAGACCCGTATGGACTCTGGTCCTCATTACCAAACAAACCTATTTCTCACCTATTACAGGGGAAAATTCTATGCGCAAATGGCTGGCCAGTGACTGCGGGGAGACGTCCCATAAACCATTTACAACTCTCACACGTAACTTACTTTATGAGTCAAATCAAAACACTTCCTCAGTTGCCCACTAAATGGCTCTAGTTGGAAATATTGACGAAGGTTAACCATTATGTCCCGAAAGTGGTATCAAAATTCTATTCCAATCTCATAAATGAGGAAAACTCCTTCCAGCCACCTTTCCTACATTCACGGGAAGTGGAACTAAATATTTCTTTATCCCCACTGGACAAACAAAAGATCTGTGCTGCTTCTCATGGCTTCTCCCGTTGTGTTCTATTTCAAGAGTCGGCTTATAAGTTACTATCGCGATGGTACTACACACCAGAAAAACTGCATCATTTGGGACTGATTAGCTCCCCTCTGTGTTGGAGGTGTGGGGAGTCGCGTGGTAACCTGTCCCACATTTTCTGGTTCTGTCCTACTCTCGCCCAATTCTGGTCAGATGTCATGGGGTTTATGAAGAACCTTAGCATACTTAAGGCAGACCTGACTGCGGCGGAGGCACTCTTATCCTTACCCTCAGAGAATTTCCAACCTAAGAAACATGAGCTAGCGCCATTGATGCTGGGAGCGGCAAAACAATTGATCGCCCTTAGGTGGAAACAGCAAACCCCCCTGACTCTGACAGAGTGGAAACGTAAAATAAGAGATTTGTTTAGACTCGAGGAACTCACGAGTTGGGACTCTTCATCTCATGAGAAATTTGAGAAAACCTGGGCACCTTGGATACATTTCCAGGGCACTGCGGGGACTCCGGGCCCGGAGTCGGCTGGGGGGTGCCACGGCAGCCGAGTAAGTAGCAAGGAGTGATTGAGCCCTGGGGGCCACTGAGCCAATTTCTTCAAACTATCTAAGGTCATAATTACAACAGATGTGCATGAGAGAGCGTTGTATCGGCTGAGGCGACATTCTGGTGGGGGCGGTTCACCGGGCCTCTTCACTAATATTTTTATCGGAGAACTTCAAGAGCTTGTTTTTCTTTGTAAAGTATGCCCTAGAGCATCAATGATACCTGCCTATGTAATGGGTTAGTTTTAGTTAGGTTATTTACCTCGTTAAGTGTTATATTGTTTGAAAAGAGTAAAACTGTATAATTAATGCTCTGTAATTCTACATACAGACTTGTACCTCAAAATTTGAACATGTCTTGCTTCTGTATTGCTGTAATCTCTTTTTATTAATAAAATAAAGAATTACAAAAAAAAAAAAGATTTTTAGCACACTATTTAATTTTCACAAGACTAACAGGAGAAATTGGACCACAAAAGTTGTGGTCCAGTTTGTCCTGAGTACGCTGGTACCCCATATGTGGAGGGAAACCACTGTTTGGGCACACGGCAGGGCTCAGAAGGGAAGGAGCGCCGTTTGACTTTTTGAAATGCAAATTACTTCTAATCGTTAGCGGACACCATGTCATGTTTGGAGAGCCGCTGTGTGCCTAAACATTGGAGCTCCCCCACAAATGACCCCATTTTGGAAACTAGACCCCCCCCAAGGAACTTATCTAGATGTATAGTGAGCACTTTGAACCCCCAAGTGCTTCACAAAACTTTATAACGCAGAGCTGTGAAAATAAAAAATATTTTTTCCCTCAAAAAATTATTTTTTAGTGCACAATTTTTTATTTTCACAAGTGTACCAGGATAAATTAGACCGCAAAAGTTGTTGTCCATTTTTTCCTGAGTACGCTGGTGCCCCATATGTGGGGGGGAACCACTGTTTGGGCACACGTCGGGGCTCGGAAGGGAAAAACTGACATTTTGAAATGCTGACTTTGATGGAATGGTCTGCGGGCATCATGTTACATTTGCAGAGCCCCTGATGTACCTAAACAGTGGAACCCCCCACAAGTGACCCCATTTTGGAGACTAGACCCCCCAAGGAACTTATCTAGATGTGTGGTGAGCACCTTGAACCCCCAAGCGCTTCACAGAAGTTTATAACGCAGAGCCGTGAAAATAAAAATATTTTTTTTTCCTCAAAAAAATGATTTTCAGACAGCAATTTTTTATTTTCACAAGGGTAGCAGGATAAATTAGACCCCAGAAATTGTTGCACAGATTGTCCTGAGTACGCTGGTGCCCCATATATGGGGGGAACCATTGTTTGGGCACACGTAAGGGCTCGGAATGGAAGTAGTGACGTTTTGAAATGCAGACTTTGATGGAATGGTCTGCGGTCGTCGTTACGTTTGCAGAGCCCCTGATGTGCCTAAACAATAGAAACCCCCCACAAGTGACCCCATTTTGGAAACTAGACCTCCCAAGGAACTTATCTAGATGCCTGGTGAGCACTTTGAACCCCCAAGTGCTTCACAGAAGTTTATAACGCAGAGACGTGAAAATAAAAAAAAAAATTTTCCACAAAAATATTTTTTAGCCCCCAATTTTTTATTTTCCCAAGGGTACCAGGAGAAATTAGACCACCAAAGTTGTTGTTCAATTTTTCCTGAGTATGCTGATACCCCATATATTGGGGTAAACCACTGTTTGGGCACACGTCGGAGCTTGGAAGGGAAGGAGCACCGTTTAACTTTTTGAACGCAAAATTGGCTGGAATCAATGGTTGCATCATGTCGCATTTGGAGACCCCCTGATGTGCCTAAACAGTGGAAACCCCACAATTCTAACTTCAACTCTAACCCCAACACACCCCTAACCACAGCCCTAACCCCAACACATCCCTAACCCTAATCCCAACCCTAACCATAACCCTAACCCCAACACACCCCTAACCCTAATCCCAACCCTAACCCTAACCCTAATTCCAACCCTAACCCTAATTCCAACCCTAACCCTCTTTCCAACCCTAACCCTCTTTCCAACCCTAACCTTCTTTCCAACCCTAACCCTCTTTCCAGCCCTAACCCTCACCCTCTTTCCAACCCTAACCCTAATGGAAAAATAAAAATAATTTCGTTATTTTATTAGTTGATCCTGCCTATGGGGGTGATAAACGGGGGGGGGCTTATTTACTTTTCATTCTATTTTGATCACTGTGAGAGTTTATCACAGTGATCAAAATGAATGAATGGAAATTTCAGCCGGCGGGTGCACTGCGCATGCGCCCACCATTTTCCAATATGGTGGCACCCATGGTCCAGGACTGCGGGACACTGGGAGCCATAACGGCACTCGGTGAGTACCGGGGGGTGGGAGGAGGGGCGATCGCAAGCCGTGGAGAGTGGAGGGAAGGCAGGGGGAGATGATGACAGTGGCGGCACATCGCCGCTGTCATTCAGTGGTGGGGGCAGATCGCCCCGTTAACAGGTGGGGGGTTGGATCGCTGTCACCAGCCATGTCCGATGCTGCAGCAGCATCGAACATGGCTGGATTGTAATATTTCATCAATTTTCATTGCTGAAATATTACTATCGCTCTGACTGGCTGTTTCACTTTTAACAGCCAATCAGAGCGATCGTAGTCACGTGGGGGCAAAGCCACGCCCCCTATGGTGAAGAACAAAGCCCCCTGTATCTGCGGGTCGGGTGACCTTTCAGTGACCTAGGTCACCCAACCCTCAGGGGGGCTTTAAAGTCATGACACCACATAGGCGTCACTGGTCAGATTGGCACCAGTTTTCATGACGCCTATGTGGCGTCATTGGTCGTGAAGGGGTTAATACATAACCTAAAATAGCCACCAAAAGAATTAGCCTTTGCTGGTTATTAATTATAAGGGGCCCCTTGTCGTTTTTTTAGGTCCCCCATTTTAATAACCAGTATACTCTTAGTATACACCTGTGAGCTGATATTAATAGCCTGGGAAGCTCCATGTTTATTACCCCCCTTCCCAGGCTATAAACATGAGTCCCCAGCTGTCGCTTTCCCTCAGCTGGTTATTTGAATTTCGAGGAAACCCACACCATTTTTTTCTTTTATTTATTATTTAAATACGTGTACAGTAAGTACACACAAAGCAATTATTATGTATCTCTCTCACATGTTTCTATCTATCTACTGTATCTATCTATCTATCTATGTATTGAAGAATATTTTGCTAGAAAACTATCTTTAAATGACAAAGAGAATTTCTCAATATAAAAGCTAATGTTAAAATTGCATTGCATATGCATGTCATTTGGATGTTATACGGACGCTAGGTGAGAAAAAGCGCATTGTACTCGCATGACACTTGCACGACACACATCCGACGTTTCAGAAACAACATCAGACTGATTCTATTAACACTGATGGGTATGAGCCCTAAAAGGGAATGTATCATCCTATAGTGTAAATCAAGTTTTAATGTAAAGCATATAAATGTTAGGCAACACTTTTTTTATCATACCAATATTCAATAAACATATACGGCACTATAATTATAGAGCTTGGAGACATATCGGCATTAGTCTCCCCATTGATATTCAATTCATAGAAAGTGGGTTGCTACATTATACAACCTACATATGAATACAAAGTATCCAAAAACACAACTCACGAAAATATAACATTTAAAACTGTTTTATTATACAAAAATTATTTAAAACATGAACCATATCATAAATGATGCATGTGTGAGAATTCAAAAAAAGAAGATAAATCAAGTGTAGGAAAAGGAAGTGGTAAGTCAAGCCTGACCATGGGTACAGTGGTGGTTGCTATGCAATGTCAAACGGATAATACAGATCAGTTTCCAATATACATATGGTCTAAACAATTTGTCAGTCCATATAGACAGAAATGCAGCATATTACTTACTCATAGTCGAATCAACAGGCCATAAGTGCTACCATGACCGCCCCAACACGCGTTTCGCAATTTTGCTTTCTCAAGCGGAGTGTCGAAAAAAATTTTCACACTCCCCTTGAGAAATCAACATTTTATTTAAACACATCCAATTGTGGAACTTATTATTATTCCAAGATCTAGTAACTAAAATTAACTTTTGTTCATGAGAAAACCCCTTTAATGTGTAAATAACTTAATAGAGACTTTTTATGGAATTAAAAATTAAAATATAAAATAAAAACTTTAGAACATATTCTGCTTGCCTCATCTTTCCTACTTTAAATTAGTGAATGATGATAACATAACATAGTTTTGAAGGCTGAAGGAAGACCTTATGTCCATCTAGTTCTGCCTATTTTTAGTGCAGCTGTTCTGCATTGTTGATCCTGGGGAAGGCAAAAAACCCACAGAGTAGAAGCCAATTTTCTCCATAGGGAAAAAAATTCCTTCCCCTAAGCTGGGTCAACCATCTACCTATAATATTATGTTATTCGTAACCTTCTTGTCAGGACCACCGCACTGCACTTGCTCACTGAGCCAGGGCGTGTGTCCTGAGTACAAAGACTGTGCACAAAGATACCTGCGGAGTGAGCAGCAGTGGTGACAATGCATGCTCTAGGACCTGAATCACGTGACTGCTGGGGGCGTGGCCTAAGCTCCACAGAGCTAGGAGCTGCAGGGAAACTCCTAGAAGGGAAACTACAGGACAATGTTACCAAGGAGCATAGACAGAGACAGACACCAGATCAAGCCGGGTCAAAGCACGAGATAGCAGGACAGTACCAAAGGGCTTAGACAGAAAGAATAGTCAGGACGTAGCAATAGATCAGAAAACCAGAACAGGTATTAGACGGTACAATAGGGGTAAACTGTAACGGAGTAACGATAGCCAAGCCAGGAGGTCAGAACCAGAAAAGACAATTTTACCAAAAACGAGAGACGGAGTACAGAGTGAAGGAACAAGCCGGGTCATACACGGGAAGCAAACAAACAACGCAAAGTACACGCACACCAGGGGTCAGACACACCAGAATAGCAGTATAACTGACAGAGAATGCCAGTATGGAGTGAGCATAAATACCCCTCCCAGATCCAAAGAGAGGCCGGCAATGTTAACCCTGTCAGAACAGGACATTAACCATGTCCTAACCATGACAGTACCCCCCTCTTAATGGGGGCCACCGGACCCCCAGGTTTCTCAGGGTACCTGGCATGAAAAGCCCGCACCAGTCGATCAGCATGCACCGAACTGGCCGGAACCCACGATCGATCCTCAACGGAATATCCCTTCCAATGGATAAGGTACTGAAGTCTTCGGCGCACCCACCGCGAATCAATGATGCGCCCTACCTCGTACTCCAGTTGACTCTCTACCAACACTGGTGGAGCCACGGATGAGGGATCTTCTCTAACTGTCCCCACAGGTTTTAATAGGGACCTGTGGAAGACGTTAGAGATTTTGAAGGAGGTGGGCAACTGTAATCTGTATGCCACCGGGTTGATCACCTCTACAATCTTGTATGGGCCAATAAATTTGGGGCCCAACTTCATAGAGGGTATTTTAAGTTTGATGTTACGAGTGGACAACCAGACTTTTTCCCCCACTGTCAACGCAGGAACCACCCCCCTCCTCCTGTCTGCAAAATGTTTGAACTTCTTCTGGGCTTTGGAGATGTTCCCCTGTACCTCCTTCCAGAGGGTTTTTAATAGTTGTACCATCCCCTCGGCACCTGGGCAATCCGAATCCATACGGGAAAATTCCTCAAACTGCGGAACAAACCCATAATTGACCAGAAAGGGAGGCTTTCCGGTAGACTGATTAACCCGACAGTTGAATGCAAATTCTGCCATGGGCAATACCTCACACCAGTCTTCCTGTCTGGAGGAGGCCAGGCATCTCAGAATCTGCTCCAATGACTGGTTGGTGCGTTCCGTTTGTCCGTTAGATTCCGGGTGATAGGCAGAGGAGAATGACAACGTGACCCCCAACTTCATACAAAACGCTCTCCAAAACCTGGCCACAAATTGCACACCCCTGTCCGACACCACGTTCACAGGCACTCCATGCAGTCGAACAATGTGCTGTATAAACAAACGAGCCAAGGTTTCAGCAGATGGTAACGCAGGTAATGGCACAAAGTGGGCTTGCTTAGAAAATCTATCAACCACTACCCATACCACTGAGTTGCCCTTGGAAGGTGGAAGGTTAGTCATAAAGTCCATGGACAGGTGTGTCCATGGTTTATCCGGAATTGGCAAAGGCACCAATTCCCCGGCTGGCTGGACCTGAGAGCTTTTAGAGCGCGCGCACACCCCACAAGTATTCACAAACCTTTTTATATCAGTACCCATAGAGGGCCACCAAAAAACCCTAGCTACTGCCCCCCGGGTAGCTGCAATACCAGGGTGTGCACTTAACATAGAGTCATGAAATTCTTGAAGGAGTGTGGGACAGAATTGTTCGGGTACAAACAATTTACCTGGGGGTTTATTCCTGGGAGCTTGTGCTTGTGCTTCCAGAATCTCTCTCTGTAACTCAGAGGAGATTTTGGCTACAACCACTCCCGGTTGAAGAATGGAGGAAGGAGGTTCTGGAGGGGACACAGAATCAAAACTTCGGGATAAGGCATCTGCCTTTACATTTTTAGACCCTGGTCGGAACGTGATGGTAAATTGAAATCGAGAAAAAAAAAGTGCCCACCGAGCCTGTCTGGGGGTCAATCTCTTAGCAGACTCGATATAGGCCAGGTTTTTATGATCAGTGACGACCGTAATGGGATGAGCGGCCCCCTCCAAAAAATGCCTTCATTCTTCAAAGGCCAATTTAACTGCTAACAGTTCCCTGTTACCGACATCATAGTTTCTCTCGGCCGACGAGAACTTTTTAGAGAAAAAGGCACAGGGTTTGAGGTTAGTCAGGGTAGAGGGTCCCTGTGACAATACTGCCTCCACCCCCACCTCCGAAGCGTCGACCTCGACGATAAAAGGTCTTGACGAATCGGGTTGTACCAACACAGGGGCTGTAGTAAAACACTTCTTTAATGCCAGGAAGGAATTTTTTGCGGCCACAGACCAACTTTTTACATCTGCCCCTTTAAGAGTGAGGTCCGTCAAGGGTTTTACCACCTGCGAGATCCCTTTAATGAACTTCCTATAATAATTAGCGAAGCCCAGAAATCGCTGCAACCCCTTCAGGTCATGAGGCTGCACCCAATCTGTAATGGCCTGAACCTTCCCTGGATCCATGCGGAATCCCTCCCCGGATACAATTACACCCAGAAAAGACAGTTCTTGCATAAAAAATGAGCACTTCTCCAGCTTAGCATACAAATGGTTCTCCCGGAGTCTCATAAGCACCGTACGCAGATGATGCAAGTGTGACTGACTGTCCTCAGAGTAAATCAAGATGTCATCCAGGTAAATGACTACATAACGTCCAATCAAGTCAGAAAAAACAACATTAATAAAGTTCTGAAAAACCGCAGGAGCATTAGTGAGGCCGAAGGGCATAACCAGGTTTTCAAACAGCCCCTCAGTTGTCAGGAACGCTGTTTTCCATTCGTCCCCCTCCCGGATCCTTATAAGGTTATAAGCCCCTCGTAGATCGAGCTTAGAAAACCATTTGGCCCCCGTGAGTTGATTGCATAGATCAGGAATCAACGGGAGAGTTCTTAACAGTAATTTTGTTCAGTTCTCGAAAGTCGAGGCACGGTCGCAACCCACCATCTTTTTTCTTTACAAAGAAAAACCCTGCTGCCATGGGTGAGACCGAGGGCCGAATATGCCCCTTGCGAAGGCTTTCTTTAATGTACTCTTTCATAGCTTGGCGCTCAGGCCCGGACAAATTAAACAAACAAGCCTTGGGTAATTTGGCTCCAGGTACTAAATCGATAGCACAATCATATGGTCTATGTGGTGGGAGCGCCTCGGCCTCGCTTTCGGAAAACACATCTTTAAGGTCTCTCAGGTACTCCGGAATACCCTCCAGACCGACAGACGACACAGATACAGATTTTATCGGATTGACAAAAGGAACCGGGTTACAACACAGACCATTATCATTACATCCCGAACGGGTGATCTCCCCCTTCACCCAATCAATAAGAGGATTGTGGCGTTGCAACCAGGGCATTCCCAATACCAGTCCTGCAGGCAGATTATTCATAATGAAACAACTTAAATTTTCCACATGAGTGGAACCCACTTTCATAGAAAAAACTTCAGACATAAAACAAATTCCATCCCGGGTAAGAGGGGATGAATCCACAGCCACAATTTTAACAGGGTCTTTTAACCTGATTGTCCCTATCTTATTAAGAGTCACAACTTGGGCATCAATCAGATTAATGGAGGAACCACAGTCAACAAAGGCGGTGGTCATAACAGGACCGCCAGCAATTTCCAATTCAACCTGGAGGACCATTTTTATACGTGAGAAAAAATGTACCTGGGAGTCTGGACAACCTCCTCGATTGTTGCCCAGACTCAGTCGTTTCTCTGAAGAAGGGCAGGAGGGACAATTCCTTTTCCAATGTCCAGAGGCTCCACAGTAAAAACATAGTAGGTTGTCTCTACGGTGCCTTCTCTCTTTCTCCTTAACCGAGACTGACCCAACGTTCATGGGCTCAGATACGGGTGAAGTGTCACACAATTTGGGGTACAAGGGAGACTCTTGTTGCATCATTCCTTTAGCACGGAGTCTCCGGTCCATACGGACCGCCTGCATCATGGCGTCCTCCAGGGTATCAGGAGGCGGATGTAATGCCAGAGCGTCCTGCAGATGGTCAGAAAGGCCCCTGCGAAACAACCCCCTCAGGGCGGCGTCATTCCAGGATACTTCAGCGGTCCAACGTCTAAACTCTGAGCAGAACCATTCAGCAGAGTGCCTTCCCTGTGTCACACTCATCACCATATCCTCTGCCAGACGCACTCTATCAGGCTCGTCATAAATGTGCCCCAGAGCCTCAAAGAACAAGTTCACTGACATACGTTCAGGAGCAGAGGAAGACAGAGAGAAAGCCCATGCTTGCGGAGCCCCCCGAAGTAGGGAAATAATGACCCCCACCCTCTGGAACTCATCCCCGGAGGAGCGGGGCCTTAGAGATAAAAAAAAGCTTGCATCCTTCTCTGAAAGACCTGAACTCCTTTTTATCCCCTGAGAAGGGATCGGGCAATTTGACTGGAGATTCGGGGGACGCTAATGACACATCCCTACCCCCAGAACTAGAAGCCCCTGCATCGACAGCCCCCTGCACAGTAACCACCAACTGTTGCTGGGTATGGGCCATCTTGCGCTGTTCCACATTGAGTTTATGGAACATTTGGGTCAGGTGCTTGACCTGATCAGCCAAGGCTTGTATGGGATCCATGAGGATAACACACTTTTTTTTTTTTTTTTCCTTCAGAGGAAAAAAAAACTGAAACGGTCAGTTATAATGTCAGGACCACCGCACTGCACTTGCTCACTGAGCCAGGGCGCGTGTCCTGAGTACAAAGACTGTGCACAAAGATACCTGCGGAGCGAGCAGCAGTGGTGACAATGCATGCTCCAGGACCTGAATCACGTGACTGCTGGGGGCGTGGCCTAAGCTCCACAGAGCTAGGAGCTGCAGGGAAACTCCTAGAAGGGAAACTACAGGACAATGTTACCAAGGAGCATAGACAGAGACAGACACCAGATCAAGCCGGGTCAAAGCACGAGATAGCAGGACAGTACCAAAGGGCTTAGACAGAAAGAATAGTCAGGACATAGCAATAGATCAGAAAACCAGAACAGGTATTAGACGGTACAATAGGGGTAAACTGTAACGGAGTAACGATAGCCAAGCCAGGAGGTCAGAACCAGAAAAGACAATGGTACCAAAAACGAGAGACGGAGTACAGAGTGAAGGAACAAGCCGGGTCATACACGGGAAGCAAACAAACAACGCAGAGTACATGCACACCAGGGGTCAGACACACCAGAATAGCAGTATAACTGACAGAGAATGCCAGTATGGAGTGAGCATAAATACCCCTCCCAGATCCAAAGAGAGGCCGGCAATGTTAACCCTGTCAGAACAGGACATTAACCATGTCCTAACCATGACACTTCTATACTGTTACTCACAAGAAAAGCATCCATTCCTTTCTTAAATTCATTCAATGAGTTGGCCATCACCACTTCCTCAGGAAGAGAATTCCAGTGCCTCACTGCTCTTACCGTGAAGAACCCTCTTCTATGCTGGTGCAGAAATTGTCTTTCCTCCAAACGAAGAGAATGCCCCCTTGTTCTTGTCACAGTCCTTGGTACAAACAGTTCATTGGAGAGATCTCTGTATTGCCCTCTGATATACTTGTACATATATATTAGGTCTCCCCTAAGTCTTCTCTTTTCTAGAGTAAATAGACCTAATTTTGATAACCTTTCTGGGTATTGTAGTGAACCAACTCCATTTATCATTTTAGTAGCCCGCCTTTGAATCCTTTCAAGTTCAGTAATGTCTTTCTTGAGCACCGGCATCCAAAATTGCACACAATACTCCAAGTGTGATCTGACGAGTGATTTGTACAGAGGGAGAATTATGTTTTCATCTTGTGTCCCCAGACCGCTTCTAATGCATCCCATGACTAGAGTTGAGCGATACCATCCGATACTTCAAAGTATCGGATCGGAATGGATCGGCCGATCTTAAAAAAAAGTATCGGTATCGCCGATTCCGATACCGGAAGTCCCATTCAAGTCTATGGGACTTCCGGTATCGGAATAAGAAAAATCCTGTTTTTCCCTTGTACAGCCTCTCTGGGGTCTGTACGGGCCTTTCGGGGGGCTGTGCCGGCCTGCCAGGGGGTCTGTGCAGGCTCCGGTGGTCTGTGCCGGCCTGCCGGGGGGCTGTGCAGGCTCCGGTGGGCTGTGCCGGCCTGCCGGGGGGCTGTGCCGGCCTGCCGGGGGGCTGTGCAGGCTCCGGTGGTCTGTGCCGGCCTGCCGGGGGGCTGTGCCGGCCTGCCGGGGGGCTGTGCAGGCTCCGGGGGGCTGTGCCGGCCTGCCGGGAGGGCTGTGCCGGCCTGCCGGGGGGCTGTGCAGGCTTCGGGGGTCTGTGCAGGCATCGTCCGATGGGACTACAAGTCCCATTGGGCGATGCCTGCTACCATGACAGTGATAGACACATTAGCCAATGATGGGACAGTAGTAGTCCCATCATCCGGCTAATGTGTTGAATGTAAAAAAAAAAAAAAAAATTACATGCTACATACATACAACATGCATACTACATACATGCTACATTCATACTACATACTACATACATGCTACATTCATACTACATATATACTACATGCAACATACATACTACATATATACTACATGCAACATACATACTACATATATACTACATGCTACATACATACATACTACATATATGCTACATACATACTACATATATACTACATGCATGCTACATACATACTACATACATACTACATATATGCTACATACATACTACATATATGCTACATACATACTACATATATGCTACATACATACTACATATATACTACATGCATGCTACATACATACTGCATGCTACATACATGCTACATGCTACATACATACCACATACATACTACATACATACTACATACATACTACATGCTACATACATACTACATATATACTACATGCAACATACATACTACATATATACTACATGCATGCAACATGCATACTACATATATACTATATGCTACATACATACTACATATATGCTACATACATACTACATATATACTACATGCATGCTACATACATACTGCATGCTACATACATACTACATGCTACATACATACTACATATATGCTACATACATACTACATATATACTACATGCATGCTACATACATACTGCATGCTACATACATACTACATGCTACATACATACCACATATATACTACATACATACTACATGCATGCTACATGCTACATACATACCACATACATACTACATACATACTACATACATACTACATGCTACATACATACTACATATATACTACATGCATGCTACATACATGCTACATACATACTACATATATACTACATACATACGACATGCATGCTACATACATACTACATGCTACATACAAACCACATATATACTACATACATACTACATGCTACATACATACTACATATATACTACATGCATGCTACATACATACTGCATGCTACATGCATGCTACATACATACTACATACATACTACATGCTACATACATACCACATATATACTACATACATACAATACATTCATACAATACATACATAGACATACAGTACATATAACATAGAGTAACATACTTACCAATACTTGTCACATTGTTCCCCGAAGCCATTGTCTTTTACGGAATAAATATTAACATAACAAACCACAAAAATACTCACCCACGATCCGAAGCAGTCCACGAGTGTGTCCCACGACGATCTTGGGTAGAGAACTGCAGCATCAGCTGTTGCTGCCGTTCTCTACGGGCTGCAGGAATCCAATGACGGAAGGTAGGTATCCTTCCGCACTGTATTCCTCCGCCACTTAAAAAAAAAAAAAGTCCCTAGTCTCACTTTATGCCATTGCTGTGTGGGAAATTCCCACGCAGCAATGGCATAAAGTGAGACTAGGGACTTTTTTTTTTTAAGTGGCGGAGGAATACAGTGCGGAAGGATACCTACCTTCCGTCATTGGATTCCTGCAGCCGGTAGAGAACGGCAGCAACAGCTGATGCTGCAGTTCTCTACCCAAGATCGTCGTGGGACACACTCGTGGACTGCTTCGGATCGTGGGTGAGTATTTTTGTGGTTTGTTATGTTAATATTTATTCCGTAAAAGACAATGGCTTCGGGGAACAATGTGACAAGTATTGGTAAGTATGTTACTCTATGTTATATGTACTGTATGTCTATGTATGTATTGTATGAATGTATTGTATGTAGTATGTATGTAGTATATATGTGGTATGTATGTAGCATGTAGTATGTATGTAGTATGTATGTAGCATGCATGTAGCATGCAGTATGTATGTAGCATGCATGTAGTATATATGTAGTATGTATGTAGCATGTAGTATGTATGTAGTATGTATGTGGTATGTATGTAGTATGTATGTAGCATGTAGTATGTATGTAGTATGTATGTAGTATATATGTAGTATGTATGTAGCATGTAGTATGTATGTAGCATGCATGTAGTATATATGTAGTATGTATGTAGCATGTAGTATGTATGTAGTATGTATGTAGTATGTATGTAGTATGTATGTAGCATGTAGTATGTATGTAGCATGCATGTAGTATATATGTAGTATGTATGTAGCATGTAGTATGTATGTAGTATATATGTAGTATGTATGTAGCATGTAGTATGTATGTAGCATGCATGTAGTATATATGTAGTATGTATGTAGCATGTAGTATGTATGTAGCATGCATGTAGTATGTATGTAGTATGTATGTAGTATGTATGTAGTATTTTTTTTTTTTTTTTAACATTTAACACATTAGCCGGATGATGGGACTACTACTGTCCCATCATTGGCTAATGTGTCATTCACTGTCATGGTAGCAGGCATCGCCAGATGGGACTTGTAGTCCCATCGGACGATGCTTGCACAGACCCCCGGACATCAGCACAGCCCCCCGGCAGGCCGGCACAGCCCCCCGGCAGGCCGGTACAGACCCCCACAGGGTGCACAGACCACCGGCAGGCCGGCACAGCCCCCCGGCAGGCTGGTACAGACCCCCACAGGGTGCACAGACCACCGGCAGGCCGGCACAGCCCCCCGGCAGGCCGGTACAGACCCCGGGCAGTCCACACAGCCCCCCGGCAGGCCGGCACAGCCCCCCGGCAGGCCGGCAGAGACCCCCGGAAGGCCCGAAATGACGGCGCATCATGATGCGCACACACCGCGCATCATGATGACGTCAGGCTGTCAATCAACTTTGAACTTCCGATTCCGATGCCGACTTCCGATATTGAAAAAATATCGGAAGTCGGTATCGGAATTCCGATACAGCAAGTATCGGCCGATACCCGATACTTGCGGTATCGGAATGCTCAACACTACCCATGACCCTATTTGCTTTGGTGGCAGCTGCCTGACACTGGGCACTCCAATTTAGCTTCTTATTGACTAAGATGCCTAAGTCTTTTTCCATGTCTGATTTCCCCAGCAGTTTCCCATTTATTAAGTAATTGTAGCATCTGTTTCTCCTTCCCATGTGCATAACCTTACACTTATCTGTGTTAAACCTCATTTGCCATTTTTCAGCCCAATTCTCCAATTTACTCAAATCTGTCTGTAGTTGTAAGCTGTCCTCCTTTGTGTTAACTACCATACATGGTTTTGTATCATCTGCAAATACTGATATTTTACTGTGTAAGCCATCCACTAGATCATTAATAACTATATTAAATAGTAGGGGAACCATTACAGAACCCTGTGGTACTCCACTAGTAACCCTGGCCCAATCTGAGTATGCGCCATTAATAACCACTCTTTGTTTTCTATCACTAAGCCAGCTACCTACCCATCTACACACATTTTCCCCTAGCCCAAGCTCTCTCATCTTACTTACCAATCTTTTATGTGGGTCAGTGTCAAATGCTTTAGAGAAGTCGAGACAAATGACATCCCATGATTCTCCTTGGTCCAATTGAGAGCTTACATCCTCATAGAAGCTGATCAGGCTAGTCTGACATGAGCGATCCTTCATAAATCCATGTTGATATGGAGTCTTAGAAAACTTAAAGGGGTTTTCCACTTTCAGGAAAGTTGACCACAATTGCTGTAAAATAACCTAAAAAAAACAAACAGAGCAGGTAGTCACCCTCCCTGAGTCCAGGGTCAGCTCTCCAGTGCTGCTCCAGTCTCAGTGTTTTGGCTGCAACAGGGACGTCATGTCAACAGCGCAAGTCACTTGCTGTAGCCAATCAATGAGCTCACTGGCTGTGCCAAGGTAGAAGGCACCAGCCACTGAGCTTATTGACCTTTTCCAGTAAACTAGAATGCTTACTCTGCGGGACACTGTGCCCACTTTATCTTTCCCTTTACCTGCAGTCGGTACACTGATGTAGGTTGGTTGAGAACGAAATGTCTGTACTTATTTATAGACTACAATTAAAAGCAAGAAATTTGTTCCAAAATTCCTGTCAAGTGTGTCCAGTTTTTGATTTATTTAATTGCTTTGGACCCTACTTGAGCACCGATTCAGGAGTGCTGTGATTTTTCTTCGTTATATATCGTAATTGACCGCTGCAGCCAATCACTGTGAGCCTCTGAGACTCTGTGATTCTGAGTCGTTTTTCCTCCTGGAAGTGCAATAGGAATCCTTCCAGTTTGAAAGTTGTCAGCTTCCCTCCTTCTTTATTGGCCACTTCTAGAACCAGCTGTCATGGGAAGACATCTCCTGTTGCAATCTTCCTTCCTCTACTGACTTATCTCCCATGTGACTTTTTTAAGCTGCAGTCATTAGATGACTACCAGGGGGAATCTTGTTCCAGCTCCTTCCAGAAGCTTCTGCATTATACTGAGCAGAGCTGAGTCACATGAACAAGACCCGGAGAGGGAAGATTATCCCTTTGAGTGCTGCCTGTCAGCAAGTCTCGCAATATGTTACAATATACCCTTTACACAGAAATCACAGTGTTTGCATGGAACATACTACAGTGGGGAAAAAAAGTATTTAGTCTGTCAGCAATAGTGCAAGTTCCACCACTTAAAAAGATGAGAGGCGTCTGTAATTTACATCATAGGTAGACCTCAACTATGGGAGACAAACTGAGAAAAAAAAATCCAGAAAATCACATTGTCTGTTTTTTTTTCATTTTATTTGCATATTATGGTGGAAAATAAGTATTTGGTCAGAAACAAGCAATCAAGATTTCTGGCTCTCACAGACCTGTAACTTCTTCTTTAAGAGTCTCCTCTTTCCTCCACTCATTACCTGTAGTAATGGCACCTGTTTAAACTTGTTATCAGTATAAAAAGACACCTGTGCACACCCTCAAACAGTCTGACTCCAAACTCCACTATGGTGAAGACCAAAGAGCTGTCAAAGGACACCAGAAACAAAATTGTAGCCCTGCACCAGGCTGGGAAGACTGAATCTGCAATAGCCAACCAGCTTGGAGTGAAGAAATCAACTGTGGGAGCAATAATTAGAAAATGGAAGACTTACAAGACCACTGATAATCTCCCTCGATCTGGTGCTCCACGCAAAATCCCACCCCGTGGGGTCAGAATGATCACAAGAACGGTGAGCAAAAATCCCAGAACCACGCGGGGGGACCTAGTGAATGAACTGCAGAGAGCTGGGACCAATGTAACAAGGCCTACCATAAGTAACACACTACGCCACCATGGACTCAGATCCTGCAGTGCCAGACGTGTCCCACTGCTTAAGCCTGTACATGTCCGGGCCCGTCTGAAGTTTGCTAGAGAGCATTTGGATGATCCAGAGGAGTTTTGGGAGAATGTCCTATGGTCTGATGAAACCAAACTGGAACTGTTTGGTAGAAACACAACTTGTCGTGTTTGGAGGAAAAAGAATACTGAGTTGCATCCATCAAACACCATACCTACTGTAAAGCATGGTGGTGGAAACATCATGCTTTGGGGCTGTTTCTCTGCAAAGGGGCCAGGACGACTGATCCGGGTACATGAAAGAATGAATGGGGCCATGTATCGTGAGAATTTGAGTGCAAACCTCCTTCCATCAGCAAGGGCATTGAAGATGAAACGTGGCTGGGTCTTTCAACATGACATTAATCCAAAGCACACCGCCAGGGCAACGAAGGAGTGGCTTTGTAAGAAGCATTTCAAGGTCCTGGAGTGGCCTAGCCAGTCTCCAGATCTCAACCCTATAGAAAACCTTTGGAGGGAGTTGAAAGTCCGTGTTGCCAAGCGAAAAGCCAAAAACATCACTGCTCTCGAGGAGATCTGCATGGAGGAATGGGCCAACATACCAACAACAGTGTGTGGCAACCTTGTGAAGACTTACAGAAAACGTTTGACCTCTGTCATTGCCAACAAAGGATATATCACAAAGTATTGAGATGAAATTTTGTTTCTGACCAAATACTTATTTTCCACCATAATATGCAAATAAAATGAAAAAAAAACAGACAATGTGATTTTCTGGATTTTTTTTTCTCAGTTTGTCTCCCATAGTTGAGGTCTACCTATGATGTAAATTACAGACGCCTCTCATCTTTTTAAGTGGTGGAACTTGCACTATTGCTGACTGACTAAATACTTTTTTTCCCCACTGTATACATCCGGTATCCCATGAAGATGTCCAGTTTGTGGGCTATCACAAACGCAAGACGCGTATCTCGCCTGACATGGCGACACCACAGTAATGTCACCTCTTGCCATGATGTATAGCACAGACGGCCTGCTTCTACCGTGCATCCCTATTTTCTGTGCAGGTGGACTTGTCTGAGCATATACAAGTCAGTCTCTGCCTAAGAATGTTGCCTAAACTGATACACTCGGGAGGGGGCCCAGTCTCACTGCATGTGTATCAGTCAGGACTAGTGTTGAGCATTCCGATACCGCAAGTATCGGGTATCGGCCGATATTAGCTGTATCGGAATTCCGATACTTAGTTCCGATACTTTTTTCATATCGAATACCGGAATCGGAAGTTCCCATAATGCTAGGAGCCCGCTCGATTTGATTCAGCCAATGGGGATCCTCAGAAGTGTGGGCATATCCTGTTAGGCATGTAGGCATGTTAACTACTGGCATGGCTGTGATTGGCTGCTGAAATGATGTCATGATGCACTATAAAAAGCGCTGCAGCCGCCATTTCTGGTCACTCTGCTGTGAATTCAGTTAGGGACAGGCTGCTGTTGAAGACTGTGAGGGACAGTTAGAAATAGCGATTCTAAAAACAATATTGTGCTTTATCCAGGCTACATAAACCACCACTGTAGCTTGCTTTTCCCTAGCAGCGCTGTTTTCACAGCTGTCTGCAAGGGCTGTGTGAGTGCAGACCCACGCTGTGTAGTGTGTCCTGCAGGCACGTCTGCTTGTAGGCCGGCCAGCGTGTGTCTCTGCCTCATACACATTTTTCTTTTATTGCTGCTTTTTTTTTCTCCTGTATAGTGTGCTTCCATACGTATCCATATACGTTGGTTGCAAACACTAAAGGAGTGGACAGCGGAGCCTTTCAGCAGCCTTTCAGTGCTATAGCCCATTTCTCTGCACTGTTTTTGGCTGTCTGATAGGTCTCTCTGTGTGTGAGTGCAGCTCACGTTGCAGTGTGTTCTACAGCCACCGCTAGCTGTAGTCCGCTCAGCGTGCGTCACTGCCTCATACATAGTCCTTTTTTTGCAGCAAATTTAGCCAGATTTTTGCTCCTATATTAGTGTGCTTCCAACCGCATCCATTGTCATTGGTTGGTTGCAAACACTATATAGGATAAGATAGAGGAGCCTTTTTGCTGGCTTGTGCCCTTCAGGGCCAGCCAGGCTAGTATCACCCTATTTTTTGGAGCCTCATCAATTGCATTGTAGGTTAGCTTCCTGCATTGTAATCGCTCCAAAAAGTTTGTGATAATATAGCTTTCCCCCCACCCAAAAAAAAAAAGGAAATAAAGTTCACCAAACACTCCACTTTACAGTTGTCTAGGCCACATTAGATCATATTAAAGTGTAGTACACACACTCTTAGCCAAATTAGTGTTTCTTATACTGGTTAGCAGGTGTTCAGGAATAAGAACACTAAGCCACCCCTTTTTTACTTTTCTGCCTATCTTTATCAGTCTACCAAGATGAAGAAGGCAGGGAGTAAGGCACGTGGTCGTGGCCGTGGAGTTTCAGCAGGGAGAGGACGGGGGGATTCAGCAGGGAGAGGACGTGGGGATTCGGTATCTGCTGCGGCCACCAGTGACCCGGCATCCCCCACTTTTACCAGGCAACAGTCCTTCATGCGCAGCTTTGTAGGACCTCGCCGTACCCCACTGCTGCGTGACGAACAAATTGAAGCCGTTGTCGGATGGATGGCAGCTAACGCATCCACTTCAATGACTTCCGCATCCTCCCAAGGCCAGAGCACAGAAGAGCAACCATCTGTCTCTTCACCACCTGCCAAATTGCCCAGGCAGTCTGAGAGCCCTGGACAGGAGCCATCTCAATCTTTACTTCTGTTCTCAGAATCTGTTGGCTTGGAAAGAGGTGGCCAGCCAAGCAGCATTCTAGAGCGTGAAGAAGAGGGAGTATGCAGTGATGCGCAACTGCTTTGTCCCTCTGAATCTGAAGAGGCGGGTGGGCCAGTGCCTATGGTCAGCACACCTCAGTATGCATCAGACGATGATGAGACTCAGTTGCCAATTTCTGGTGCGTACGGTGCTGGCGAGACAACCCAGGACCAGCCGGTGCTTGAAGAGGGGAGTGGGGATGATGAGGTCCTTGACCCATCATGGCGTCAGCCACAGGAAGGTGGTGGGAGCAGCTCTGAGGAAGAGATTCCCCGAACGGCCAAAAGAGGAGGGAGAGGGCGGGGGCAGACTTGGTTGCCTGTAGCCTCCACTTTGGCACCCGTGAGGAGCAATCCTCTTCCAAAACACAAAACGGGCGCTCCCAGGACTTGCAGTGCGTGGTCTTTTTTTGACACAGTTGCAGATGACATTTGCTTTGTCAAATGCAAGCTGTGTCATCAGAAAGTGAAACGAGGCAAAAATGTGACCAACCTCAATACCACAAATATGTGGAAACATGTGCGTACCAAGCACGAGGTGGAGTTACACAGACACACTGAAGATGTAGGCCAACCTTCAGCAGCACCTACCACCTCTTCAGCTCGTGTTGGGGCCTCTTCCTCCAGCTCACACACAGCTGGTTCGGCTTCCTCACTGGAACGCCATGGAAGAACCACTGCCACTGTTGTCCAGAGACCCAGTGAAATTCCACCCACTGAACCACGTTCGCAGTCATCAGCACCCTCCCAGGCCACTCACCAGCAATCGGTAGCACAGGCATGGGAGAAAAAGCGGCCATACTCGGCAAACCATCCCCGAGCACTGGCTCTGAATGCCGGCATTGCCAAACTACTGGCCCTTGAGATGCTGTCATTCAGGCTGGTGGAGACTGACACATTCCGGAACTTTATGTCATTGGCAGTTCCACAATACAATGTGCCCAGCCGCTTTTATTTCAGCAGGCAAGCTGTCCCTGCCCTGCAAAAGCATGTGGAGGGAAAAATTAAAAATGCGCTGCTAAATGCCGTCAGTAGCAAGGTCCACCTGACCACCGATGCGTGGACCAGTAGCCATGGACAGGGATGATACCTTTCCCTCACTGCCCATTGGGTCAATGTTGTGGAGCCGGGTACAGATCTGGAGAGTGGCTCTGTACGTATTCTGCCAACTCCAAGGATTGCAGGAATGCAGTCTGTACATATTGAGTCCTCCTCTTACTCTAGTTCCTCGGAATCAGCACTGCATGAGCCTGTTAGGCCAGATATGAGCACAGGTGTGGCCAAACGTCAACAGGCCGTCCTTAAATTAATTTCTTTGGGGAATCGGAGCCACACAGCACAGGAGCTCTGGAATGCCATCAAGCAGGAGAGCGATGTGTGGTTTGTGCCAGCGAATCTCCAGCCAGGTTTGGTAGTGAGTGACAATGGCCGAAATCTAGTGGCAGCTCTGGGCCTAGGCAACCTCACTCACATACCATGTCTGGCACACGTGCTCAATTTGGTAGTGCAGAGCTTTCTGAGGGACTATCCGGATCTTGATGCCCTGCTGCACAAGGTTCGCCTAGAGTGTGCTCACTTGCGGCGTTCCAGCATGGCAAGATCGCGCATTGCATCTCTGCAACGCCGATTCTGCCTGCCAGAACATCGCATCATATGTGACCTCCCCACCAGGTGGAATTCAACGTTACATATGTTGGAGCGGTTGTGTGAGCAGCAGGCAGCAGTAATGGAGTACCAGCTGCATCAGGCGCAAACAAGTCACACTATGCGCCGGACACACTTCACCACCACTGAGTGGGCCACTATGAGGGACATCTGCCAAGTTTTGCGTGCCTTCGATGACTCCACGCGGATGGCCAGTGCAGATGATGCACTAATCAGCATGACTGTCCCCCTCATCTGTCTGCTTCAAAAAACCTTACAAGCACTAAGTGAGGAGGTTTTTGAAGAGGTCGAGGATGAGCAGTCAGAAATGCCATCTGCTTCTGGCAAGTCTGCGCAACGTGCTTCCACACAAAGGCCCAGGCAGGGGACACTTAGTGAGGAGGATGACGAGGAGTCAATGGAGGAGGAGGAACACATCTCTCCAGAGGAGGGAGGTACACAAGGCTCTAGTAGTCAGTGTGTACAGCGAGGGTGGGGTGATGCTGAGCAGGCAGAGATGCTGCCTCAAGCTGGGGACAGCGTTTCCGGTCCAGTTGGCAGTCTGCAGCACATGGTTGATTTCATGCTGCAGTGCTTGTTAAATGACCGCCGCATCACCAACATTCTCCACACGGCTGTTTATTGGGTGTACACCCTCCTAGATCCTCGCTACCGGGACAACTTACAAAGCCTCATACCACAGTTGAACCGGGAGCGAAAAATGCGGGAGTACCAAGAAACACTTGTGCAGGCCATAATGTTCTCCATTCCCCCCACAAGTGTTGCTGGTAGTGCTTTTCAAAGCAGCCATGTGGGTAGAGGCAGTGGAGGAAGCTCTGCACAAAGAGGTAGCAGAGGCAGTGCCGCAGGACAAGGCAAGGCCAGTATGGCCCAAATGTGGAAAAGTTTTGTGGGACCGCCACAAACGGCTACACCATCACAGACGGCTCCAGTCAGCAGGAGGCAACGTTTCCGTCAGATGGTGACAGACTACTTGTCGTGCCCTGTTAGTGTTCTCCCAGACGGCTCTTCCCCGTTCAAGTATTGGGTCTCTAAGCTGGATACATGGCCAGAGCTTAGCCAGTATGCATTGGAGGTGCTGGCTTGCCCTGCTGCCAGTGTATTATCGGAACGTGTCTTTAGTGCTGCAGGTGGTGTGGTAACAGACCGTCGCACGCGACTATCCGCCGATAATGTTGACCGGCTTACTTTTGTAAAAATGAACAAGGCCTGGATCTCACCTGAATTTGCCAGTCCTCTTCCAGAATAAATAATTGGCTGGCAACAGGATCCAGGTCTCCTGTTGTGTTCATGTTTCTATGACCTGAACTTTATTTCCTGGGCTACAGCAACGCCCGTTGTTGCTCAGAAGTGCTGTCCGCACAGACAAAACACTCGCTCATGTGTAAGTGGGGTTCGGTAACGTCAGCTGATCCCCTGCTGTGTGTACGACAAACTCTCCTGCTGCCTACAACTTCTGACTACCTCTGATTTAATATGTTCTCTGATTTGCCCTCTGTCTCCACTCTGTTTTGAGTATTTCCTCCGGCCTACAACACCGCCTATTTCTGCTCTCAAGTGCCGTCTGCACAATCCACACTTGATCCTGTGGTACCTGGGTCCTGTAACATCTGCTCATCTCCAGAGTTGAGCACGGCAATGTCTCCTGCTTTGTCTACATTCCCACTACTTGTAGTGGAAATGTGGAGAGAGCAGGAGACATTGCCTGACTCACCTCTAGGGAGAAGCTGCTGTTACAGAACCCCAGTAACACAGGAACAAGTGTGGGTTGTGCAGACGGCATTTCAGAGCAGCAACTGGCGTGGTTGGAAGCCAGCGGAAATACTCGAAACAGAGTGAAGACAGAGGCCTAATTGGAGTACGTTGACAGTTAGTAGTAGTCTAGAAACAATCGCAAACTGCCACCAACTAGGCCTCGGCCTACTACCTGATTTTCCCTGGGCTCCGACACTGCCAGTTGGTGCTCAGAAGTGCTGTCCGCACAGACAAAACACTCGCTCATGTGTAAGTGGGGTTCGGTAACGTCAGCTGATCCCCTGCTGTGTGTATGGCAAAGTGTCCTGCTCCCTCCACAGTCAAACAACCTCAGATTTACACCTGGCTCCAAGTAGGCCTCGGCCTACTACCTCATTTTCCCTGGGCTCCAACAACGCCCGTTGGTGCTCAGAAGTGCTGTCCGCACAGACAAAACACTCGCTCATGTGTAAGTGGGGTTCGGTAACGTCAGCTGATCCCCTGCTATGTGTACGGCAAACTCTCCTGCTGCCTACAACTTCTGACTACCTCTGATTTAATATGTTCTCTGATTTTTCCCTCTGTCTCCACTCTGTTTTGAGTATTTCCTCCGGCCTTCAACACCGCCTGTTTCTGCTCTCAAGTGCCGTCTGCACAATCCACACTTGATCCTGTGGTACCTGGGTCCTGTAACATCTGCTCATCTCCAGAGTTGAGCACGGCAATATCTCCTGCTTTGTCTACATTCCCACTACTTGTAGTGGAAATGTGGAGAGAGCAGGAGACATTGCCTGACTCACCTCTAGGGAGAAGCTGCTGTTACAGAACCCCAGTAACACAGGAACAAGTGTGGGTTGTGCAGACGGCATTTCAGAGCAGCAACTGGCGTGGTTGGAAGCCAGCGGAAATACTCGAAACAGAGTGAAGACAGAGGCCTAATTGGAGTACGTTGACAGTTAGTAGTAGTCTAGAAACAATCGCAAACTGCCACCAAGTAGGCCTCGGCCTACTCCCTGATTTTCCCTGGGCTCCGACACCGCCAGATGGTGCTCAGAAGTGCTGACCGCACAGACAAAACACTCGCTCATGTGTAAGTGGGGTTCGGTAACGTCAGCTGATCCCCTGCTGTGTGTATGGCAAAGTGTCCTGCTCCCTCCACAGTCAAACAACCTCAGATTTACACCTGGCTCCAAGTAGGCCTCGGCCTACTACCTCATTTTCCCTGGGCTCCGACAACGCCTGTTGTTGCTCAGAAGTGCTGTCCGCACAGACAAAACACTCGCTCATGTGTAAGTGGGGTTCGGTAACGTCAGCTGATCCCCTGCTGTGTGTACGGCAAACTCTCCTGCTGCCTACAACTTCTGACTACCTCTGATTTAATATGTTCTCTGATTTGCCCTCTGTCTCCACTCTGTTTTGAGTATTTCTTCCGGCCTACAACACCGCCTGTTTCTGCTCTCAAGTGCCGTCTGCACAATCCACACTTGATCCTGTGGTACCTGGGTCCTGTAACATCTGCTCATCTCCAGAGTTGAGCACGGCAATGTCTCCTGCTTTGTCTACATTCCCACTACTTGTAGTGGAAATGTGGAGAGAGCAGGAGACATTGCCTGACTCACCTCTAGGGAGAAGCTGCTGTTACAGAACCCCAGTAACACAGGAACAAGTGTGGGTTGTGCAGACGTCATTTCAGAGCAGCAACTGGCGTGGTTGGAAGCCAGTGGAAATACTCGAAACAGAGTGAAGACAGAGGCCTAATTGGAGTACGTTGACAGTTAGTAGTAGTCTAGAAACAATCGCAAACTGCCACCAAGTAGGCCTCGGCCTACTACCTGATTTTCCCTGGGCTCCGACACCGCCAGTTGGTGCTCAGAAGTGCTGTCTGCACAGACAAAACACTCGCTCATGTGTAAGTGGGGTTCGGTAATGTCAGCTGATCCCCTGCTGTGTGTATGGCAAAGTGTCCTGCTCCCTCCACAGTCAAACAACCTCAGATTTACACCTGGCTCCAAGTAGGCCTCAGCCTACTACCTCATTTTCCCTGGGCTCCGACAACGCCAGTTGGTGCTCGGAAGTGCTGTCCGCACAGACAAAACACTCGCTCATGTGTAAGTGGGGTTCGGTAACGTCAGCTGATCCCCTGCTGTGTGGAGGGTAAACTGCTGCTGCCTCCAAATTGTAACTACTTCAGATTTAAACATTCTCTGATTTGGCCTCTGTCTCCACTCTGTCTCTAGTATTTCCCCTGACCTCCAACACCGCCAGTTCCTGCTCACAGTTGCCGTCCACGCATTCCACACGTGTTCCTGTGTTACTGGGGTTCTGTAACGTCAGCAGATCCCCCAATATGTGTCCGCCACTGTCTCCTGCGCTGTCCACCTTCCCACTGCAAGCGGTGGGAATGTGGACAGATCAGGAGACAGTGGCAGACACACATCAGGGGATCTGCTGACATTACAGAATCCCAGTAACACAGCAACACGTGTGGATTGGGCAGACGGCTACTGTACACATAAACTGGCGGTGTTGGTAGTCATGTGAAATCCTGGAAACAGAGTGGAGACAGATGCCTAATTGGAGCACGTTGACAGTCTGTTGTAGCCTACAAACACTGTAAAACTGCCACCAAGTAGGCCTCGGCCTGCACCCTGGTTCTCCCTGGGCTCCAACAACGCTAGTTGGTGCTCAGAAGTGCTGTCCACACAGAAAAACACACTCGTTCATGTGAAAGTGGGGGTCAGTAATGTCAGCTGATCCCCTGCTGTGTGTATGGCAAAGTGTCCTGCTCCCTCCAAAGTCAAAATACCTCAGCTTTACACCTGGCTCCTAGTAGGCCTCGGCCTGCACCATGATTGTCCCTGGGTTCCAACAACGCTAGTTGGTGCTCGGAAGTGCTGTCCACACAGAAAAACACACTTGTTCATGTGAAAGTGGGTTCAGTAACGTCAGCTGATCCCCTGCTGTGTGGAGGGCAAACTGCTGCTGCCTCCAAATTGTAACTACTTCAGATTTAAACATTCTCTGATTTGGCCTCTGTCTCCACTCTGTCTCTAGTATTTCCCCTGACCTCCAACACCGCCAGTTCCTGCTCACAGTTGCCGTCCACGCATTCCACACGTGTTCCTGTGTTACTGGGGTTCTGTAACGTCAGCAGATCCCCCATTGTGTGTCCGCCACTGTCTCCTGCGCTGTCCACCTTCCCACTGCAAGCGGTGGGAAATTGGACAGAGCAGGAGACAGTGGCGGACACACATCAGGGGCTCTGCTGACATTACAGAACCCCAGTAACACAGGAACATGTGTGGATTGGGCAGACGGCTGCTGTACGCTTAAACTGGCGGTGTTGGTGGTCACGTGAAATCCTGGAAACAGAGTGGAGACAGATGCCTAATTGGAGCACGTTGACAGTCTGTTGTAGCCTACAAACAATAAAAAACTGCCACCAAGTAGGCCTCGGCCTGCACCATGATTGTCCCTGGGCTCCAACAACGCCAGTTGGTGCTCGGCAGTGTCTTTGGCACGGGTACTCCCTGTTGCCCAGCCTGTTTTCAGCACGCCTGCTGTTTCCGGGTAGTGTCAAGGTCACTATGCCACCAATCCGTTGTCCTGTCGTCTTGCGGCCGGGTTAGCCGACTCTACGGTGCCTGCAGTTTAGGTGACTCCTATGTGGGCTGCGGGAACTGGCACTGAAGGCTGGATCCGTAGTGCCAATGGGACATGGACCCCCTGTAGGACTGTGGGTTTCAGTAACTGCGGCCGGCTTGCGGCCTGGCTACTTTGCTTTGAATGGGTACCTTCTGCTACCCACCCGGGTTCCAGCACTGTCTGCTGGTTCTCACCAGAGCCTTTGGCCTAGGTGCCTCCACCTCGGTATCCGAAGTCCAGCACCGTCAGCTGGTCCTTGGTAGTGCTTTCTAGCACAGGTACCTAGTAACCGTGGTCCAGCACCGTCAGCTGTTCCTCGGTAGTGCCATTGGCTCTTGTAGCTTTTGCTGCCCATCTGGGTTCCAGCACCGTCAGCTGGTTCTCGGCAGTGTCTTTGGCACGGGTACTCCCTGTTGCCCAGCCTGTTTTCAGCACGCCTGCTGTTTCCGGGTAGTGTCAAGGTCACTATGCCACCAATCCGTTGTCCTGTCGTCTTGCGGCCGGTTTAGCCGACTCTACGGTGCCTGCAGTTTAAGTGACTCCTATGTGGGCTGCGGGAACTGGCACTGAAGGCTGGATCCGTAGTGCCAATGGGACATGGACCCCCTGTAGGACTGTGGGTTTCGGTAACTGCTGCCGGCTTGCGGCCTGGCTACTTTGCTTTCAATGGGTACCTTCTGCTACCCACCCGGGTTCCAGCACTGTCTGTTGGTTCTCGCCAGAGCCTTTGGCCTAGGTGCCTCCATCTCGGTATCCGAGGTCCAGCACCGTCAGCTGGTCCTTGGTAGTGCTTTTTAGCACAGGTACCTTCTGCTTAGTAACCGTGGTCCAGCACCGTCAGTTGGTCCTCGGTAGTGCCATTGGCTCTTGTTCCTTCTGCTACCCACCCGGGTTCCAGCACCGTCAGCTGGTTCTCGGCAGTGTCTTTGGCACGGGGACTCCCTGTTGCCCAGCCTGGTTCCAGCACGCCTGCTGTTTCCGGGTAGTGTCAAGGTCACTATGCCACCAATCCGTTGTCCTGTCGTCTTGCGGCCGGGTTAGCCGACTCTACGGTGCCTGCAGTTTAGGTGACTCCTATGTGGGCTGCGGGAACTGGCACTGAAGGCTGGATCCGTAGTGCCAATGGGACATGGATCCCCTGTAGGACTGTGGGTTTCGGTAACTGCGGCCGGCTTGCGGCCTGGCTACTTTGCTTTGAATGGGTACCTTCTGCTACCCACCCGGGTTCCGGCACTGTCTGCTGGTTCTCGCCACAGCCTTTGGCCTAGGTGCCTCCATCTCGGTATCCGAGGTCCAGCACCGTCAGCTGGTCCTTGTTAGTGCTTTTTAGCACAGGTACCTTCTGCTTAGTAACCGTGGTCCAGCACCGTCAGTTGGTCCTCGGTAGTGCCATTGGCTCTTGTTCCTTCTGCTACCCATCCAGGTGCCAGCACTGTCTGCTGGTTCTCGCCAGTTTCTCAGCCTTCTTGTACCTTCTGCTACATTTCCAAGATCAAGCTTTTTGAAATTGTCTTTGGTAATCCTTATTGATCTCCATGACGATGACCCTGATGATGACGACCCTGAAGACCACACCAAAGAAGACCAGAAATATGACCCTAAATAATAAGACCAAGAGGACAAAGAACATGAAGACAACCACCAAGATACAGAACAAAAGACAGAAGAACAAGAAGCAGAAGAAGCAAAAGCAGAAGAACAGAAAGCAGAAGAACATTAAGCATAAGACAAAAAATCAGCATAGAAGAAATCAAAATTATAAGCAGAAGAAGACTAAGCAGTAAATGGGGGTGAGTCCGTTCCTCCTCGTGGTGCCCCTGGAAAATGCCTGCTGCTGCAGGCCAAACTGAACGCGGACAAATCCTGTTGTAAATCTTTTGTGACAGGCAGAACGTAAGGTGTAATCTTATAACTTTTATAGATAAGTACTACAGGAATGCCTGTCACCATAAGAAAATGAAGAAAAAGAAGAATAGGAAGAAGATGAAGAAATAGCATATGAAAATTAATAATAGCTGAATAAGAAGAATATGAAGAATGGAAAAAAAAAATTAATGGGAAGAAGGTGAAGAAAAAGTTTATGAAAAAAATGCTACTGCTGCGGATCATGAAGGAGAAAGTGTGGGAGAAGTACAAAAGAAGGTGAAGAGCATGGAAGTTGCGAAACATACATATCTGACTAAATATAAAAAAGTTAACATAGTCAATATCTTTTTAACTCCGAACGTCTTGAAAAAAAAAATTGGAATTAATGCTATGCCATGTGATTTGAATAAACCACTATGCTTTTAATGTCTCCTCCACCTCCCACAATACATTCTACATGATTCTTATTTGCTTTCAATTATGTAGAATTAGCCAACAAGGAAATAAAGGGCTTTTTTTAATTCCGATACTGGAAGTCCCATTGACTTGAATGGGACTTCCGGTATCGGAATCGGCGATACCAGATATTTTTTTTCGTATCGGGCGATACCATCCGATACGATATTTTTGGGTATCGAACGGTATCGCTCAACACTAGTCAGGACACCACTGTGATTGTTTAATTTCTCCTCCTCCCAGATGAGACCTTGGGTTAAGGGCGCCAAGCACCTGTCATATTTTGTTAGGCTAGGTTTACATAACGTTTTAGCAGCCCGTTCAACGCATAGCGTTGACGGGCTGCTAACGGTATAGCATAACGCAATCGCGTTTTGCTATAACCGCTAGCACAGATGAATCATCTGTGCTAGCACAGATGATTCATCTGCGCTAGCGGTGACGGAGCCTCAGACGCTGCAGGCCGCGTCCAAGGCTCCGTCAGTGAATGACGGCACATCGTGAACACGTGCCGCTTTACGGCATGCGTCGCGATGCACCCGACAATGGGGCTCAATGGCGGTATTAACGGACTGCGTCACACCGCATTATACCGTGGTGTAGTGCAGTCCGTCAACGGACTGCCTGAAACGCAGTGTGACCCCGGCTTTACTTAATTCTTTACTTTTCTTTAAAAATGGTACTTACTGGGGTTCCAACCTCTACTATGGCAGGTAGAAAATGTAGCATTGATACACAGGTTGCACTGCCAAGTGTAGGAGAATGTTCCTAGGCAGATCTGCCCCTGGTCGCTGTACTACTGCACCTTGAGAGAAGCATGTGTTTGGAGATGTGTGACTATTACTAAATGTTCCATTTATCCTGATTATGATGCAGCATTTGAGTCCAAATAGGTAGAACTTCAGTGATTGATAGTACAAAGGTTGTTTAGTGCAGCCACACGTGTGCAGCTATCTAGCTATTGTGCTGAGGGAAAACGTGGTGATTTCTGAGAACAGGGTGCATTAAATGTCCATGTTTCAGGGGTGTGAGACTATTTATTTATTAAAGTAATAATTTATTTTACTGATTTCTTATAATAATTATTTAGTATATATTGGGGGATGGGTGATTACTGCAAAGTAATACGTGATTGTAAACTTAGGGGGAGCGATTCTCTAATATACTCACAAGGGGGATGACGGCTCACTACTGCAATGCATTGCCTACACCCGGCTTCTGTAGGGTTAATGTGATTTCAGTGATTTCAGTAGTAGGGGCTAATATTACCAGGGAAGATATGATTTCTATAAGGGTTAATCATAATCACCGAATTGAAATATTATCAGCTTTTTACCCACCTTGCTAAGAACCAATGGATGATGATTATTTCGATGCACTTCCTATATGCATGTGATGGAATTTACGTTCTTGGTCCCCTGACTGAAATGTCTTTTTGAAGGTTATACTGAAGTTAATTAAAGGGGAAATTCACTCTTAACTAAAGGGATTTAATGCACTGAGCACAAAAAGAGTTCAAACTTAGAAGGGTAATTAATAATAAAGGCCATTTAAAGCGTGTATAACAAGGGGCCATTGGTGATAGACCCTTTTACCTTATACATAAAATGTGCAAGAAGAAAAGAACAGAAGGAAATGATTAGAGTGAAATTTATCTTGCTCGAACTTTTGACATTGTTACTCTTGTTATAGAGAGTTCTTTCACTATTACTGCATGTCCTCTATAGTCTGTGGCCATTATGCCTCTTGACCCTATGCTAGATCAGAATTCGCTAAGTCTTTGATAAAATAGCTATAAAATAGTGACATTATATAATAAGCTAAGGGAATATTAGAAGTCACTGATGAGGGCATTGTTATAAAACTGATTTCTCAAAGACCATTGCATTTAATAATTATGCACATTATAGTTTTTTACATTTTTTGCAGTTTTAGTTAACTTACACTTGTATATGTCTTTTTTTCCTGATTTTAATAACATGATGCTTCGTTTTCCTCTAGATTAATGCATATAGAATTTGGAAATCAGTGAACTTGGCCTTTCTCTCAAGTTCACCAGTTCTATAATTATTTTATATGCAATTTGGACAAATTAATGCATAGACCTTCACTGAATATTCAGGTGAGGATTTATCAAAGATTTATGTAAAGGACAGATTATGTTTCTCCCTTGTGAATTTACACCTATCTTAAAACATGATGTGTTGCTAGCTTTGACTGCTATTGATTGACGTTGCTTGTTGTTGCACAGTCTGTGGTCCACTCCCAAATCCTTCTGCATCGTGGATTCACCCAATGTAATCCCATTTACTGTGTAATTTGCATGGATATTCTAGCTCTCCAAATGCATAGCTTTGCATTTATATTTATTGAGCCTCATCTTTCCCATACCAGGCAAAGCATTCAACTTGTTTAAATTCCCGAAAGCAGGAAAAAATCCTCATCTGAGCTACAGCCTAGAATTTTGGTGTCAAATCTGTAAGCCCTTATCTATCATTAAGAAATGTGTTCTGCCCATTGTATATGAATTGCTCAGTCATAACCAAGTCATGGGAAAAAAAAACAGAGGAAACGAACTAAGTACTCTAGTTAAGCACAAACTAAGCAGCAATGAATGTAAGTGTATGGAGGATGGCACTGCCATATGAATATGGAGAGATGGTTCTTTCAAACACAAAAAAAGTTAGGCTACTTTCACACATCAGGTTTTCGGCGTCAGGCGCGATCCGGCGTCGTCTTGTTCTTGACAGACAAAACCGGATCCGTCTCATCCGGTTCATCCGTTTTTCGATCCGTTTTTCGACGGATAACGCCGGATCCGGTTTTTAAAAACACCCCTTGTGGCCTTCCGAACGGGATTGGCTACTGGAAAACTATATATAGCGTGTTCCTACAGCCCTTCTTTGACAGGTTGTAGAGGAGAAAGTGCAGGTTGGAGAGAAGAGCAAGTTACTGGCGAAGATGGATGTTGTCATTGGAAATATTTTGAAGAATTTGGCGGATTTTACAGCGGAGGCGAATCGTTTGAGGGTGATTGTTCTGGAGAAGGAGAGAGCGAGACAGCAGCGCATCAGGCATCGTAGACGACGTTTGTGGATCCACCCCATCACAGCCAAGAGAATGACGCGTGGGGTCTGTTCTACACTCTGCATGGACCTTCGACGAAACCCGGATAAATTTTTTGGATATGTTCGGATGAAAATGGAGAATTTTGATTACTTGGTGGAGCGCATTGCACACCTCATAAGAAAAGCGGACACCTATTGCCGCTTCTCTGTTTCACCCGCAGAGCGTCTGATGGTGACTTTAAGGTAAGCCACATTTATTGGATATGCTCGCATCAGAGCACACTTTCACTGCAATCTTGTTGGTGGTAGTTTGCAGCTCCAAGTGTTATAGCTGACTTTTGGTATGTAATGCTGTGATTTTAAACTAATTGATTGTTTTTTAATTCCCCACAGATTTCTTGCAACTGGAGAATCCCTTTCGTCACTGCATTTCCAGTACAGACTCGGGATTTCCACCATATCTGGAATAGTGAAGTACACATGCCGTGCACTGTGGGACTCCTTAGCTGAAGAGTTTTTACCAGAGCCCACAACAGAGAGGTGGATTGAAATTTCTGAAAAGTTTCTACAGATATGTCAGTTTCCGAACTGCTTGGGCGCTGTGAACGGGAAACATATCCGCATTGTAAAGCCAGCCGGATCGGGATCGGAATATTTCAATTACAAGAAATATTTTTCCATTGTCCTCATGGCCATCGCTGACGCGGAATACAAATTTATTGCTGTTGATATTGGGGCCTATGGCCGCTCCAATGACTCTCAAGTTTTCAAACTGTCTGCCATGGGGCGTAAACTGTATGGAAACACCTTCCAGTTCCCACCCCCTAGACCGCTGCCGCAAACATCTAGTCCACCTATGCCATTTGTCTGTGTAGGGGATGAAGCCTTCCAGCTGTCAGAACACCTTTTGAAACCGTACGGTAGCAGAGGATTGTCAAGAACAAAACGCATTTTTAATTACCGCCTCACAAGAGCAAGAAGAATGGTTGAATGTACCTTTGGTATTCTGACAGCCAAATGGCGGGTCCTATTGACTGCGATCAACCTCAAGACAGAAACTGTGGACGAGGTGATCAAAGCTTGCGTGGTACTCCACAATTTTGTTATCTGCAAGGAACCCATTTCCATTGAGGACACCTCTGAAGAAACCACCTTGCAAGATTACCATGACATTACCACTAGAAGTTCTGTGACAGTTTCAGTAATGAGGGACAATTTTGCACTATACTTTATGTCACCTCAAGGCAGAGTACACTGGCAGGATGACAGAGTGTGAAAGATTTGTGCCCTTAACCAAACTTGTGTACCTTCTGTACCAACATTATATACCTTTGCCAACCAAAGTTGGCTATCTTGTCATGGTCTTACTATTTTTACCTTTAGGCCACAGGTGTGTACCTGGTTGTGTTTTATGCAAAGTATTTCACCTTGTAACAAAAGTTGTGTACATTGTTAGGAAATCACCAACAATAAACACAACTTTTTAGGTGAAATACTTTGCTTCAAACACAACCAGGAACACAACTGTGGCAAAAAGCTAAAATTTACCCACAGTTCTATACCTGGTTTTGAATACCTTTTTACCTTTGAAATACCCTGTATTTAACCTTTTTTTTAAACATAGTTCGCCGCAGAAAGAAATGACAGACAACCATTGTGAAACGATAATTTAACTTTTATTTAAAATATTTTTTTTTTGTAAAATGTTTTTAATGTGCAAAAAACTTTTTTAATAAAGGTTTTAAAAACAATAGGCATTTTTATTAAAAAACACATTACAAATCTGTGTAGTGTGGGGTGGAAATACTGCTGGAGGGGCTGCGGGACACTTCGACACTGGGAGTGTGGAGAGAGGACTGGGATCGTGGTGGGGAAGGAACAGTTAGAGGTGAAGGTGTGGAAAAAGCTACAGAATGGGTGGACATGTGGGAGGCAGAAGAGGTGGTGGGCGGTGGAGTGGAGGGTTGGGCAGGGACTGTAGGAGCAGATGATGTTGATGGCAAGTTGTATGGGGAAGGAGTTTGGTATGGGCAGGTTGCTGGAAGTGGGGAGATGTCTGGTACTGGGGAGGTTGCTGGTACTGGGGAGCTTGCTGGTACTGGGGAGGTGGATGGTATGTAATAGGAGGGGGAGGATGGAAAGTGGCTGGAGGGGGTGCAGGTGGAGGAACTACTGGGGTGGGAAGAGGAGGTTGGGAGGTAACGTGCTGGAGAGCACCGTGGCATGAATGCATTACATGCATCTGCTGGGTAGGAGATAGCGTTTCCATGCGCTCCACAACAGACCTGAAAAAGGTGTGGTTTGGCGAAGATCTTGCTTCTGAATGCATGGTTTGCAGAAGTGTCTTCACCTCCAGAATGCTGGAGTTGATCTGCTGAAAGCCTGCGGAGATTTGCTCTGACAAGATTTTTAGACAGTTCTGGAAAGATGCATTCAGATGCAAGAACTCTGGCGCATAAGTCTTTTCCTGACCCCTCTGCCGCTGCCGCCCAGTACCCGCAGGTGTACTAGAGGTGGCGGGGCAGAAGGGTGGGGTAAAGGGAAATCGATCTCCTCACCAGCAGCTTCATGTAATGTAGGCGGCCACGATGCTCCTGTGCTGGTGGATGGGACAGAGGGGTCGAATGTGTGGGAAGGCTGTGAAGGTGCAGATGTACCGGGGCGGTTGAAGTGTCCCTCGGTGCCGGTCTCCTCAGGGATCGCCTCAGAAGGGTCCAACCGTGCAGGCTCCCGAGTGCTGCTCACCGTGCTGTGGAATAAAGAGAAAAAAAAACAATTAAAAAAGTGACATGGCATGGCCCTGGCTGAAAAAAAATTGTTACATCTAAACATTTTTTTTTCACATGTGGTGTGTAATATTTACCTTCTGGTGACCATTGTATCCCGGAGGAACGACAGGGCTTGTGCGTACTTGTACTTGCTCCTGCGTCCTCCAGATCCACTCGGGGCCCACATCTCTTTATTGAACTCCTTCTTGAAACGATCCCTCACAGACCGCCACCGCTTCACAATTCTCTCCCCTGAAACGAGAAAGGACAAAGTGGTTAGTATACAACATCAGTGTTTCCCAAACTCCAGTCCTCATGGTCCCCAGGGGTCATGTTTTCAGGATTTCCATAGTAAATAGAAATCCTGAACACATGATCCGTGGGGACCACGAGGACTGTTGTTCGGGAAACACTGGTTTACATCAAGCAACCGGTACTGTATATACTTACGCTCTTTAATCTGGGCCCGAGCATCGAGGTCCTCTCAGCGGTCCACAAGGAGCGAACAGATTTCCTCCCAGAGTCGTCGGGTAACGATCAGGTCAGCGTGGCGGCGGTCAACCATATTCCAGAGCGGCTCCCTTTCTCTGACGAGATCGATGAGGTGGTCCACATCGATTCCTCCATCCTCACCGTCAGAGTCGGGATCACGCTGTGAAGGCTGTTAAAGAAAAAGACAAAAATAACATAATTAGCCTCCACAAAAGAAATGAAATAAAAAGTGCAAAAAAACAAAGCAAAAATATTTATACTTACACGCTGGTGACCGCCGCGTTGCTGTCGCCGACGACCCTGGGAGGCACTGCGAGGAACTCTTGGCCGAGCACCTGATTGGGAAGACTAGAGAAGAAAACAAAAAAATTTTATGTCTTTGGATGTAGGCATTTGTTTGCTGTGTGTGGTCTGCAGAACATTGTTTTCTATGTGTTGTGTGTAGAGTTGAGCGAAACGGGTCGAAAAAATTCAAAAGTCACCGACTTTTGGCAAAGTCGGGTTTCATGAAACGAAACCCGACCCTAGGATGAGGTCGGCCACGAGGTCGGCGACTTACGCGCCAAAGTCGCGTTTCAAAAGTTTGTTTTGCGCTCTTTTTCAGCCAATCAGGATCCACGGACACTGTGGGCAACGTGATGACCTAGGCACGGGTCACCACCATCTTTCAGAAGGGCATGCAAGTGATTGGCTTGCTTTGGTGGGCGTCACAGGGGGTATAAAAGGGCGTGCACGCCGACCGCCATCTTACTTCTGCCGATCTTAGTATAGGGAGAGGTTGCTGCTGATTCTGTAGGGAGAGCGTTAGGCAGGGAAGAAGACAAAAAAACTGCTTCTGCTGCTAGCGATTTGGCCTGCACAACACACAAGTCACTGTGTGTGCAGTGCAAGGGGAGGCTATATAGTGGTGTATCAGTGGTGTTGGTTGTTGGGCTGCCTTTTAAGGCTTCCTGACACGCTGGCATTGCTGTTTACCCACTGCTCCGCAAACTGCTTTTTTAAAAGCAATCCAATCTCCCTTATCCTCTAGTCACTTTTGTCACAGCTGTGCCATCGAGCGTGTCACATAGCGCTCAGATATCAGTGGGCCTCACACAATCCACAAGTGTCCAGTGTCCAAAAGTGTGCGCAGAGATTCAAAATCTCCATTATCCTCTCGTCACTTTGGTCACAGGCAGCTGTGCCATCGAGCGTGTCACATAGCGCTCAGATATCAGTGGGCCTCACACAATCCACAAGTGTCCAGTGTCCAAAAGTGTGCGCAGAGATTCAAAATCTCCATTATCCTCTCGTCACTTTGGTCACAGGCAGCTGTGCCATCGAGCGTGTCACATAGCGCTCAGATATCAGTGGGCCTCACACAATCCACAAGTGTCCAGTGTCCAAAAGTGCGCGCAGAGATTCAAAATCTCCATTATCCTCTCGTCACTTTGGTCACAGGCAGCTGTGCCATCGAGCGTGTCACATAGCGCTCAGATATCAGTGGGCCTCACACGATCCACAAGTGTCCAGTGTCCAAAAGTGTGCGCAGAGATTCAAAATCTCCATTATCCTCTCGTCACTTTGGTCACAGGCAGCTGTGCCATCGAGCCTGTCACATAGCGCTTAGATATCAGTGGGCCTCACACAATCCACAAGTGTCCAGTGTCCAAAAGTGTGCGCAGAGATTCAAAATCTCCATTATCCTCTCGTCACTTTGGTCACAGGCAGCTGTGCCATCGAGCGTGTCACATAGCGCTCAGATATCAGTGGGCCTCACACAATCCACAAGTGTCCAGTGTCCAAAAGTGTGCGCAGAGATTCAAAATCTCCATTATCCTCTCGTCACTTTGGTCACAGGCAGCTGTGCCATCGAGCGTGTCACATAGCGCTCAGATATCAGTGGGCCTCACACGATCCACAAGTGTCCAGTGTCCAAAAGTGTGCGCAGAGATTCAAAATCTCCATTATCCTCTCGTCACTTTGGTCACAGGCAGCTGTGCCATCGAGCGTGTCACATAGCGCTCAGATATCAGTGGGCCTCACACAATCCACAAGTGTCCAGTGTCCAAAAGTGTGCGCAGAGATTCAAAATCTCCATTATCCTCTCGTCACTTTGGTCACAGGCAGCTGTGCCATCGAGCGTGTCACATAGTGCTCAGATATCAGTGGGCCTCACACAATCCACAAGTGTCCAGTGTCCAAAAGTTTGCGCAGAGATTCAAAATCTCCATTATCCTCTCGTCACTTTGGTCACAGGCAGCTGTGCCATCGAGCGTGTCACATAGCGCTCAGATATCAGTGGGCCTCACACAATCCACAAGTGTCCAGTGTCCAAAAGTGTGCGCAGAGATTCAAAATCTCCATTATCCTCTCGTCACTTTGGTCACAGGCAGCTGTGCCATCGAGCGTGTCACATAGCGCTCAGATATCAGTGGGCCTCACACAATCCACAAGTGTCCAGTGTCCAAAAGTGTGCGCAGAGATTCAAAATCTCCATTATCCTCTCGTCACTTTGGTCACAGGCAGCTGTGCCATCGAGCGTGTCACATAGCGCTCAGATATCAGTGGGCCTCACACGATCCACAAGTGTCCAGTGTCCAAAAGTGTGCGCAGAGATTCAAAATCTCCATTATCCTCTCATCACTTTGGTCACAGGCAGCTGTGCCATCGAGCCTGTCACATAGCGCTCAGATATCAGTGGGCCTCACACAATCCAAAAGTGTCCAGTGTCCAAAAGTGTGCGCAGAGATTCAAAATCTCCATTATCCTCTCGTCACTTTGGTCACAGGCAGCTGTGCCATCGAGCGTGTCACATAGCGCTCAGATATCAGTGGGCCTCACACAATCCACAAGTGTCCAGTGTCCAAAAGTGCGCGCAGAGATTCAAAATCTCCATTATCCTCTCGTCACTTTGGTCACAGGCAGCTGTGCCATCGAGCGTGTCACATAGCGCTCAGATATCAGTGGGCCTCACACGATCCACAAGTGTCCAGTGTCCAAAAGTGTGCGCAGAGATTCAAAATCTCCATTTTCCTCTCGTCACTTTGGTCACAGGCAGCTGTGCCATCGAGCCTGTCACATAGCGCTCAGATATCAGTGGGCCTCACACAATCCACATGTGTCCAGTGTCCAAAAGTGTGCGCAGAGATTCAAAATCTCCATTATCCTCTCGTCACTTTGGTCACAGGCAGCTGTGCCATCGAGCGTGTCACATAGCGCTCAGATATCAGTGGGCCTCACACAATCCACAAGTGTCCAGTGTCCAAAAGTGTGCACAGAGATTCAAAATCTCCATTATCCTCTCGTCACTTTGGTCACAGGCAGCTGTGCCATCGAGCGTGTCACATAGCGCTCAGATATCAGTGGGCCTCACACGATCCACAAGTGTCCAGTGTCCAAAAGTGTGCGCAGAGATTCAAAATCTCCATTATCCTCTCGTCACTTTGGTCACAGGCAGCTGTGCCATCGAGCGTGTCACATAGCGCTCAGATATCAGTGGGCCTCACACAATCCACAAGTGTCCAGTGTCCAAAAGTGTGCGCAGAGATTCAAAATCTCCATTATCCTCTCGTCACTTTGGTCACAGGCAGCTGTGCCATCGAGCGTGTCACATAGTGCTCAGATATCAGTGGGCCTCACACAATCCACAAGTGTCCAGTGTCCAAAAGTTTGCGCAGAGATTCAAAATCTCCATTATCCTCTCGTCACTTTGGTCACAGGCAGCTGTGCCATCGAGCGTGTCACATAGCGCTCAGATATCAGTGGGCCTCACACAATCCACAAGTGTCCAGTGTCCAAAAGTGTGCGCAGAGATTCAAAATCTCCATTATCCTCTCGTCACTTTGGTCACAGGCAGCTGTGCCATAGAGCGTGTCACATAGCGCTCAGATATCAGTGGGCCTCACACAATCCACAAGTGTCCAGTGTCCAAAAGTGTGCGCAGAGATTCAAAATCTCCATTATCCTCTCGTCACTTTGGTCACAGGCAGCTGTGCCATCGAGCGTGTCACATAGCGCTCAGATATCAGTGGGCCTCACACAATCCACAAGTGTCCAGTGTCCAAAAGTGTGCGCAGAGATTCAAAATCTCCATTATCCTCTCGTCACTTTGGTCACAGGCAGCTGTGCCATCGAGCGTGTCACATAGCGCTCAGATATCAGTGGGCCTCACACGATCCACAAGTGTCCAGTGTCCAAAAGTGTGCGCAGAGATTCAAAATCTCCATTATCCTCTCGTCACTTTGGTCACAGGCAGCTGTGCCATCGAGCCTGTCACATAGCGCTCAGATATCAGTGGGCCTCACACAATCCAAAAGTGTCCAGTGTCCAAAAGTGTGCGCAGAGATTCAAAATCTCCATTATCCTCTCGTCACTTTGGTCACAGGCAGCTGTGCCATCGAGCCTGTCACATAGCGCTCAGATATCAGTGGGCCTCACACAATCCAAAAGTGTCCAGTGTCCAAAAGTGTGCGCAGAGATTCAAAATCTCCATTATCCTCTCGTCACTTTGGTCACAGGCAGCTGTGCCATCGAGCGTGTCACATAGCGCTCAGATATCAGTGGGCCTCACACAATCCACAAGTGTCCAGTGTCCAAAAGTGTGCGCAGAGATTCAAAATCTCCATTATCCTCTCGTCACTTTGGTCACAGGCAGCTGTGCCATCGAGCGTGTCACATAGCGCTCAGATATCAGTGGGCCTCACACAATCCACAAGTGTCCAGTGTCCAAAAGTGTGCGCAGAGATTCAAAATCTCCATTATCCTCTCGTCACTTTGGTCACAGGCAGCTGTGCCATCGAGCGTGTCACATAGCGCTCAGATATCAGTGGGCCTCACACAATCCACAAGTGTCCAGTGTCCAAAAGTTTGCGCAGAGATTCAAAATCTCCATTATCCTCTCGTCACTTTGGTCACAGGCAGCTGTGCCATCGAGCGTGTCACATAGCGCTCAGATATCAGTGTGCCTCACACAATCCACAAGTGTCCAGTGTCCAAAAGTGTGTGCAGAGATTCAAAATCTCCATTATCCTCTCGTCACTTTGGTCACAGGCAGCTGTGCCATCGAGCGTGTCACATAGCGCTCAGATATCAGTGGGCCTCACACAATCCACAAGTGTCCAGTGTCCAAAAGTTTGTGCAGAGATTCAAAATCTCCATTATCCTCTCGTCACTTTGGTCACAGGCAGCTGTGCCATCGAGCGTGTCACATAGCGCTCAGATATCAGTGGGCCTCACACAATCCACAAGTGTCCAGTGTCCAAAAGTGTGCGCAGAGATTCAAAATCTCCATTATCCTCTCGTCACTTTGGTCACAGGCAGCTGTGCCATCGAGCGTGTCACATAGCGCTCAGATATCAGTGGGCCTCACACAATCCACAAGTGTCCAGTGTCCAAAAGTGTGCGCAGAGATTCAAAATCTCCATTATCCTCTCATCACTTTGGTCACAGGCAGCTGTGCCATCGAGCGTGTCACATAGCGCTCAGATATCAGTGGGCCTCACACAATCCAAAAGTGTCCACTGTCCACAAGTGTGTGCAGAAATTCTAAATCTCCCCTGTCCTATAGACACCTTGTACCTTGTTTTACATTACTATATAGTTTGTTGGATTTTGTCTACATTTCTACCAAAAATGAGGAAGGCTGGTGGAAGAGGCCGTGGAATTGGGCGGGGGTTGGCAGCTGGTAATGATGGTGTTGGTGGTGGATCTGATGGTAGTGGCAAGAGCAAAATAGGACCGAATGCAGGAGGTGCTGACCATGCATCATCGTCTGTCTACATAAGGCCTCGAACGCTTAGTTTTCTAGGAGTTGGCAAACCGCTTTTAAAGGCAGAGCATCAGGAAAAAGTTTTGTCTTACATTGCTGACTCAGCCTCCAGCTCTATCGCCTCCTCTTCTTCAGTTGTAAAAAGTAAAAGCACTGAGTCGTCATTGGAGGCTCATGTTCATGAACCACACCTTTCCTTGTGTCCTTCACCCCAACCAAGATTGAAGGATGACGCAGGCCATACTACTGATTACTCCATGGAGCTGTTTTCACATACCATGCCTGGATTATCAAGTGAAATGGTGAATTACCCAGGCCAAGATGAATCTGACATGGAGTGCACTGATGCACAGCCGCTGATGGATGATTCTGCTGGTACATTCACTCAGAGCACTACATTGTCCTCGCAGTGTACAGAGCCAGATTTTGACCCTGATGAGACTCAGGTGCCCCTTCCCGCACACTATACCACCATACACGGTGACACAGAGAAAGGTGCACATGACATAGAAGAGGAGGTGATGGATGACCCAGTTGTTGACCCAGATTGGCATCCATTGGGGGAAGAGGGTGCTGCTTCCAATAGCTCAGATGAGGAGCATCCACAGCAGACATCGACATCGCAACAGCTGTTATCTGGCAGGCCCGGAGCACTCCAAAGACAGGTTCCAAACATCAAAAGAGTTGCTGGACAGCTTGTCCAGAGGGTCAAAAGATCACAGCGTGCTAGGCCGCAAAATGTCTGCCAAAGTAGGAAGAGTGCAGTGTGGCACTTTTTTGAACAAAATCCTCATGATCAGGCCAAGGTTATCTGTAAGAAGTGCGCAAAGACCTTTAGCCGAGGGAAAAATCTGAAAAATTTGAATACCAGTTGCATGCTTAGACATTTAACCAGCATGCACTTGCAAGCGTGGACACAACACCAAACCTCAAGTGCCACATGTGCAACTGATCACAACGAAGGTAGTCAGCAACGCTACATTGTTTCCCCCACTGTAAGCCCACCGGTTAGCACAGCAGCAAATGTTGAGGTGTCGTTGCAAGGCCACAGCAGTCAGGGAATCCCACTGTTATATCAACGAAAGACTGATTCTAGGCCATCAGAAAGAACACCAACTCCATCACCATCATCAACACTCTCTCAGTCCGCCCTGTCCACCGCTACTTCCACCATATGCAGCTCTCAAGTCCAGCTCACCCTCCCAGACACTATGAGTAGGTCAAGAAAGTACTCAGTCTCTCATCCGCGTACACTGGGTTTGAACGCCCACATTGCCAAACTAATCTCGTTTGAGATGATGCCCTTTCGGTTGGTGGAAAGCACAGCTTTCCGCGAACTCATGGCCTATGCAGTACCACGCTATGACCTACCCAGTTGCCACTTCTTCTCTCGCAAAGCCATCCCAGCCCTCCACCATCATGTGAAAGACCGCATTGTCCATGCACTCAAGCAGTCAGTGAGCGGAAAGGTGCACCTCACAACTGATGCATGGTCCAGTCGGCATGGCCAGGGCCGTTACGTGTCCATCACTGCGCACTGGGTTAATGTGGTGGATGCAGGGTCCACAGGGGACAGCAGTGGTGGGACAGTGCTGCCTAGCCCACGGTATAGGAAACAGTTGGCTGTAGGCGTTCGACCCTCCTCCTCCTCCTCCAGAAGCGAAAGCTCGTCCACAGAGCGCAGTCGTACGAGCACTCCATCTGCAGCTGCCACTGTTGCACACGATGTGTCCCCCTATCGAGCAGCTAGTGGAAAGCGTCAGCAGGCTGTGTTGCAGATGATGTGTTTGGGCGACAGACACACCGCCGAGGTGCTGGCCGAGTACTTGAAGCGACAAACTGAGTCATGGCTGGTCAGTGTACATCTTGAGGCAGGCAAGGTAGTTAGTGATAACGGGCGTAATTTTGTGGCAGCCATAGCCCTTTCAAAACTCAGCCCCATACCTTGCTTGGCTCACACCTTGAACCTGGTGGTGCAGTGCTTCCTCAAAAATTATCCGGAGTTAACAGCCCTGCTCCAGAAGGTGCGAAGACTGTGCGCGCACATCCGCCGGTCGCCTGTACACTCCGTTCGTATGCAGAAGCTGCAGCGATTGCTCCACCTTCCCAACCACCGCCTCATTATCGACATTGCAACAAGGTGGAACTCCACCCTGCACATGGTGGAGCGGCTGTGCGAGCAGAGGCAGGCCATAATGCATTTGTGGGAGGATACACGGCCAGGCACTTTGAGAGCAGACATGGAGTTGACAGGCGTGCAGTGGTCGAAGCTGAAAGACCTTTGTAAAGTCCTTCAGTGTTTTGAGGAATGACATGGCTGGTAAGCGCAGACGACGCCATCCTAAGCATGAGCATCCCACTTATGCGTCTGCTCATGCAAACTTTGACGCACCTTAAGGAGCAGGCGTCTGCAGCCAATGTTGATGAGGAGGAAGAGGAGGAGGGAATCCTTGATGACATTCAGCCATTGTCTGCTCAGGGACCTCTCCTGGACGAGGTGGAGGAAGAAGAGGAGGAGGAGGAGGATGATGGGGATGATTACTTAGGGGAGGAGGATGCATCTCGTGGGGCAAGTGAAAATGTTGGCGTGGCAAGGTCTGGTACAGGGTTTGTGCGTGACTGGAGGGATGTGGATTTGCCAGAAAGTGCTCCTCCACCCAGCACTCGCAGTGCACCATTGACACCGGGAACATTGGCCCACATGTCAGATTATGCCTTGCGGATCCTAAAAAGGGACCCCCGCATTGCCAAAATGATGAACGATGACGACTACTGGTTGGCCAGCATCCTGGATCCATGCTATAAAGGCAAATTACAAAACATCATGCCACAGGAGAACCTTGACCTAATATTGGCTAATAAACAAGCAACTCTGGTAAATCGGTTGCTTGAGGAATTCCCAGCACACAGCAGCGGTGATGGTTCTCACACGAGCCGTACGGGCCGGGGGCAGCTTGGCAGAGGTGTTCGTGGTGCAC